>NC_081559.1:21830728-21942275 GCF_022355385.1 Mustela nigripes | reverse complement strand
AAAAAAAAAAAAAAAAAAAAAAAAAAAAAAGAAAGCCTATTTGTCACTAGATCAGTAAACCTTGAAATGCTAAGCAGGTAAGAACAATTTTAGGTTGTGGTGTCTGAGAAACAGGCTAGACCAAGCTCAAACAGTAGCCCAAACTGCTTTCACTAGGAGGTTGCTTGGCTTTCAGTTTTTACAATTTATGTTAAGTTTTTGCCTATATCTGGGTTCCATACTGATTATCACAACTAGAGACGCAAGTGCTTTTATGTGTCATATAATAGGCATCTATCATTTGAGATACCTAAGAAGTTCTGGAAAGTTTTTTGTGAGGGTGAAAATGTGATGAGACAGGGAAAAAGTCATAAAGCTGGTTGGGATTCCCATACCTGGTCTTACGACTTAGTATGTTGGACTCACACTTTCCTGAGCTGTCCATATTTCCCTAAGAATAATTGGTATACATGCATATTTGTCAAATCTGTTACATCTGAAGCATACTATTACTTTTTCCATTTAAAATATAAAGAAACTGAACCTATAATAATTAGAAAGTTCCATCAAAAAGTCAACCATGTATATGCTGTGAAGCTGAGACTCAACTACAGAAGTGCCTCAAATTTTACATTCCATTCATTTCACTTCCTCCCTCCTCTGTCCCCGTAGGCAACAATTCTGTGAATAATAAGGATAATATGTTTTCAGGGAACATAACAGCCACATGTAAAATGGGATGGTATTATACTATTGCAGTGTGACTGAAATCTAGGATAATCTTGGGAGGGCTAGCTTTGAGAGAAGGCAAGCCCCTGATTTTATATCCTTGTATGTCTGTACTTGGTATTTTTATTTTATTTTATTTTATTTTAATTTTACTATTTTATTTTATTTTTATTTTACAACTTTATCCTTTCTGCCTTACTTTCTCTACTCCTGTGTGTGTTCCTATCAAGAAAGATAAGAAAAGACATGTGAGAAGAAAGACAAGTAAGGAAAATCTGACAGAGTTTTAGAAGATGAGAATATAAACCAAAGAGGCAGCATGTAAATGAAGAGATCGAGGAAGAGAATGATAAAAGCTGAAATAGTTGTTAAAGTCAAGTTAGTAAAGGTTGTGCTGCTATAACAAATAACCCCATATTACAGTAGGTTATAGGAACATGTTTAAATCTTTTTCATGTAAAGTGCACTACAGATCGGCCCTCCTCCTTGTGATGGTCTAGTGTTCTGAGATGCTTTTATATTTATGGGATTTCCATGTCTGCATAGGATCCCTGCCTCATGGCAACAGGGAAAGAGAAGGCTGGAGAGGTTAGCCCTGGCAGTCTCATAAACCACTTCTACGTAATTTCATTGTCTGCAACAAGACATACCTCACTCCTGGTGGGAGAAGAATTTCAGTCTTCCATGTAGCATGTAGCTAGAAGTCGAAGATAACTGAATCCTGGTGAATAGTGGCCTTGTCTCTCACAGTAGTGACCAGAGAAAATCATCAATTGTCATTGAGGGAAAAAATGTAATATTTCTATCAAGATTTAGCTTATTCTTTAGCTTTCTGGGTACCTAAGTGAGCCCAAGGGTAGCTCAAAATCAGAGATAAGGAACAATATTGCCTTCACCTCTGTTTTTTTATCATTGTATTTATTGATTCATTCACTGAACTTAGGTTCTTAAGAGCTTTGGGAATATAATGATAGAAGAGTAAGCATTAGACGCACATATTTCTTTAAATCTCTTTATTATGGAAATGAGTTGGAGAATCTTTACATTTCATTTCATTTGGGATTTATCAGGACATTTTTTACTTATGTCAACTTAGAACATTAGGCTTTGTATCATGATAATACAGTCAAATAGGTAAGAGATGCTTAAAAACAAGGGCACATATAAAACATATTTTTGAAGTATACTTGAACATTAAGTGTGATTTTAATTTTAGTTTCATAGTATTTTGTGTCTTCCGATTTTACCTGGATATTATTTTACATCAGAAAAATTTTATAGAAAAATAATTCCTAATTTCTAATTTTGACTATAACTGCCTAATTTACTCATAGTTGGTTTTTATTCTTGTGTTCTGTAAGAAGACATCAGCATGTCCCTTGTATTGTACAATAAGTCATGCCACTGAGCATACTTGCACAGTAAATGATTTTGTATAGTAGATGGCATTACATGCCTAAGTACCCATGAGCAGGTGTTAAAATTGGAAGCATGTAAAGTGTTCTTTTTTGGTAGGAAATAAGAAGTTACCAATAGCAAACTCTTCAGATTGAATGGGGATTAGGTTTTGTAGGATAATTTTCTTTTAGCTCTAAGTCTCACATCAAAATAGTGAAATAGGTGCCTGATTGAACCTCACCAGTCGCAGAATTTCCTGAAACCTCCTCCTGATTATTTTTTCTTCTTTATGCCACTGTTCTTCATTAGCAACCTCAATCTTTAAATTTTAAAATATTATATTTATTTATTTCCTGATGTCTTGTATCACCAACTTGCAATGTCTGACTGCTTTTGGATTAACATATGTAGAGAGACTCTTGTGAGTGGACACTCCCTGACTAAAACATAGCTCTGTGAAATATTTGGTTATTGTTGACTCCCAAATTCACAATTTATGATTACAAACCTAATAAAATTAATTATCTCCCTCTGTACTTACTGTATCTTGTTTATCTAAATTGTGTTTAATGTGAACTATCATAACTGTCTAGCAATATGGACATATAGCTTTTGGGGAAGAGGTTCCAGAAAGTAGTCAAAGAAAAGAGGACCCTATAGCAATAAGACAATATGATGGGTTTTTTTTTTTTTTAAGATTTTATTTACTTATTTGACACAGAGAGAGAGATCCCAAGTAGGCAGAGAGGCAGGCAGAGAGAGAGGGGGAAGCAGGCTCCCTGCTGAGCAGAGAGCCTGATGTGGGGACTCAATCCCAGGACCCTGGGATCATGACCTGAGCTGAAGGCAGAGGCTTTAACCCACTGAGCCACGCAGGCACCCCATAAAATTCTTTTATGTTTAATATGAGTTTTAAAGTTTACTTTTTAAATGACATTTAAACATATTTATATATTATTATTGCTTATTAGCATTCTGCATATTAGAAAATAATTGTATATTATAAACATAGATATACAAAGTGAGTTAGTTCTATTTAAATTTATTATGGTCATATTTTTATCACCTTTATTATTGGATAAGTTTCTCCAAATAATTTTCTTTGGCATGCACCTACTTCATTATTTGGGGCTTTTGATATTTGTTCATCAGAATGTGTCTTTATTGTGCTCTCAGTATTGAACTGTGATTTACTAAAATCCCTATCAATAGACATGTGAGTTTTAGCATGATCACAAGCTGATTTGAGATGAAATTTATTTGCCCAAACTAATTACTAATAATTCAACCACAGTACGTTTTAAAATTCGTTGTTCAAATAATCATGGACAACCCAAGGAAAGTTTACATCTCACTTTTACTTGGAAATGCCGCAATAGGGACATCCCCATTGGTCATTTCGAAAACGCTCTCCGGTTCCGTAGGGGACCATCGGCCACTCACTGAAGTCTCAGGAACTAAACCACATGAACACTAGAGGAAACAAGATCCATTTTTCTTCCTCCATTGTTTTGTTTTTCGCACTTCAGGGACCTGACAACTGCACAAAGTGCTCCCATTTTAAGGATGGCCCGAACTGTGTGGAAAAATGTCCAGATGGTTTACAGGGGACAAACAGTTTCATTTTCAAGTATGCTGATCAGGATCGAGAATGTCACCCATGTCATCCAAACTGCACCCAAGGGTAAGCATCCTTGCTGGCCAAGGACTTCGTCACACGGTATCTTTACCCTTGACACAGTCTACTAAATATATACTATTTCCTTATAAAACTCTATTCACCTATATGTTAATGTGTTTTGTGATTAATATGTTTTATGATAATATGTAAATATGATTCAAAGAGGAATACCTTCTAAGAAAATGGTTTATGCAAGCAAATGTATATACCCTTTCAGATATTTCTGTTAAACACTTACTTAAATGAGTTTTGTTGACACCTTTATGCAGCTGATGGCAAGTATACTTTGTATGGAGTGTGGAAATCCTTCCAAATTTTACTTGAGTTTGAAGATATCTTAGAAAAGAAAAGACAAGATAGTCATCAGACTTTTGAGATTTGTGCTTCATATATCTTTAGCAGAAACTTCCTGTTTATGTTTCTTCGTTATTATAACCATTGAAGGTGAGGATAGCTCTCTTTGCAAAATACTGCCTTGAATTACTCCTTCAACAAAATATATGCAAAATAATGATAACAGGATAAAAAGGTCTATGTGCGTGGGGAGAACTTAGTGATATGTGTATCAATAAAATCACAAATACATTTTGGGAAAGTAATTCTATGGCAGGTTAACCTATAACTTAGAATTTCTTTGACCATTATAGGACAACTCAAAGATGGGTACATAGTTTTCTATTGTTTCAAAAGGATGCATTATAAAATGAATAATAATTAGGTTACCTTTGATACTGATAGCAGTTGAAAAACAAAGACATATTACAGAAAGAAGAAAAGCACTGAACTGAAAGAAATAATGTGACTCATCTAACATATTCCAACACCTAATTTTTTAAAAGACAGCAAATCTATTTTAGTAAGGGCTTTTCTTTTTCTTTCCTCCAGAAAATGACTAATTTCAGACTTGAGGACAATTTAACATACTCTATTCTCCTTCTGTCCATAAATCCGCTTCTCCCTTATAAGTGCCCACACACAAGTGCACACACCCACGTACGGATACAGACACTGGTTGTTAAGAATCATCTCGGGTACTTTATATCTGGCAGCAAAGTATGAGATTCCATAAAGAGATTTTCTGCCAGATTAAGAGCTGGCTGCTAGGGGATATTGAAGAAGTTAAGCAAGCAACATCATTTTCTGCCAAGAGGACATCAATTTGCAGATGCTGCTACAATTTCCTCCAGGTCAAGAAATCAGCTTAAGTCACTCTGTGAAGTGGCAGGTCCTCAAAAGGTAAAGTAACATTCTGTCATTCAAATTCAAATGCAGCTTGGAAGAGCTAATGCCAGCTCATTGGTTTACACGTGCGCGCATAGACTGAGGATACTGAACTAGTCACATAGACCTTTGCTTCAAGGAAACTAGAAGGAATAAACTTCTCCCCTTGTGAGTTTTTGGTACACTTGGGTTAAGAGTATTCCATGAAGAAACAACTGGCACCCCTGGAGCAGAAGAGTCAGCAAGAGAAAGAGAAAACTTTGCCTGTTCAAATAATCATCCACAGGAGGGTTTTATTGTTTTGCAGCTAAAATTAAACCAGTAAATTATTCAATATAATGTTGATGTCAACAGCTGTTGCCATTCAAAATGAGACCTTTTGCTATTTTTGCAAATCTAATTACAAGGAAGCCATTAGGGAAATGAAAGTGAGATCACAGAGCCATAGTCTGGGTGTATGGCTGGTGTGTCTTCCTCTCAGCCCTTTTAAATCATGATTATGTAATAAAAGAACATCTATATAGTGGGGGAATGTAGAAGTCGGGACAATGAAGAGATCAATTTACCACAGCAACAAAAACCAAATGTCAGCTAAAAAGGGAGAATGAAGGTATAAAGGAAACAAATCCAACCAAATCAGTTAGGAACTCCAAAATGTCTTTGAATCAACTGTTGCAGAATGATGGTGAAACAGAATTTGAATGTTGTATTCCCTGGTATCTTCCAAGGTAAATGGATTCTGGGATGACTGATTGAGCCCTGAAGATTCTTGTATGTGTTTTCATTTAGCCTCCTGCCATCCTTTTCCTAATATCCTCCTTAGTGTCCAAGTTCACTCACTTCATGAAAGTTTTGTGGTCCCAACCCCAGAGATCCTACATTCCTGAATCCCACTGTGCACTACTGCTGTCCACCAGTGTGCCTGGAGATCCTTTCGTGAAGCAATGAGGTGCTCTATGAAAATAGTCCCTTCTCTTCAAATTGCATGTAGAGATAAGATCTTTCCCTAGAAAGATCAAAGGGACAATGAAGATGATGTAACAAATGACTATTTTAAATCCTAAACATATGTACTAATTGACCTATGGATGAATGTGAGCTCACCATGCCAATTTTGGAAAACAGATTTTCTTTTATATGTCGATATTATGTCAGCCGGATAATTCAAGAACAATGTTAATGGAAATAGTCTCTTAAGTCACTTTTTTTTTTTTTTTTTTAAGAAGGAAAGTTCTTACTTTGAATACTGTTCAATGATTTTCTGAAAATAAAATTATGTGTGTAATACCTTAAAAGCACTTTTATTACTCTGAAAGTACATTAAATGTATTGGCTCTAATAAGTGCTTTCGTTACTTTAAAATAGGTTATCTATTTCTTACCTATCAGGAGATTCTCATTAATATCACTAAAGAGGGGGTGGTCAGGGGTTGGGGAGTCAGCTAACAATGTCTCTTCCCTTCCTTAGCTAGAGGACTTTTATCTTGGCAGCCTTTTCTGATTTCATTCTTCAGCTTGGTTATATTGAACACCTCTTGTGTATGAGATACAGTGATAGCTAAGTTAAGAAATGAGTAAGACACAGCTCTTGACCACTAGTGAGTCATGGTTCAGTGAGTTTTCTATCTTACAATTCGTATCTTAACATCGGAGACACTTCCCCATATTTTAAAATGATGAGAAAGCATTTAAAACTTAAGAATGATCTTCATATTTGAAATTAGCAAGATAGAAATTTTTTAAAAAGACTTGTGAACTAAATTTAGTAGGTAATTTAATTTCTATAATGGCAATTGCTACATTTTCTACACTAACATCATTGAGTCTGTGATAAATACCAATTTAACTTCGGTTTTGGACTGGGAAATTTATTTTTCATTAGATATCTTTGAAAATTTGCATTGAATATGTTTGTTAATATTAGAATCATGGTTTCATATTATTAAATTCCTTATATGTCTTAATCTTTCTTATCAACCCTTTTTATATTATTTAATTTATATACTGAAAAATTTTTCATCGATAGAAGGAAAGAAGAGTGAAATTTTTGTCTATACTCTTTTAATTGAAATTTTTAAATATCCCTCCATTCCAAAATTTAAAAATACTCCTCCATTTCAAAATTCTAAAGAATTAAGATTTTGTTAAAATATCTCAACTATGTTAGATATATGAATACATCAAAGCACTTATAAATCAGTAAGTAATGGCAAATGTTCAACACATCTTGGTGTTCAGAATTCCAGATATTTTTATTGACATGTTACAGTTTCTGATTTTCCTGTAAAGTTTTTACTTTGTACCACTGATTTTGTAGAGTGGTACAAAATAGATTTTGATCTCATATTTGGGATTTTGACTCTTCAAAAGTTTAATGTTTCCATTATTCTGTGATCTTGCTGAACCAATATAAATTGTAAGTGATAGTTAATAAATCTCTAAATAAAGTCAAAATAGTTGAAATAGAGTACACATCCTTAAATAAATCTCTAAATAAAGTCAAAATAGTTGAAATAGAGTACACATCCTTAAATAGATACTTGTATTTAGAAAAGATGGGGCCGCTTCAGCCTTACCCTTATTCTTTGTCTTCCATTTTTTCTTTCATCTTCAGCTTGTAAATATGTTTAAATCTCAAATATCCTACAGAATCCACTCAACGAACTTTCCTGACCCTACATCCTGCCCCCTCAGTACTCACCTCCCTTTTCCCTTGCCTCTATTCTCTTATGTCCAATTTGTTTCTCGACTCATAGGAGCCGAAATTCTGGTGACCTCAACAATGACAACTAAAATGCTCTCAGCGATTCTTTTTTTCTTTTTTTTATATAATTTTTTATTTTTTATAAACATATATTTTTATCCCCAGGGGTACAGGTCTGTGAATCAACAGGTTTACACACTTCACAGCACTCACCAAAGCACATACCCTCCCCAGTGTCCATAATCCCACTCCCTTCTCCCAAACCCCCTCCCCCCAGCAACCCTCAGTTTGTTTTGTGAGATTAAGAGTTACTTATGGTTTGTCTCCCTCCCAATCCTATTTTCTTTCATTTATTCTTCTCGTACCCACTTAAGCCCCCATGTTGCATCACCACTTCCTCATATCAGGGAGATCATAATGAAATCTTGCCATTTGCGACAACATGGATGGAACTAGAGCGTATCATGCTTAGCGAAATAAGTCAAGCGGAGAAAGACAGCTCTCAGTGATTCTTATTTGATGAGACCTCTCATTTGACATTGACAATTACAAATGCAAGACCTCTTGCATCTGACGTTGACAATTACCCCATTTCCTGAAGTCTCTCATGATTTGGCTCCCACAATGCTGCAATTATCTGATTTCATACTCAATTATATTTTCTCATGCTTTTGGCATAGGTTATCTTAGGTCATTTATTGGTTATTGGAGTTGCTTGGGTTTGAGTCTCAGGCTCCTCTTTTCTCACTTCATAGATCTTTCTTCAGCTATCTTGATCACCACTGATCATTGCCCCACCACCACAGTATCCCTCTTTCCAGTTGGCAAGGAACATTTCTTACCGAAAGGCAGGACAACCACACTAGATACATAAAACTGAAATTATCAACCCCTCCTCCTCCAACACACACGTGCGCACGCGCGCACACACACACACACACACACACAGAAAGTTGTTCCTCCTCTTGGCTTCTCTCACTGATGGTATTACTACTCTCATAGATGGACATTTGAGTCATGTTTAATTCCTCTGACTCTTCCTCTTCTACCATCAGATCAGCCATCAGCTTCTCTTTTTCCCTCTATATATTTTTTTTTAATTTTTAATTTTTTATTTTCAAGGTTATTTCTTGAATCTGCCCTCCCCCCGCCTCTGTCCTAATTGCCATTTCCCAAGTTTAATCCTTTTTTATCTTACATAGACTAAAACAGTCTGTGCCAGAGCAGTCTACCTGGATCCCACCTGACTAGCCTTCACAGGGCAGAGGTCCATGTAAAACACAAGTGCAGTAAATCCCTTACTTCTTTAAAACCCTGCAGTGGTTCTCCATTAAGTTTGCCCCTAAAGCAAATAGCCTTCAAATTCTGACTCCAGTCTAATGATCTCGCTTCTTTTACCTCTCCCTGTTGCCTCATGTTTTGCTCCCTGACTATTCAGAATTATGTGCACTCTACATTGCCTCAGATCTATGCTTTTATTCCTGCTGTTCCTTACCCCTTAGAAATCACTGCTACTCCAACTCTGGTTCTCAGCACCCTGAACTTCAGCATTCTGTCTTCTCCATGAGGATTACCATGAATTTCTGAAGCCAAGCATCCCTCTGCTATGCTCCCTTAAGCCACTCTTTCATGTCTCTTATTATATTTATCACATTATATAATATACATCTGGTTATGCATCTGTTTCCTTCATTAAATTGTGAGCTCATTAAGAGCAGGAAAACTGTCTAATTCATCTTTTTTTTTTTTCCCTTCCAGCTCCTAGAAGATAGCAACACTTAGTAGGCATGCAAATGGTTATTTTTTTTTTAATGGATGAATAAAGATCTTTCATTATTCACACTTTCTCCTCAAGTTGAATTTTACTTTCAAATATTTTATCTTTCAACGTTTATTATAAACACACAAATTGTAAACTATTCATGGCTTTTCAGTGTATATCTACTTGGAAATAAGAAATAGACTATTAATGTTACAAAATGGCAATACTGTATAAAAAAGCATTTTGAAGAAGATATAATTGGGACCTAGAAAAAAATAAGTTCTTCAGAATAAAATAAATAGAAAACAATATAAGACAATTTGGAAACATTTTTAGTAGTTACTTTCTCCATTTTAAAAATGGTTTTGGTTATGGATTATATTAATTCAATGCTATGTGCTATAAATTTTTATTTTTATTTCCCATTTGCTTTTTTAAAATACTTTTTTCATGGTGTGTTCTCTATATTTCTGTATATTGAATTTTTTTTTTCTGGCAAGTTCAAAACCAATCCTCAAAAAGAAAACATCTTTCTACCTAGTATTAATATTACAGCTGATATTGGTGAAGCAAGGAAACAGTGACTTAATTGTTATTATACATAGTTATATTAGTTCACCAATTTTAAGAATTATCTAAAGATATAATGGGCAGCCTGGCCTTATACACAAGCATCTTATTATTTCATTATATGGTGATTTTAACTTCAGCTTCTTTTTCAGTTTTAGAATTATAGTTTGGGGAAAAAAATTGGGATCAGCAGAATGAGACAGTTCTATAAATCATAGTTGTAGAGGGAATCTTGATAATGCACTGGAGCTATATGTATTTGATGAGAGAGAAGGGAAAGAAATCCAATTTAAGTCCATTGGAAGATGGGAGAAGCAATATTTCCATAATACTTCAAAATGCAATTCTACGGACTGTACATTAGGATTTTGTGTACTTTTATGATTCCACTTAAATGTTGATCTCAGTAAATTCTTTACTGAACTGGTTCTTAGTATATTCATTTCCTTGGAGAGTATTTATTTATTTGCTGTTGTTTCAGTTAAATATGATGGCAGTTTAAAAACCCATTTCTGTTTGTCTGCTCTTTTAAAAGAGAGTGTCAAGATAAACTGGAATGTGGTGAAACCAGTTAATTTGCTTTTTAAATGAATTCATGTTTACAGATAAATATGTTTTAAAAACAGTCACAACCAAGGAATGGAATAATGTGATTATGTAAAGTATCCATAAGAATAGCATTAAAATGTGTTAACTCATTTTCTGCCGTAATCAATCTTTAATGAGCATTAACATCAGGTTATTATATTATACTAAATAGCTCATGTTTCCTTTTTTATTGATTTTAGTTTTACTTAAGCTTAAGTCCTTTTAGAAGAAACTGTATACATGAAACCAATTATAACTTTCGAAATATCAAATTATTTAGCTAGATATATACTCATGAATGATGCAAATGAATTCAAGGTATTAGAAGTGAGTTATGTGGGTTTGGAAGTTATCCACAGAAACAGGGTCCAATTTTCTTTACTGTGGACATGTTTCTTTGCATTCCATTAGGTGGTTTTGGCAATTTACTTCTCTGTATCCATCAAGCAATAATCTTCTCACTGACTTTAAATTCAAGAGTGTTCCAAATTGTCTAAAAACCATTATTAAGAATTTGAAACAATTAGGTTTATCTTAGTGATTCTTTTTTTAACAATGACTAATTTTTCTTTCCTTGTATTTTTTAAATTTGGATCTTCTGCAGGTGCATAGGCTCAAGTATTGAAGACTGCATCGGCCTGATGGATAGGTACTTGGTGTGCTTGCTTCCCATGTTCTTCCTCCAAGGCTCCTTGTGCGAGCACTGGTGCATGTGTGTGCATGCCACTGGGGATGGAGAATGATGTTTTCTGTTCTGTAATTGCCTGCAGGTGTAGCGGTCCCACTAGTCATGACTGCATTTATTATCCTTGGACGGGCCATTCCACTTTACCACAACATGCTAGGTAACATCTACCATGTTTCCATTTTGTCACTCAAATCCTTTCCAAATTATCATGGATAAAAAATACTAACCGGTTGCGTGAAATTTATAATATGTTAAATTAGGGAGTTATGAAATAGCATACAATGCTACTTTTCAAACCACATTTCTTAACCCCCTTTTCTTTATTTGTTATAATTTTAGAATCCAAATCAGTAGAGTTTTTGAATTTTACCTTTATACAACTTAAACAGGATTTTGATTTATTAATCTAGAATCTTAATAGAACATTTCTTATTAATTTTGTGATTACTGCAAAAAGAAATATTTTTAAGAGAGGAATTTGTGAAAGTTGATCTATTTTTGTAAGCTGTTTCTTGTTTAATTTGATTCATTTTCTGGTTTTATATTATTTTGAGCTGGTTGGTGTATTCTCTAGGCTTCAGAATTACCGTAGACTAAAGGCACTACAGCAAATACTTTGTGCAAGTGAAAGTACAAGTTAAAATTAAGAAAAAAACAAAACCTATCACTCAGATTCATACAAAAACCTATGCATGAATGTTTATACTGTCTTTATTCAAAATCACCAAACCTAGAAACTATCATGTGTTCTTCGGTTGTGATATATCACATATAGCCGAAGCTATAATGCTATTCAGCAATAGAAAGAAAGAAACCAATGACATATGCAAAACATGGATGGATCTCAAGTGTATTATGCTAAGGGAAAGAAACTAGACTTGAAAGAATACATACCATATGATTCCATTTGTATAGCATTCTGAAAAAGGCAAAACTCTAGAAACAGGAAATTGGTCAGTGTTGCCAGTGGCAGTGTTGCAATGGACATGAGGGAATTTGGGGCACTGATGGAATTATTCTATATCTTGACAGTGGCGATGGGTATATAAATGTATGTGCTGTCAGTACATTAAAAGGATGAATTTTGGTGTCTATAATTTATATCTCAATAAATATGACTTTTTAAAACATATTTAGGAAAAGAGTAACTTTACAATGTTATGTAGAAATATTGTTTGCTTTCCTTTTCTTTAAGACTATTTATTTGGGGCATCTGGGTGGCTCAGTGGGTTAAGCCTCTGCCTTCTGCTCAGGTCATGATCCCAGGATCCTGGGACCAAGCCCCATATCGGGCTCTCTGCTCGACAGGGAGCCTGCGTCCCCCTCTCTCTCTCTGCCTGCCTCTCTGCCTACTTGTGATCTCTGCCAAATAAATTAAAAAAGGACTATTTATTTGAGAGAGAAAATGCATGTGCATGACCTTAAGTAGGGGAGGACTAGAGGTAGAGGGAGAGAGAGAATCTCAAGCAAACCCCCTGTTAAGGATGAAGCCCAATGCAGGCTAAATCTCATAACCCTGAGATCATGACCTGAGCAGTAGGCAGACGTTTAACGGACTGAACCACCCAGGTACTCCTTGTTTACTTTCTTTATGAAGCAAATTAATCCTGTCTTTTGAAAAAGAGGAAGTAGTACTAAATTACAAATAGCAGAATGACAGCTGCTTTTTGATATAATTTTTTTATTTCAAATTTAACATATATAGTGTAATAGTACACAAAATAAAGGTATAAAACTCAGTGAATTTCTCTAAATGACACATTTATGTAACCATCAGCCAGATCGAGAAACAGAATAGTACCAGAGACAGAAACACTCTTGTGCCCCATTCCAAGGGTAACTATTGTCCTGAATGCTAACACCAGTTTGCCTGTTTTTGTACTTTATGTAAATTGAATCATACATATATATTCTTTGTATCTGGTCTCTTTTGCTAAACATTATAATTATGAGCTTCATCTGTGTCATTATAGTCATATTTTTTCAATCATATGTTATTTAGCCTTTAAAAATTTTTAGAATAATCAAATAAGTGATATGTCTCATTAATAGGTTATTTAAATTCTTTTTCAAAAGGGTGCTGTAGATATAAATGATTTATACAACAGTGGCACTTTGGCATTTGGGATCAACTCAGACTAGTTAATACTGTTATTTAGAGCAAGATTTAAAATTATGGAAAAAAATGACTAAAGAGAGAGAAAGAGAAAGAGAGTGCCTAAGGTCCAAAGTTCAGTTTTATAAACCAAGATACATTTTAGATTGTTCCTGTATTTATAAAATAATTTTCCTAAAAAAAAATAATAATTTTCCTCCCTGAGACTTTGGTGAAGTCACTATAATATGATTTTGAAGAGTGTTTCCACATTTGATTTAATGACTTTCTTATAATTATTCCAGCCAACTAAGGAGAGGCATTATAATGTGGTGATTGAGTGGTGATTAATCTTTGGAATCAGCTTTTCTAGGTCCAAAGCAAGGGCTCTATCATTTTTAGATATTTAACCTTGGGTAAGTGCCTTCAATTATCTGAGACTTACTTTCTTCATATATAAAATAGGATTATAAATTGGTTGTGAGGATTGGTTGAGTCCATAGAATAGTGTCTTCCCCAGATAAATCACAGTAAATGTGATATATTATTTTGCTATAGAACAAGGATTTTAAATGTTGGGGATGGGGGAACATAATTCCTAGAGGGAAGGGAAAAATCTCTCTACCCCTTATGGCAGGTCCCTTGATGGAAGGAAGGATATTTCTTTCTTTACCTTAAGAATCACTGCCCTAAGGAGGGCCACTGGTTTGGACAACAGCGTGTCATAGGTAAAGACATATGCAGAGACAGAGAAAGGGTTAAAACCGTAGTAGTAGATCACTAGTGGTTTTCGACGCTCAAAATCATAGTGTATCTTATTATAGATTTAATATTTTCAACACTTAAACAAAAGTAGCTTGAGAATTTTCAATCCTATCTTGCCTAGGTTCTTAGGCCATTCCCTATAGTCTCAACTAACACCTAATTCAGATTAGCTTTGTCACAATTTGCTAACCACGTCTGGTAACAGAGTATAGATAATATAATTCAGCTCATCACTCGCAGGACATTTAACCTGTAGGCCTTTGTACAGAGCAGAAGTTTTCGAATTTGAAGGCCTGGGTTCAGGTATTTGCACTACCATATTTCTTATCTGTAAAATGGGGATGATAATGGTAATTTTTAAAATGGAAATTCATATACCTCATATGATTGGTATGAGGATTAAGTGTACAGGAGCTCTTATCTAAATCTGTGTTCACTGGTGGTAGTCATGTGTCTAGTTGAAATATTGGGAATGTAATCTTTTTGGAAGTCTCATGGGGTTATGTTCTACTGGTATTTTATTATCAGTAGGGCATAAATCCAGTAGTTCAGTAACTAAAAAATTGACATATCAAAATTTCTCAGCTTTTAAGCATTTAAATTTTGTATCACACTTCTAAGTATAATTATCTCAAAAAAATTGGTAAGAGGGAGCTAATTGTTCTTTTAGAAACTCTGGATATCTTTACTTAATAACTCTTTTGAACTTAAATTTAAAGCAGTGTGACTCTCCTTCAGTTGTGTTGACTTGTCAGAATTAGTTGACTTATCACAGGCTGTTTATAAGGCAATTTGGAATTGACATGAAATACTTAACTTGGACACCTTGGAAAAGTGTATATGAGCACAGAGTATTTTGTCATGGATTGGATGAGAAGTGTAAGTAACAAGTAACTTTATTTTTGTGTTCTTATTATTGCAATAAATGCTTAGGTCTCTGAAAGGTACACATTGAATTGAAAGCAGGGGACCAGTCTAGTAATATTTCAGTTCATTTTCCATTTTTAACTTCTGTGATAGTTTTTTTAAGATTCTTAATTGATTAAAGTAAATCTTACATAATAGGGGGATAAAACACATGGGCGACAATAACTCTTTTAAGTTTCCTGAACCATGTTTTAACTGGGAGATTACCCAAATGCCTAGTTTTCTTTTAGTCACAGAAAATTGCATCGAGCATGGCAATGTGGCCACTTTGAAATATTTAGAATTCTTACTCCCTGCTGCCCCATTATGTTGTATTCTGTATCCTAAACCAGCAGGAAAAAAGATTGAAGATTTAAATGAAAACAGGTGAAATGTTTCCAATCTTGATCGACTTTCATTTTCTAAGCAGTGTTATTCTTTCCCAAGCCTGCAATTTGTGAATTGGTTTTCCACACTCCGTTTACCTTACAGGCTGTTGCTGGAATTTCTTCCAGGAAGATTGCATAGGAGGGAATTTTTTTTTTCTGTTGTCTCCTAGAATATGAAAATAATACTTGAATTTCCAAACTTCTCCATACTCTCCTTATCTGAATTAAATGCCTTAAAAATAGCATTGACCTTTGCTGTTCTCCCTTTTCCATCAAGAATCTTGTAAAGAAATATGTTCAGCAAGTTTTCATTTATTATTCTTTTTATGGTATTTATTTGAGCTTTCACACAAGCTATTTTCATATAGATTGCAATAGAAGAAAGTGTCCAATTCTATTCTACTTTAGTTTCTTTGTCAAATATATATCGAAAGCTTTTTTTATAATCTTAGTTTCTCCTCCATCAGGGCCCACATTTGTCCATCTCAATAAGCAAAACCTTTCTTTATATTAGTTAGCAATCCAAAATCTAAACTAGTAATTCTTTTTTGAGTTTGTGACAGAAATTATGAAAACTACTGGCTAACTGTTCAAAAATTTTTATCTGGCTATTCGCTCCAATTCAATTATTCTAGATGCTTTACCATATGAAATAAGGTAACTGAAATCAGTATAATTCTTTAAATCTCACATAGGCAGATATTTGAAACGTTTTATATTCCTGTCACATTTTAATGCCCATATCACACTTTTATTTTATGGTATAGTCGTTATTACCTAAGAGGTCACATAACAGTTTATCCTTTAGCAGTGTGACCCATGTGTGATATATGAGAGAGATGATGTGATATTCTTGGCACCACTTTCACAAATGGAACAATCTTTTTTCTTTGTTTGTTTTGCCCTCAAGGAACTTAGTTCATAACTTACGTCCATATCAAATGGTCAAACAGCCCATAGATGGTTTCCTTAGATGAGTGGCAGTTGTGTTATGATCCTTAAGTCCAATAAATAAAAGTACTCAGGCTTTTTATTATAAGTCTATCCTCAGTCCCCCATATTCTGTGTATTAAATTTACTTTTGAATTTAAGAGAGTTCAAAGAGGTGAAGGAGAGTGTGTGAGTTTCTTCTTTTCCATCTGATTTGTGTCCCACGGTTTCCAGTACATATAAAATACCAAAAATTATCAAAGCACTTCAAGACAAGAGTAAAACTGCTAAATAGTTGTTAATTACTGTTTGTATAGTTGCACATGGTTGCTTTAAATAAAACTGTTTAGTGGCATAAGGTTGCATCAGTGACTTTCTTTTGACATCAAAATGTTCACACATTGTTACCAAAGCTTTTACGGATCCTAGAAACATTAATATTATACTCAAACCTACTAACTGTAAAAATGTGACCAGAAAAAGTCACAATTAAGGTTGAAAGTCAAAAGAGACTTTTAAGAGCATTGACTTTAGGATTGTAATAAAAAAAAAAAATCTAAACATAGCATTATTGAACTGTAAGATGTTGATTACACTAGTTAAGGGTCAGATGAAAAATTCAGTGGGTTGAGTGATCCATTATGAATACTTTTTTCACTCTTTCCTATAAGCATCTTTCTATGGTATAGAAATTATAATATTTTATAATTATTAATTGCTGATTTGTAAAGAGATCAGGACTGCTTATACTCTATGATCTCAAAGCATCTTAAGCTTCATTGAATTCATTACTGACTATCCAGTAGTTTTTTTTTTTTTATTAAAAATGAAAGCAAATGAGTGAAATATGTTCCTGAAGCCTCTGCCCCTTCCTTTAGACAAATATTCATAGTTTTAAAAGTACTTCACAGGTGCTATTCCAAGATATGACCCTGGAATTATTTTCTTATAAAATACAATTTAGGGGTGGAAGTATATTATCAGTATTACTCAGGACTTTAATGTGGGATTTTAGTAGACAGGAAGTATTAAATTCTATCTGCTAACACTCACTTCTAACAAAAACCTCCTCACTAAGAGCCATCTAAATTGCATCCAACTAAAAATACAAACCCCTTGCAAACATTTCTGTAGATACTACATTTAGAGATGTTTTGACATATGCAGAGGAAGTGAAAAAAGTAGCGGATATGGCAAAATGAACAATATAATCCACAATAAAGAGAAAGTACTTCATTCTTTCAAAGAACTAAGAACTAAATATATTATGTCTAAATTTATATATTTACTATTATATATTTACTTTACTAAATTTACATATCTATATTTATAACCATATCTATCTATTTATCTATCACCTATCTATGTAAAAAATGGCATCTGACTTGGTCCCCTACTAACATCTCACACAAAAATTATCAGTAAATTGCTGAAAGTTGTAAGGCAATGCCTTCCTATCTATATAGCCAAATACTATTGATTGAATGGATTTGGAATTATATTGTGCAGATTCTCTTAAAATTGCACTTTGTAACCAATTATTTCTACTAAAATATTGTTTCAATTTTTGTGTCAAAAGAACAACACTCAAGCAGAAAGATTTTTTTTTTAAGTGTAAGTCGAAGTTTCTATTTTAATTCCTGCCATATATATATCCAGAAAAGAATCAAAATTATCCCTCATGTAACTTAGGTATACATTGTATTAGACCCTAAATATCTTTTGTGTTTTTTTTCATATTTCCTATTTAACTAAAGGAATCCAATTAACTGGGACCCCCTTCTGTGATGTGGTTACATAAAATGATGGGTAGATATTAACTCAAATTGCTCTCTTTGTGCTTTTTTCTTATTACCTCATCATTCTTTCTACCTAATCATTCTTTCATAAACATACAATTATTTTTCCATACTATGTTGTAGGCAGGAGCTAATTAACAGGGAGCTCTTTGATTTACCAACGAAATTCCTCACAGTGATTTCATTCTCCTCTACCATCCTCCCTCAAACGCAAAGTGATATAATTTCATTGCAATTTCACAGTAACTCAGTACTAAAGAATGAATGATAAGGAAAGGGAAACCCACCTCTAATAAACTTCTGAATGCTTGTAGCCATTGCAATTTTTATGGCATTCTGTTCGATTGCCCAGAGTAAAGCATTCCATATGCTTGAGTCATTTATGGAATAATTATAGTTGCTTTTAGTAGAGTAAAAATAAAACAGCAATAACAAAAACCTCTTACGATAAAAAGTTTACTTGTTGAAATGAAAAAGAAATTTTTTTCAATGAACAAAGAAAATTTTTTTTCCAAAGCATCTTCATTCTTGAACCTCTGGATTCCACATACCAAAGGTCAAGTCCCAAATTCAAATCCCAGAGTGGATAACAACATTGTCCTATGCACCAAGATAGAAAGGACCAATGGGAAAACCAAAGCGCCAAATCAAACCAAACCAAAACCAATTCTTGTTATTTTTCCCAGAATAGTGTTGCTTTTTCTAAAATCTTCTCAGATTTAGAGCTTCTTTTTGCCATTCTTTTTTTTTTTTAAGAAAAAAATCCTAATATGTATCTATTAGGTGCGCTACATTATCACATCTATTTTCATGATAAGCATATAAAAATAATTATTACCATTATCATTTTACAAATGAAGAAACAGGTTCAGAGTAATTAAGCAATTTACCAAAGATCACTTAGTTAGTAATGTCAGGTCAAAAATTTGAGCTTCAGTGTGTCTGATTGATTCTTAGAACCACATTTCTTTCTTTCTACTAGGCTGGTTCCCAAATGGAAGAACAGTTAACAGCTATTCCTACGATGAGGATGATTGAGTATCTTATAGCCTACTTAAACAATTTTACTCATTATCTTTCTTTTAGTCCCAACTTTTACCTATTAGGCCTTCATCCAATGTATAGGATTTTATATTGCTTTTCCTCACAGAGCATATTTTAGTTTAATACATCTGGCATTGCTTGGTCGTGATAGTGCAGTGCTTCCCAGGACCTAAGGATATAAGCCTGTGTAATGGTAACATAATGTCAATATATATTTTAATAGAGCACTGACCAATCTAAGAAATTTATGAATAAATATAGGCTCAGTTTTTAGAAATATTTTCTAAAGTGACAGTAACTTGTAATTCTGGAGAGATTTGTTAAAACTACTGTGGTTCCATATGAGAACTACTTCCATCAGACCTGACACTAATTCCATAATGCTGTTGTCCCCAGACTCACCTACTAAAGGTGGAAATAAGAATCAAAATTTTATTGACACTCAGCAATAAAATAACAGATAATAGAGTGGTGGGCTTTATCAGGCTTTACTTTTAGATATTCCTCCCTAGTTCATACATAGGATGTATGGGATGGGGGAAGGTTGATTGGGAGTAGCAATGAGATCAGATGATAAAGTATGAATCCTAGATTGTGTATCACTTGGTTCTGTTTAACAAGGTGGAAAATGATTTCTGCTAAAATTTTTCCCACTGTTGATACAATCAAACATATTATATTTACTTGTTTTTTGAAAGGATAAAACAAAGAAGAAACCCCTCTCTTACCTATATGCTACTCAACAGTAACCAGCCAATAAACATTCATTGTATTTACTGTATGTTAATAACTTACAGTAAATAACTACATTTATTAACTTACAGTTAATAATTTAATATATACTGTATGTTAAGGAGAGAATGGAGAGAAAATTAACATAATCCCTAATATCGTGAAATTTACAGTAGAGAAGAGAAAAAAATAGTTTATAATTATATATTTACTATGAAGAAAATTGTAAATGGATTGGAGTGTATGGTTGTGGTAAGGAAAAGAAAAATATAAACAATGACCCTTGGGTTTTTGACTTGAGTAACTGGGTGAAAAGTGATGTCATAAATTAAAATGAAGACTCAGAAGGAAGTGGAAAAACACTTTATGAGGAAAATGAAAGATTATGTTGGGGTTATAATAAGCTTGAGATGTTTATTTGATATTTGAGTGAGAATTTCGCCTGCGCATATAATTACAATACTCTGCAGTTCAAGAGTGGGGTCAGAATCATCAGTCATATTTGAATCCATAACATCGGTTGAAATTCCACAAAGTATACACATATACTGAGATATGTGTATGTTTATCCTTCCATACTAATCATATAAGAAAACTAAGCAATGAGCCTAAGGATACTCCATTATTTAAAGAGCAAAAGAGAAGAGAAAATACATAACAAAGGAGACTGAGGCAGAGAGGGATTAGGGATAGAAGAAAAGCCAAAAAAAAAAAAAAAAAAAGGCATGCTGGAAGCCAAATGGACAGAGGGGAATGAGATGCTATAAAGGTTGAAAATGAAATCAAGAGAAAGTGTGATTTTTTGTTTTACTTAAGTGGGAAAAATTGTAACATATTTACAAAGTGGTAGGAATGATTCAGAATAAAGAAGAAAGTTATATTTCAGAATATAATGAACAACTGCAGGCAAAATATTTCTTTATTGATGGAATCCAGCACTGAAGTGAAAAAGTTGATCACAGAAAGAAGCAGAGATTGTACATCCATAACTGGAAAGGATTTAGAATATATAGGGAAATATGCAGGTAGATAGTGGATTTGATGGTGAGAAGATTAGGCAATTCATAGGTTATCCTCATTTTAAAGGAACAAAAAGATGATGTCCTCATCTTAGCCTAGAGTATGGGAGGTAATATTGGGAATTTTAGGAAAGAGAAGATTTAATAGTCTATCAAAAGTAGAAATACATCATCCTAGACGTACAGTAATGCTAGCAGTGCTGAAGGTCCCCTGAAGATTTCTAGTTATAAATTAGAATGATTCCAGTTGGTGGTGTTATGCTTAATTCAGCTATGCTATGATTGTCCATGGGTACTTGGAAATATGGGTTTACCCAGGACTGAAGTTTTGCCAGGTGAGCACTTACGACAGAAGCTAGAGACCATTGGGTTAAGGCTATGTGGAAGAAATGATAACAGCAAAGGGTCATAAAAACTAAGTTGAATAATAAGAAAAATTGGTTTATAAGGGAGACTCATGTACAATGAAAACATGGTAAGGTCAATGGCTGTATATCCCAGTGCCATCATGCACTGTTGAATTAGGGATACCATTGTAGGGAAACTGAAAACTAGAGAACTTGAAATAAAGACTCTGGAAGTGATATATATAGATAGATAGATAGATAGATAGATAGATAGATAGATAGATAGTAGAATGAATGGGAATGGGTGGCTGAGACTGTTGGAAGTGAATAATCACAGAACTGGGAAGCCAGAAAGTTTGATAAACTTGGATAATGGGGAGAAGTGGGAAGATTCAACAAATACTTAGAATTTAAAATTAATTAACTGGGCTTAGCAATTAATTGCGTATGAAGTAATTAAGAGAAGAAACTTACTAATTATTCGGGCTTGCAAAGTAGAATGAATGTTGATAACAGTAATCGAGATGTGGCACAGTAAAAGGGTAATAAACTCAATGTGAACTTATTTGAGGGTGTATTAAATTTGGGGTGATTTTGACAGGTCCAAATGATGCTAAATGGGAAATTTAATGTACAGATATAGAAGCCTCTCCATATATAGGCATAGAACCAAAGTGAATAATATTATGGAAATACAGAGTCAAGTGTTTATATCTTTTGGGAAGTTTACATGTGAAGGAAAGGAGAGAGGGAAACAGTTGGAGAGGGAATATTATCAAGAGAAACGTACTTGAAGATGGATGAAATCTGAGTCTGGTTTGGAAGACTCTGTAAAGAGTGAAAGGTTAGAGACACAGGAGAGAGAAATCATCAATCATAGCACTCTCCTGAAAAAGCTAGAATTAGGGACAAAGGAAATGTGAAAAGATTACGTGGCGATCAAAACCCTTGCCACTGTTTTATTAGGAGAGAATAAATAGAAGACAGAGAAAGAAGATGCAGATAGGTAGAACAAGGCTGTGGGAGTTTCTGTTTTAATGTTCTATATTCTTTCTGAACTTGTAAAGTCATCTTGCCAAGAAAGAGGAGGCTATGTTTTGCCGTGTGTGTATGTGTGAAAGAGTGACGGTTTGAAATACTAAATTCAAATATAAACTGTGCTAATATTTTGTATTTAAAATATTCTGTTACTAATTCTTAAATCATCAATAATTTGCAATGGGTTGCTTTACATGTATTCAACTGAAGGTCACCCTATTTTATTTTTTTGCATGGGAAATAACAGGTTGTGGTTTGCTATCAGAGACTCTGGACTCATTAAATTAGAAGACTGTTAAATATTTAATCAGAATCTAACAGCATCCTGTATGTGTTCTGAGAAATTAACAGATTTCAATATCTGTAGTGATAATTGCAATATGCTGATATATAACAATTACTCCAAATTGCATCATTACTACAAACATCATCAATTTGTGTGTGTGCGTGCAATTGTGCAGGTACAGAACATTAATATATCAGGAAATCATATGAAATATTTTTCCTATTTCATTTTTTTAAATGTTCTTAAGTAAGGAATGATGATGAATAGTCCCTTACATAAAATATCTTTGGGTTTGATTATACTGATGTGTCTAAATTTATCCTCAAGCAATGATTCTTCTGTTACCCATTTGTTTTATATGCCTCTCTTTTAAATCTAAAGCAAGTAAAGGTAGAATTCATCATCTTCTTGGTTAAAACTCACTAGAATCAATTTAGGAATTTCTTTTTTTCCCTTCTTGTTTTTCTTTAAGATTAATTATTGTCTTCAATACATTTTAAAATGCAATTTAAAATTATAAAACACATTCTCAATGTATTAAATATAGACGTATGTGTGTGTATCTGTGTATGTTTATCCTTTCACACCTTTATCCATGTACTAACACATATATACAATATTAAAGGTTTTGTTTGTTCACAGTTATGCTCAGCAGGTTATATGACTCACAATGAAACAGTATGGGCAGCTTTCCAGATCAAGAGCTGTAACTCCTTCTTTTTATGGTTGCATTATTTTCCCTAGCATTGATTTGCCACCGAGCCTGTATTTAAAAATAGGCTGTTCCTAATTTTGTGCTTTTATAAATTAGGAAATAACATGTGTGTGTGTGTGTGTGTGTGTGTGTGTGTGTGTGTGTGTGGCATTATAAAAAGTGTATTTAGGTAGGTATCAACTAAAATACATGGGAATATTCAATTTTATCATTCAAATTAGCTAATCATGGTTCAAAAAAGTCAAAATAGGCAACACATTAAAATTACAGAACTAAACATTTAAGTTGGGAAATATTTGTGTTACAGTCTCATTTTGTTTCCATGTATTTATAATATATACATATGTAATGTTATAGCAAATCATTTTTATATTTATCCAAAATCAGATGTGTTCCATTAAAGTATGGTTGAAAATCTTTGACCAAAAGTTGCCAAGGACTGCATGATTTAGAAATATCTTCTAATAAGTTTATTGTTTTCTCTATGGTGCCATCAATCATGTTATAGAGAGGACTTGACAGATAAGGAACTTTAACCTTCTTTCAAAGTTTGTTGATTTCCTAATTGGTTTTAAGTAATCCAAGATGGACAGATATACATATATAGATCTTTAATATTTCAACAATTCAGTAGCATGACATTGATCCTATATAGTTTTGAAATAATTAGTAAATAAAACTAATAATAACTTAGTAAGTCATAGTAATGCATAAACCTTTTTTTATAAAATACTAAGACTATGTTTGTTCAAAGGGTTTCTCCCTTTTTTCTGTCTCTCTCACTTTCTCTTTCCCTCTCTTTTGTTCTTGCTGTACTTTACTTACTGTCATTACTTGACAATAACGAACAACTGGCATGGATTTTACAAATTGGTGCCTGTTACATACAATCTTAAAATTATAGTTGTGTTCCTTAGATTGTTTTGTTTGTTTTTTATTGTTTTGCCAGTATCTAAAGTACTAATATACTTAATGATCCCAAGATGCTCTCAAGAAGAGGTAATAGTGTTCTCCAACAACCAGCTCAGTGTCAGAGAGTGAAGTTAGGGACTATTTACTACTATCTCTTGTTCTCTCTTCTTGACCTAAGAAAACCTGAAATTTTGCATGAACTTGGATGGCATGATTATAAGTAAAGGTAAGACATTTGCCTTGGTAATATTCCAGATGGAAAATAAAGATGTTTAGTTTGTAGAACATGAAAGTTTGTAGAAATGCATCAGTCAGGAAATGTAAAAGGAATAATATGTCTAATCCATACTACTTTTAGATTATTTCCATAATAATTATTTATAAAACAAAGAAATATCAAAATATCTTCTTCTAGTTGTCCAAAGCAATAAACAACATAAAATATGAGCTACTGTTAATAGTATACGTAATTAAATAATATAAAATAAATAATAGATTAAAAAATTAATATTCTAGCTAGAAAGACAGTCTGGTTCATGTAGATGTATATGTTTGTTTGTTTTCCCCAGTGGTAATGATTTCTTTTATATTTAAATTAAATGGTTTCAGGCAAAGTCTAAGATTGCTTTGCTTTTATATATTTCATTATTGCTTAAATTTACCTAGATTTACATATGTATACATATATGTGTGTGTGTGTGTATAAATATATGTATGTGTATGTGTGTGTGGATTTTGTGTATATATATATATATATATATATATATATATATAAAATCTGGTGATTCTAAATCTGTATCCAGAACATCTGAAAAAGAGTTTATACTCTTCTAAGCAATGGCTTTAGAAAAAAATGGACTTCTCCATAATTAAGATGCATTCTAATTAGAGATTAGGCATTTATATAAGTTTAAATAGGCATTATATTGCTAAACATCGTTATTAGATGCTTTAGAACACATTTTTGTGAACTCAGTCACAATAAAACTCCCCTTAGAACACAAAAGCAAACCATCCTATGCTAAAAACATTAAAGTGGGATGCAATGACCAAAAGTTTTTGCAGAGAGGATGTGTCTTTTCTCCAAGTCTTCTGTAGAGTATTTTCAAAGAGAGAGACAGAAACAGCCTCACCCTCTCATTTTTCCCCTTGGATTACTTCCAGACTACTATGGACCCAGGAATTAGAGAAATTGGATATTAGTGTTTTGCCAAATTAAATGCTAATAAAGAACACTGTTTTCTTCATTTTCTCTTTGTTGACCATCCTATATGATATTTGTTTGAGGTTTTAAGTTAAGAAAACATCTTACCACTTTTGAACTTTATCATTACTTGAAAACAGATGACAGTGAACATGTTGTGCTGTTCATTATAACACATCTCAGAAACTACATTTTTGAGGAAGCTTTACAAGCTTCTACTTAGTTTTACTTGTAAAAGTGTAGGACATTCCCCTGCTCCCCCAAAAAAAGTTCATTCAAGACTGATGTAGGTACAGCCTAGTAAATAAGAGACTATGATAACCAAGCAGACGTAATAGAAGTCCCAGGGTTCTTAACTGTTTTCTGGAAAGGGAAAGGCTATGTGTTTCATCCTTTTTTTTTTTTTTCAAAATCTGATTATGCTGGGGGATAATGCATTTGACAGTTCAATGCAAGAAAAGAAAGGAAACATGGAAAATCTAGACATAGTTCCTTTTCAATAAGGGGCTAGCTGGTTACAAGTAAAATAAAACCCGACATCAGTGGTTTGAGCAAACAGTTGTGTGAATTATTCTTTAATATATGGAAGTCTAGAAGTGCCGGAAGTGTTCCATTGTCTCCACAGATCAGTAACATCAGGGTCATGTTCTTATCTTTGTTTTGGTAGGTCCTTGGATCTACCAAGGGACAGGTTTAATCACCTGTACCTGTTTGACCTCAGCAATTCCTTTTGCAAAATTTTGCTTTCCTCCCTTGGTCAGAAATTTGTTATATATTCATACCAAGGTGCACAGAGAATGGGGAAGTTATTTAGCTTTTTAACAATCACTAGATTTGAAGATGTTAGGGAGCAGGGGGTGAAGAATGACAGTTGGGTTAATCAACCAGGGACTTCGACTCAGTAAGGGGGGTGGTGAGAGATGAACTAAGCTAAAACAGACAAATAAGAATAACAACTGGTCTGAGGGTTAGCTTTACCACTTTTTGGAGAAAATGCTATTCTGCCAACACTTTGAAATCAGGAATAAGCAAATATTAAACATGTTTAAGCTTCAGAAGAGCATTAAATAAATACCTCTTCCTATTTTCTTTTCATTAGAAATATTTTCCAATTATTTTTTTAAGTTTAAAAATATGTAGGAAGCTCTTAAACTGTTAAAAATTTATGTTCTTCTAAGAGTTAGCTTAA
The DNA here is from genome assembly GCF_022355385.1 of Mustela nigripes. NCBI lineage: Eukaryota > Metazoa > Chordata > Mammalia > Carnivora > Mustelidae > Mustela > Mustela nigripes. The sequence goes on along the minus strand of NC_081559.1, from coordinate 21,915,586 downwards.
CATAAAATAATATGTAAATATTTATATAAGTACACCATTCACTGAGTTATTTATTCATACAACAGTTATTTATTTAGTGCTTCTTTTTAAGCGACAATAAACTGGCCTCCAAAGAAGTATAAAGATGACTGTGACACAGCTCCAGCACTTAAAAAGCTTATATTTTTACTTTTAAAAATAGAAATACAATTATTTTACCTTTAAGCTCTAATATGTACACATAGCCATTTACTTCCCTAAAGTTATTTGAAAGTTTTACACTGCTCTTGTAAATAAAAACCCTTAAAAGTATAACTTTATTCTAGAACTCCTAGAAGAGGCAAATTAAACCAGAAGTCAGTGTATCCCATGGGATAGAAGTTAGAAGTTAGAAGTAAATGTTATATATTAGAAATAATGAATATTTGCCCTTGAAGTGATAGATTATACTTAAGGAAAGAAGAAATGCTCATAATAACAAGCTTGTAATAACAAGCAAGAATCTGATCATGTGTTTGTAAACTTTTTGTTAGCTTGAATTATGTGGAATATGGAGGGAAATGGATAAGGATATAGTATATAATACATGTAACACAAAATGTGTGTTAACTGACTGTTTTATGTCATTGGTAAGGCTTCTGGTCAACAAGAGGCTGTTAGTAGGTAAGTTTTGGGGCAGTCAAAACTAAACGTGGGTTTTTCACAGTGCAGAGGGAGTGGGAGTGAGTGACCCTAACCTCTGTGTTGTTCAAAGGTCAGCTGTACCTGAATTCAGAAGAGAGGTGTCAACTGCAGATATAAATCTGCTTATCATTACATAGTTAAAGAGATTGATGATATCTCTAGGAAGTAAATATGTAAGTGGAGAAGTGAAGAAATCCATTGTTTATGTCCTGGGACTCTCCCATGTTTAGAGGTCAGAGAAGGACAAAGCAACAAAAATGAATGAAAAGAACTGGCCAGACCAACAAAGACTAGAGAAAAGTGGTGTGATGGAATTCAAGTGTTTTAAGAAAGGGAACGTGACCACTCATATGAAATGTTAGTGATTGTTTAAGATTAGGTCTAAGAAATGACTCTGATTTGACAATAAGGAAACCATTAGTAACTTTGACAAGAGCTGATTTAGTGGAAAGGTAGAGAATAAAAATGTAATGGGAATCAGTTCAAGAATCAAGAGACTGTAAATGAAATGTGCAATTACAGATGACTATTTAGAAAATAAATGAAAAAATCATATTTCCACGACCGTCCCCAAATACTAAAAAGTCTCAAGTAGAATAATTGCATCTGCCTTAAATATACTATCACCTTAATATCTCATGTGCTATTTGATTAATTTAATGATAATTATTGAGAAGTTTTTAGAGAATGTTAGTCTAAGTTATAGAGCAATAAAAAAATAGAAATAATGGTTCCTACCATTAGGAGGCTTAAAATTTACTGGGAAATTAAAAAAAAAAAATAGTCCGAGAGGAATAATTATAGATAATGAAATCACATTTAGTCTGGGAATATAGAAAAGAGACATGGAGTGCTAAGGAGAGATACTCTTGTAAATACAATAGCAAAATGGAAAGAATTATGTCACAGAGACGGCAATAAAATTGAGGCCATTTATCAGCACTTAGTACTTTATATCTGGAGCATAGGTTGTTCCTATGAAAATTACCAGATCACCCACACAAAAATATGAAATGGTCTCTTTCAGAATAGGTATGTTTTGGTATATTTTCCATTGAAGAACTCTTTAAGTTATAATTTTTAACACCACACTCTAAATTCTCCAAAAAGGGGATGTCATCAGGGCTCAAAAGTAACAAGGGCATCCATATAGGCTTACGAAGTCATGTGACTCCAGCCTGTGTTACTCAGGTAAGAAAGCCCATGTACGAGAGTGTGAACAGGATTTTTAAATGTATTAAACTTTTTAAAACTGTGTAATGCCTGCAAATGATTGGTCTCAAAAGGTCATTAAAAATATATGAACAAAAACTTTGAAATGTCAGAATCCACCTTAATGAGAGAAATCAAATCATATAAAATAACAATCTCTCAGGGAAGCAAAAGGAAAGAGAGAGGGAGAGAAATGAAAAGGAAAAAGCTCTCAGGAATCATGCTTTTCGTCCTCTGCATGTTTAGAATTCCCAGGGAAAAAATAAAGTATTGAAAAACTCCAAAGAAAATGCCATTATGTTATCTGTAACTTTCTTTAATTAAAAAGATAGAGATATTAATAAAATCAACACAGGTAAATGTCCTGCAATTAGAGGGGAAACAAGTGGATACAGAAAGTTGAAAGTAGATTAAAATGATGACAATACACCTGTATATCCTTCAGGACCTCAAGTCCATAGATCAGAAGAACTCAACACTATCCCTGCCAAATATTGTCTTTCTCCTGGTTTTCCCATGTGAATGAATGCCATCATCAGCCTTCCGTTCACCCGAGTGACCACTCCTTTGTCTCTCCTCACTGTTGACTTTGTACTTTTTTAACATTTCTACTGCTGGGCTACTTTTCTGTCTTGTCCTGTATACCTCCCCAGTCTGCCCCTCATTGTCACTGAAGAGGACTTTTGAAATAGTTAACTAGTCTTGAAAACTTCTTTTCCCCTCTTGTCGATCTTACAACCTGTTGCCAGAATAATCTTTCTAACCTATTTTGTATGTGTGCTCTTTTTATTTTTCAAGTACACGAAATTCTAAAATACTACCTTTTATAATGTTTATTACCCTTATTTAAAAGGAGAAAAATCCTCTAAATTGTTTATTTCTAAACATTTCTTTTGACATATTTTGAGCTAGAACTGGCAAAGCATTATATTAGCTTCCAAGATACAATATGACTCAATATTTATATTATAGCCAAATGATCACTGCAATAATTCTAGTTAGCATCAGTTACCATATATATTTACTAAATTATTTCTTCTTGGGATGAGAAATTTTAAGATTTACTCTTTTAACAACTTTCAAATATACAATACAGTATTATTAACTATAGTCACCATGTTGTGTATTACATCCCCATAACTTATTTATAACTGTAAATTTGTACTTTTGATTCCTAACACTTTACCCATTTCACATCCCCCAATCTTCTACAACTGGCAACTACGAATCTGTTTACTGTATCTATAAGCTCATTTTTTATTGTTTTCTTTTATTTGTTTGTTTTTGTTTTAGATTCCACATCTAAGTGATGCCATATGGCATTTGTCTTTTTCTATCTGACTTAGTTCACTTAGCATAATTCTTTCAAGGTTTATCGGGTTGTCATAAATGGCAAAATGCATTCTTTTTGATGGCTGAGTAATATTCTTCCGTGTGTGTGTGTGTGTGTGTGTGTGTGTGTGTGTGTGTGTGTATCGCATCTTCTTTACCTATTCATGTATTGAAGGGCACTTACATTGTTTCCATATCTTGGTTATTATAAGGAATGCTGCAGTAAACATGGATGTACATATATCTTTATGAATTAATGTTTTCATTGTCTTTAAATGAATATCCAGAAGTGAAATTGCTTTATCATATAGTAGCTCTATTTTTTTAAAGTTTTATTTATTTATTTGACAGAGAGAGAGATCACAAGTAGGCAGAGAGTCGGGCAGAGAGAGAGGGGAACCAGGCTCTCTGCTCAGCAGGGATGCTGAGGCAGATGTGGGGCTCGATCCCAGGACCCTGAGATCATGACCTGAGCCCAAGGCAGCGGCTTAATCCACTGAGCCACCCAGGTGCCCCAGTAGCTCTATTTTTAATCTTTTGAGGAACCTTCATACTATTTTCCTTAATGGCTACCCCATTTTATATTCCTATCAACAGTGAACTCAACAGTGGAGAAAGGGTTTCCTTTTCTCCACATTTTTGTCAACATTTGTTATTTTGTGACTTTTTGATAATAGTCATTCTAACTGGTATGACATAATATCTCAGTGTGGTTTTAATTGACATTTCCCTAATGATTAAAGATGTTGAACATCTTCTCATGTACCTGTTGGTCTCCTCTATATCATTTTTTGGGAACATGTGTATTTAGATTCTTTGCTCATTTTTTAAATGGATTTTTAAAATTGAGTTGTATTAATTCTTCGTATATTTTAGGTATTAACTCATTATCAGTGATAATTTGCAAATATTATCTCTCATTCAGCAAGTTGCCTTTTCATTTTTTTTCAGTTTCCTTTGCTGTGAAAAAGCTTTTTAGCTTGAAGTAGACCCACTTGTTGATTTTTGCTTTTATTGCCTTTCTTTGTGGTGTCAAATCCAAAATATCACTGCCAAGACTTATATGGAGCAGTTTACCACATTTTTTTTTTCTAGGAGTTTTGTGGTTTCCAGTCTCTTACATTCAAGTCATTTTGAGTTATTTTGTGTGTGTGGTAGAACATAATGGTCCAGTTTCATTCTTTTGCATCTGGATGTGCAGTTTTCTCAACATCATTTTTTGACAATACTGTCCTTTCCCCATTTTATTACTTGGTTCCTTTGTTATAAATAAATGGCCCATAAAAGCATGGGTTTATTTTTCTTCCACTGATGTAATATACTCATGCATTCATATGATAATGGAATAGAATAGACAAGCTTTGGAGCGAAACATGCAAAGATTTAAATTCTGACCATTATCTTAGGATGCTTTTGACGTTAGGCAAGTTGTAAAAGCTACCTCAGATTCATCACACATCCATTATGTTGGTAGAATTATTTGACATACACACATAAAACATGTAGTAAAAGTAGCTTTATTATTTCGCTGTGGAAGAAATTTCAATGACTTTACATGGGTATTCCAAATCTTGGCATCTTACCCATGACTGTGCCTACTTCTCGAAGTCTCCCCCTATCTCATTTCATCCAAATCTTAAGAATTGATTCAGGCTGCCTACTCCTCTGAGAACCTTTGGAGGTCCCCTCAAAAGGAAATAAGGCTGCCCAGCAGGGCAAAAAATGTGGAAAACATTTCGTCTAAATTGAAAGGAGTGATATTTCTGAAGAAAGACATTTCCTTACTTCCTCTTTGTGTTTTTAAAAACTTTTTAGTCTAATGCAAGAATTGGGGTGTCTGAAAAGCATATTAAATGTTTAAAGATGCTTTATGTACAAAATTGTATACAAAGAGAACAAGTCAAATCATTACTTAGAAAATTGGTTTGTGAATCCTCTGAGAATGGGGCTGCTTTAATCTGTATTATGTAATTGTGCTCAATAAACCTGACACAAATGTACCCCCTAGTGCTTTGATAGATAAAGAAGAGGTAATTTGCCAATAGAATATCATGTCTGTTAACAACACAGGTATCTGTAGTTATAGTGCCTAGAATTCTGAGGATTTTGAGGTGAAGAAAAATCTTAACATATGGGAACAAAGAATGGTACCAACCTCCCCCACTTTCCTTTTTATAGTTGTATTTATGTACTATTATCTACTCTATTATAAAACTAATAAATTCCTTATCATGTTAAACAATTTTGATAGGAATCACAACTGAAGTTGTAAAAGGTTTATCCTCAATTTTTTAATCCTTTGACATATTGCCACAGATTACCATATCTATGTAATGAACAGGTAATAGAATGGAATACTTAGTAGATAATGTATTTTGTAATTAAATGTTCTTAAACATTAAAAAAATTAAAATATTCTGTTTGTGGCATTAAATACATTTCTATATACACTGATACAGATGATCATAAAAGTGCTATACTAATACAGACATTGCTGATATTGTCTAATAGGTATAAAGTATGAAAAATACTAAGTTCCAAAAATTCAGCTATATTCTTAGAAAAACCTATTGAAAAAAAATTATTTCCAATCTAATTCCCTTTCAACTCTATTTGTAGAAACCCATATTTTTCATTTTACTTCAAAAAAGCTGAAAAAAATTCATAAATGGATTATATATATCCTCAGAATGGTGTCTTTAAGCATATGAATGTCTGTCCCCAAAATCAAATCTACAAGTATATATATTACCTGAAAAATTGTAACAAGCAAACAAAACCCATAGATAGAGAGAAGCATGAAATTACAAATAGAGAGAATACAGAGAAGGAAGAAATTACATGAAACCGTTAGAAATTTTTCTCAGAGGCTAATCCTAGAGATAAAAGAATCCAGAGAATATTTATATATTGCTTTAATGGTAAAATCTCTACTGAAATACTCTATAGCACTGCTTTATTGAATAATCTGTAATATTCACATATTTTTAAAATATTGGGAAAAATTTATCACTTGAAGACAAGTCAAATTTGCTTAGAAAGAAAGAGGCCGAGTATTCTGTGATTCATTTGCTTCAGCACTTACATTTTTGTTACATTTAGGATGTAATAGAAGACTCCATAATCCTAACCAAAGGGTAGAGATATACTGTAATTCCCTAGGTCTCATCAAGTAAAAACTGTAACTGAAAACTGATGTCTACCCCAGAGTCTGACCCAAATCACTTATATTTGCTCAAAAAGAAAAGATGTGTCATATTTATAGAGCAGGTGTAATTCTGGGTTACCAAAAGCACAGTTTGCAGGAGGAGATGAGGGAAAAAAAAAACAACACATTAATGTGGTTCTCCTTGCCCTAGGCAATAACACTTAAAACATCTTCTGGGGAATTTCCGTGTTTCCTAGTGTTTCAAGGTCTCTTGTTTCAAATCTGAACCTCTTTGGGGAAGACTGAACAGACAGTGAGTAGGCACTGTAACTAGAATGATAGATACTGCTTGTCTTTGCTTTCTTTTTAAAGGAAATCCAAGGTATTTTTTATAAGCCAAAAAAATCCTCTTAAATGTTTTCTCATTGAGAAAATAAAATAAAGCTAATTAAAGAATAAGGTCACCTAAAATTTTCCATAAAGACATAAAGGATTTATTAAACTAAAACCGTGATGAACATAGCAAGACAGATAAAATGATAGTCCAATGAGAATTACAATAGTAAGGTATAACTAAATATAAAATCAAAAAGTCTATTAGAACCCTAAATTAATTTATGTGCATTTTCTAGTCTCTATTTTCAAAAAGATATTGAAGAAAAATATATTGAATTGTCAATCTACCTTAAAAACCAATTCTAGCAAGTCAAACTTGGAAAGAGACAACATAATATAGCTGAAAAATTAATGGACTTGAGTTCCCAAGATGTAAAATGTTAGCATTACTATTACGTTTGACCTTATCTAGATGTCTTAATTTTTCTCCTAAGTCTGTTTCTTTTTATTTTATATGTGGGTTATAACATCTACATTACATAGTTATAGTGAAAATAGACAGTATATATAAAAATAAATTTCAATTAAAAATATGCAGCCATTCTTAGAGTAAAAAGTTTAGTCTATTTATTTGTATTATTATGTTCAGCTAGCGAACATATAGTACATCATTGGTTTTTTATATAGTGTTCAGAAAGGGAGGCAAACTATTTTTTTTTTTAATTTAAGGATAATACATAGGACCAAATAAGCCTCAAATTTACCGCTATAAAAGGAATGTTTTCTATATCTGAACAAAATGTCTTTAATATTTTCATTTTTCTTACATTATTTCTTATTGAAAATGAAGAGAATTGTTAGTGATACTATATGCACTATAAAACTCATGAATAGTTTATGGTAGTTTTTAATCTTATTTTATTTTATTTTATTTAGGTTTTATTTAAGTAATCTCTGTGCCTAATGCAGGGCTCAAACATATGACCCCTGAGATCAAAAGTTGTTCCTCTTCTGACTGAGCCAGCCAGGTGCCCCATACCTGATGGCAGTTAGATTTCATGTTCCCCTTATTTGAACAGAACTTTTGCTATGTTTAAACTGCTTATCTAACTAATAAAATATTGAAAATGTCATTCCCAAAATCGTGTTTCTTATCATAGTTGGCAAATGATTCTAAGAATTTTCTTTCAATAATGAATCAAATTTTTTTTTTTTAATTGAGTCAACATATTTCTGGTGAACTCTATTTTTCTTATAGCAAGAGCAAATTAGGAAATATGGAGTGCATTGCTGATGATAGGTTTAACCTGTGGTTCATGGCAGATTCACACTTTTGTCTGAATGCCACTGTAAGATTTTCAGAAGGAAGACAGGGTACAAGATGATAGCCATTATTACCCAAGTATATTTTTTAAATAAAATATAAGACTACACAGAATCATAACATCTGACCCTAATTTATGAAACATCCATTTAAGTTACATATATAATTATTACAGGCAATGATTAATTTACTTTCCTAGCAAGTAAACCCTGTTCATACTAATAGGCTCTTGTACGAATATGTATAAGTATATACATGCACAGTGTACACATGCACACACATTTAGATGTGCGTTATATATGAAGACTTGTTAGCTGTTATATGTAAGGACGTGTTAGCTTGAGGTATCCTAGTTTCTCTAAATTGGGCTAAAGTTAAGGTAAACATTTGATTCATTGCTCACACGAGGCTGCTTTTTTTTTTTTTTTTAAAGATTTTATTTATTTATTTGACAGAGAGAGATCACAAGTATGCAGAGCAGCAGGCAGAGAGAGAGAGAGAGAGGGAGGAAGGCTCCCCGCTGAGCAGAGAGCCCCATGTGGGGCTTGATCCCAGGACCCTGAGACCATGACCTGTGCCAAAGGCAGAGGCCCAACCCACTGAGCCACCCAGGTGCCCCAAGGCTGCTTTTGAGAGTCTGTGGAGTACTATTGATATTTGCACTGACACAAATACAGATTGTTCTGGCTAAAGGAAAGCATATGACTCGCAAATGGATAAAGGTATTTTGTTTAATTTTTAAATTCGATTTATTTGGTAGGATCCAGAGGCAAAGTCATCAGAGCTCAGAAATGTAAAAAAGAATAGACAGTTCCCTGTTGTGTTTATTTTGTTTTACCTTAAGTGAAGAATGTATTTATATGTATTTAAGCTGAGTTATCTGATAGAAGAACTACATTCACAACAGTTAGAGGCAGACATACAATCAAAATTCAAATTGTCTGACTCTCAAACATCTTTCCAGCACATTATGCCACTGTAAGGAAAAAATCATGCAGAATTTGAAAGGTAAAAACACACACACACACACACACACACACAAAAAAAAAAAAAAAAAAAAAAAAAAACCAATAATGTTAGAGGTGATATTTTGCCGTTTTACTTAAAGATTATTATACAAAAATGTCCTGTTAAAGTTATCTGACTAGCCTGTTGTTTTTGGTTTTACTTTCTATTTAAATTAAAAAAAAAAAAAAGACACAATACAAAAACTCCTCTTTAACCTTCAGTACCCATAAATAGTGAATTCACTCTAAAACTAATCCAGTGAATCCTGAGACCCTTCTCCATATTATTTAATTTAATTTAAAAGTTTCCAAATATGGAGTTCAGTAATTTAAAGCCATGCTGTTGGTTACAAATTATGCCATTGGTGTTTTGTAGGACATCAATTTCTCTTATCTGTATTGAAAATTATTCTGTATTCAAAAAATAAAGAAAAATATACATGTGTTTTAAAATTACAGACCTCTTATTTAGTGATATATCTATGAAAGAATCTTGTAGATGTAGCATTCTTTGCAATGACTACATTAGTCAAAATACCAATTTTACTAAGTTTGCAATTTTAAAGAAAATACCACTGTATATTTTTAGGAGGATAGTCTGCCCTTGACATTAATGGAAAATGGTATAATAATTTTAGACCCACTGAGTTTAATCTTAAATTATATTGACTTTGCTACATCTTTTTTTTCTGACCTGATCTGGAATGAAACAGATCAATGAAGGAAAATATCTGGATGTTTATAAAATCAGGTTTCATATATTCTCTCATATTTTTTACTCTCCAGTGATGAATAGCATGGTTCAAACACAGCAATAAATGTTAAGAATATATCTTATTATATGAGTAATACAGTTTGGAAGATACTACTCTTTTATAGATAACTGTTTAAGACAGATCATTGTATTCAAGGCAATAAAATATAATATATTCTGTTGTTTCTGAACTTCTAAATGAAATTATGAAACCTAAATTATATGTTTTTAAATAAGTGAACCAAGTTCATTTGTGATGCAGAATCTTTATTATATTAATCTCTATGAATAGTGGGAAGATATCTGTTTTATTATAGTATCTCCAAATCACAGAATTAGGTAAATTATCAGTTGATTACATCCTTTTAATCTAAGCTTGGAATTGGCACTTGAAATGTCCTTTCATATTTTAGGGGACCCATCCCTTTCTAATATATAGGCAAATGACAACAAACAAACAGTACTCATATAGCAGATAAGGAATGGCAGTGTTCCAGATACCTTAGCCTTTGAACTTTATGATCTCGTAAACAGTGTCATACCCCAGCCTTTTAAGAGGTTACTCTGATTCACGTGTACGAAGAAACACTTTGTTTCAGAAATATAACTTAGTTGTCAATAGCTATCATTATACCTAGGAAGGATATGCAGCAATTTTTAAAAAGCAACCCAAGTGGCTATCTCCTTTTTATCCAAAGGGTCCTCATAAAGAGTTGAAGCATTAACTCAGGAAAAAATGGACATCTATCCTACACCTACAAATATCTAGGGATCATCAAAATTGCGAAGAGTAGGAAATGTATAAATAGTATGAACTGTTCAGATTAGATTAATTTTATGAAGCAAAGTGTTAATTATACACAACATAGTGAGTAGTAAATGTCTCAGATGCATTAAACTACAACTAATAGAAAATATCTTCAGAAGTACTTGCATTGTAAAAGTGGACAGGGGATAGCAAAATGAATTAATTGAAAAAATGCAAAGTAAAAAATCAAGGAAAAAAGGAAAACAAAGCCATTGTTATAAAACTAAATTTTTAGACAGGGATTTATTTTTCTATGTTTCTCTTAAATTTAACAAACTTTTATTTCAAAAGAAATATAAATGCATTGTATAAAATTAGAAAATGTCTGCTAGCAAAAATACAAAATAAGAGCACTATAGTTATACTATCCAAAGACACGTACTGTTTAATGTCTTATTGTATATTCTAGATATTCTTATGCACATACATGTGCATATATGGATTTTTCTTCCATTGATATTCAACTGTTTCTAACCCAATCTTTTAAATTTCCAGCCTTCATGTTCCCATGGCAGTACATTTCTTTCTTATCTACTACCTAATCCATAATTACACTTTTCAAGTTACCTGAAAAATGTCTATACAAATGGTTGTCTAAACTAAGGTCCAGTCCAGGACTGAATTTCACACCTTGTTGTTAGAACCAGTAAGTTTCTTAATCAAAACCATTACCTTATTTTTCATATTCACTTATTAAAGGGAACATACAAATTTTCTTTTGGAATATTCCCCCTCCTCAATTTGACTGGTTACTTGTGGCTCATGATTTATTTTTCAAGAATAAGTTCTACTGAAATATGAAGAATTTGACCGCTTAAAAAGTCCAACAAAATACTTGTGTACAATTTTTAGGTGTAGAAACTCTAGTTCTTTATTTTTTTGGGTTGTTTGGACCTCTATCACTCCTACAGAGGGGTAAGAGAAGAAAAATGGTAAAGAAATGTAAATCAACCAAGGAACTGCTATGGGAAAATATTGAATGTAAATACTAACTAGAAAAACATAGAAATTACTGTCTATTGAGGTTTTTGGTGTTTTATGTGCATTGCCATAACCTAACTAAATAGTAATGACATGACAATTGATAGCTATCCAAAATAAATGGAAAGAATGAAGGCAGAGGTCTTCTTTTGTTCTTTTAGGAATGATTCTTCTTAAAATGGAAAACAAACAAAAATAAAATAAAGCATTTTCTGTTAATTTACAGTGATATTGACATGTATTTTCATAAATTCATGACACTTATTCTTTTGCAAAATAGATGAGCAGAGGAAGTTTAGAGTTTAGTTCAATCTACAATTAACAAAGTGTTGGGCACTATTCTCAGTCATATATAAATCCTTTGTAACAAAAATATTGGATTGAAGAAAAAAATACAACCCTTTGTGTAGTAATGGCTTTTTCAGGGATATGTTAGGCACTTAATCTGAAAATTATGCCTTGGACTGAAAACTTAAAATATTTTTTGAAATACATATTTAACTGCCATGTTCAAAAATATGATCTTACATACGCCAACACACATCACAATGATGAGTTTGTGTCCATACTACGGTTTAATTTTCTCAGCATAGATTTTTATATCTTTATAAAATTCCATTTAGGAAAATCTATTTGAATTATGGCAACATTCCAGTATGCTATAGTACTTTCAGCTGTCAGGAAACAACCTTTAGGATGAAATACTTCTTAAGGTTTTTCTGTAGTTTTATATGGCAATATAACAGTCATAATCTTTAAAAGACAGCTTCATTTATAGAAGTGACACAGATTTTTTTCAAGACCTGTTTAAAATTTAAAATTTTTATTTAGGATCATCCACTATCATTATTTCTGATGTGTCTTTGAGCACAAGTTTATTTTGCAAAAGTGACTAATTTTTTTTTTTTCTAAAAGAATTGTAGCTGTACAGAGTAGATTCTTCTGCAAACAGGAATATAAGATATAAAATATCTTACTATGGAAAGCATGGCCATTCAGGAAGTTCTTTCTTAGTTTCCCTATCTATCATGGCTTCATGGTCAAATATGTATTAGGTAACACCTGTGTGTTTACTCTGGGCTATTTGCTATGATGTATCAAATTAATATACATCAAGGCTCTGACCACAGAAAGCTCATAGATACTACTCCACTCTAGAACAAGAAATTAAGACCATAAATATTGCTTTTCAAGCAAGGAAAAAAATTTATCTTAAAAGACAATAAGTATTTAGTTTCAAAATTGTATCTTAGCTAACAATGTACTAGAGAAGCACTTTAAGAATATAAGTCCCTAAAAAAAAAAGAATATATAAATCTCTAATGAATCTCTTCTAACCCCCTTTAATGTAATACTTAATGTGTAGACATCTTCTATGGGTATATGATGCTTAGGCACACTTTTCATAATCATAATTAGTCCTGTCATTATAACTCTGAAAACCTATCTGACCCAATTCTTAACCTTTTTCCTGCCCTTTAGCCCAGTACCGTTGCCTAGCCAGAGTTTGAAACAGCACTTTTGTCAACACATCTCTCTTACCGGTACCCTCATGCTCCAGAGTTGTGGTGTTCATGTATCTCCAGACCATGCATTTTTGCTTGAAAGCAGTAGTTCTCAAGGCAAGGGGTAGGGTGTTGGGGGTGATTTGGGCAGACATTTGACAATATCTAGAGAAATGGTCATGACTGAGGATGAGGTGTTATTGGCTTCCAGTGGAGGGAGGCTAAGGATGTTGATAAAAACCCCAAAATGCATAAGACAGTCCCCCGCAGTGAACAAGCATCCAGCCCAAAATGTCAATAGTGCCACTGTTGAGAAAGCCTACTTTAGAGAAAATATTGAAAATAATATTATATACCGCAACAATATTATTAATATATATTTCCATTTATTTACAGAAAAAGTAAAATAAGAATAATTTAAAATGCTTATATATCCACATTTTGGCACGTGTTCTTCATTCTGTTATCAAGTGTTATTTTGTCATCGTTGTCATTATTGTTGTTGAATGGCATGTTGTGGCTGCTCACCTCCAAAGATTATTTGTATGTGCATGGTTTATTACGTAAAACGCAAAGCAAAACAAAAGGTGGAAATAGTTTTTATTTCCCCCAAAATGTTGTGACAGCTCTAATACATTTTTTGTTTGTTATTCTTCTGAGAAGACTTGTAATATGTGGATAATGTATTTATCACACAACTGCTCTTTTTCTCCTTCTGTCTTGTCTCTCTTCTTACTTTTTTTTTTTTTTCCTCCTTTTTCCTTCTGGTGGGCAGAACTCCTCTGATTGCAGCAGGAGTCATCGGTGGGCTCTTCATCCTGGTCATCGTGGGCCTAACATTTGCAGTTTATGTTAGAAGGAAGAGCATCAAAAAGAAAAGAGCCTTAAGAAGATTCCTGGAAACAGAGGTATGGTGTTTGTTTGTTCTCTGTGTGTTGAGGGACTTCCATTAGGTTTAGAAGGTTTAGATGATACTCTGTTTTTTAACCCAGGTGAGAACTCAGTTCCATTTCCTGCAATGAATGATGCTGAGTTCATAGTATGTTACACAGAGTTGATGAAAAATCAGACTATATAGTAAAAGTAGTCAAGGCAGATTCATGCCCGAAGGAGATCAAATTGTAGGGGTCAAGGAGATGATCTGATGAATGACAGATCTTACTGAAAAGACTTATCTGTTTCTTTTGGAGGTGGAATCCCACTAGAGTCCTAGGATATTACAGTAGCAGAACTAGAAAACAACTGGGTAGAAGATATCTCAACAGTGGACTAGAAAAATGTTAGAAAGAGAGAATTTTTCTGATTCAAAAATAAAGAAAAAAAAAAAATAAATAAAGCCAGAAAAAAAATAAAATAAAGTAAAGCCAGATAGTCAAGCAATTTATGCTTTAATTAGGGTCATTAAATTGGCAGCCACAGGTCCCATTATACCAGTAGAAAAAGCTGAACTTACAGGATAAAGCTTCCTATTGTAATCACACAGACTTTACCACAGAATTTATGGGAAGCATTTAATGCATGTTAGTTATTGTGAATATGTAAATTACCCACAAATTATTATAATCTCTCTTATATTGCTGCCCTGAGTTCTCTAGCATGCAAGGTGATAGTTTTCACTGTATAGATTACAGGGGGAAAACAATTACAGAAAACTATGCATTACCAGATCTTTCTCAACTTGCACCTTACCTTCTTTCTCCTGATATGTACATCTATGGCGGTCTGAACATGGCTGAACAACTCAGAGCAATTCTGTTCTGAGACTTAGCCTTCTCTGGATCTGTTTTTTGCTCACTGTCAATGTGACAGTCTGACTTTTCCTCTTAACCCTGACAGGAATGAGAATATTCATTCATAAATTTTACAAACTGATAATGAATTAAATTTTAGCTCTTTTCTTCCAGAAGTTGAAACTAGGTAGAAGGATCATATGAAATGTTCAGGAAGCTACTTTAGTTATATGCAGGGAAGAATGTCTAAGAATTAGAGTTGTCTAAAATTAGAATGGGTTGTCTTATCAATAGAGTTGTTCAAGCATAAGACAGGTAGTCAATTATATACATGAAGAAAATAGTAGTAATTTTTTACTTGAGCTAGATGTTTACAAAAGATGAACTTGATCATTTTCAATCTTGCACATGTGAGTACAAGTTTGGGCACAACACATGGGCTGTGCATATTTTCAGTTTAGCTAGGATGCGGGAGGCAGAATTCTCCCTTATGGCCAGCGTGGGGCAGTCATGGAGAAAATTCTAAGAAGTGAAGTGAATTAGAGTTGGAGGGGAACTGAAGGCTTGGAACAGCGGTGGACATTTAGGTGGTTGAATAAATACGAAAAGAATTCTGTCCCTTAACTACATGCTGGAAAGTCCCATTGCTATAAAAATAATTGTTTTGTTTGTCTTCTTTTTTAATACTGTGCTTTCTAGGAATGCCCTTCAAACTGACATCTCATTACTAAATAAACACGTACTGATTGGTTTTAGAAGCAGACTCTATTTTTTATAAAAAGTTATTGCTTAGCACTAAATTAGATAATTGTAGAATTCCCATCTCTCTCTCAGTAAAAATAAATAACTATGATTTTCTATCATCTAAACAGAAGACGAATTCTTAAGAGGATCAACTCAAATCCTTAAGTATGAAAGCTAGAAATCTGTCTCAGATGTGAAAAACTTGTTAAAGCATGATATATTGTTGGAATGTACTTAGAGTTAATATCCTTCTCCAAAATCATATTGCTCCAGATTGTGTCTTCTGTTACATGCATAAAAGTAGAAAAAAATATTTTTCAACATACACTTATGAGATGCTCTGTAAACTTGATATTTTGATAGATACCATAATTAAAAAGCGTTAATGGGACATGATCCTATCCCTTGAAGAGTGACAGATTCAGTGCCTACAATATGGCAGGCAATGTTCCCAAGTTTTCCAGCTATGTTACATCCCATTTCATCTTTTGACAATCTTCTGTGGTAATTATTGCTGTACCTATTTCACAGGTGTGAAATAAGGGGTTAGGAGGGATAAATTGCTTTCTCAGCCTGTAAGTGGCAGTACTAGTGTGCAAACCTACAATTTTAAACTTGATGCTCTTTCCACCGTACTGGCTTGCAAAATGAAACAATGCTTCTGTTAAAGGTATCATTCTCAAATTCCTGGAAAAGTGTGTTTGTATAAATTTTTACGTGAGATCTAAGAAAATTGTTGAAGACTAAACCTGCAGGTAGAATTGTGAAATTTTCAAAATATGGAATTATGGCATATTATATGACAAAGCATATATTTTAAATACATATAGCCCCAAATACTGAAATCTAGTCCCCAATCTTGCATATGATTTTTATATAAGTTATGTGATTTTAAAAAATAATTCACTGAAGTTCCTGATTTTATACATATAGTGTGAGTATCAAAATCTAATAAACAAATTCTGCACCGCAGAGTTGGAAGAAGGAGATTCTCTGACAGATTCTTTTTCCAGTTTTAGAAATATTTTGTAATTCTTTCTGAGATTTCTTTTATGTGACTTTAATATGCATTTTTAAAAATATATATTTGAAAATGAGATAGAAGTATATTTGTTGTCTAAACTTTTAAACAAGAACCCAAATTTATTGATAATTTTTATCATCTCCGTATTCCTGGTATTGCTATACTTACCTATATTCAAGATTCTGTTCAGCTACTTAAGTAGACCACGACATTCATAGAAGCAAAATAATAACCAAGACACAGGATCACAGTGCACTTAGCATTGTAAACAGATACTGAGAAACACTGGGATGGTTTTTAAGACCATTTGAGTAGGAACTGCCTTTAATTCTTCCCTTATGTTAAGAGGGGCACCTGGGTGGCTCAGTGGGTTAAGCCTCTGCCTTCAGCTCCAGTCATGATCTTAGGGTCCTGGGATTGAGCCCTGCATTGGGCTCTCTGCTCAGCGGGGAGCCTGCTTCCCCCTCTCTACCTACCTGTGATCTCTCTGTCAAATAAATACAGTCTTCAAAAAAAGAAAAAAGAGAGAGAGAGAGAGAGAGAGAGAGAACTAGCTATTTGTTTGAGTTTAAAGCTTAATTCCTTTATTTATCTAAAATTATCCAAACTTATCCCTTTTGGCCACACCCAGCCAAGGATATGATCTCGTATTTCCCACCCTAATCTCATCCTTCAGACCTGTCCCAAACCCTATTGCATTCTGTTTTATGTCTTCTTCCTTCTTCTTGATGCTGTGTCCAAACTGTTCTTCACAATGATAATACCCTCCTTCACGTCAATCCATTTTTATTATCTCAAGACCAATTTTATTTTTTTTTTAAAGATTGTATGTATGCATGTATGTATTTTAGAGAGAGAAAGTGCAAGCAGGGGCAGAATCCCAAAGAAACCACACTGAGCTTAGAGCCCAACGCAGCCTCCATCTCAGGACCCTGAGATAGTGACCTGAGCTGAAACCAAAATTTGCTCCCCTCAAGACCAATTCTAAAGTGTGTCTCCTCCAGGAAGCCAAAACTAATGAAGTTTTCTCGCTGGTGGCTATTTTATCCCTGTGCATACCATAGCATTCACCCAGAATCTAGAATCATTTCATAGAATTTTAGAATATTTGATCTGTAAAGTACTCTAGTGTCTTGCTGCTTAAAATGTGCTCAAGGACCATCATCATACATAGAATTCACCTGGAGTTCTGCAAAAATTCAAATTTCAGCCACAGCCTTAAGTTACTGACCTAGAATCTGCATTTTCACAAGAACCTCGGGTAATTCAAATGTACATGAAAATTTTATCAGCACTGTCCTGGTGCATTGGTATTGTGTTAACTTACTTTGTTCTCTTCTGACACATTTGTCCTGGCTTCCTAGTTATATTTTATTTTTCTAATTCTATTTATTGAGTCTCCTAAAACGAGAAAGAAAACTTTGATAGAGTACATGGACATAACTAAGATCTGACTCTTTGTTGTAGATACCAAAACTGGAAGGACTTCAAAAAGTAGGATTAGGAGCCGCTAATTAGCCTAAATTTCTTTAAAATGTTGGGGCGGGGGGAGTGCGGAAGGGGGCAGGAGAATCTCCTAGCTTAATATGCCTAAAGTAGGCACATTGTAACTTGTGTTCACCCAGACAAAGAGCTTGAGAAGTGAAAGGATAGACTGAGGGAATAGTGAGTGATCCATACGACAAAAAAATTGTCAAGGAAAGTATGCCTGTGTATTTTTTTGTATGTATGAGAAAGAGCATCAGGCAGAGGACAAGGGAGAGGCATTGACTGGAATTGAAAGTTAGAGAACCTGTATTCTTTTTGTTTTGTAGTTGGTAGAACCTTTAACTCCCAGTGGTACTGCACCCAATCAAGCTCAACTTCGTATTTTGAAAGAAACTGAGCTCAAAAGAGTGAAAGTACTTGGCTCAGGTGCTTTTGGAACAGTTTATAAGGTAAGTAAAAAAATAACCCATACCACCAGTTATTTTTTGTTTCAGACTTCTCTTAAATAACAGCCAGAATTATTGCTCTAGCTAACCTAATTTCCTTTTAATATTCGGAGAGGACAACCGGTATCGTATTGAGAAGTTGCTGCATAAGTGAATTCATTCATTTTTATTGAGCAAGCTGGGATAGAAACTAGCATGGGAAAGCAGGAAACTGTCACAAAGAGCCACAGCATATAGTCTTTCTGTCCATACCCTTTTGATCCACTTTTTATGTTGGCAAATTTTGTCCCTACCTAGAATATACAGCTCGAGCCCATTTTCCTTCCCCTACACAGTGCTCCATGGAATCCCAGACAGGCCTGAGCATATGCCATAATCCTTGTTCTTTTCTCCTGCCCTTTAATTCCCACATCTCCCCCTCAGAATGACACTGCCTGTCTCTTTAGAATCCACACAAATGTCCTGATTTGTTAACAGGATAGGATTCGTTCCAAAACCACTTTTTTTTTGCCTACCTGTTAATATGATTTAGCAGAAAAATTTTCAGTTTGGTTGTCCTCACCATTATATGCAAACTAAAAAAGTGACTTTCTTTGTGAAATTCAGGTTAGATAGAATGAAAGGTGAAATCATGGGTTTCCAATAAGAGATATTTTTGGAAAGGCAAAGTTCAGATAATGTCATCTGCATGTTTACTTATTTAGCTTAATTATAAAACCAATTCAGAGGCCAGGCCCAAGGTTAATTGTGGTGAAATTTATGTTTAACGTAAGTAAAAGTATAAGAAACTGCTGGGTTAGTGCTAAATCCTTCTTGCGATGTCTGTTAGAACAGTTCCCCAAATTTTACTTTGACAGTTTTATAGGTTTCTTAAAGCTATATCAAGCCTGAAGTTTTTACAAGTATTTCTGTTAAAATAGACTGGATCTTAGAAATTTTGCACTTTAAAATGTTCATTTTTTCTACTTAAAACAAATGTTTATTTAACAAAAAGTATTAACAACTAGAATATAAACCTTAATTTTCCCTCCTGAGTGTTCCAAAAATAATTTAATCTTTTTAAAATAAAATTATTTTATTCTAAGGCCTAGATGCAGAAATTTCTTAAACTCTTTGTGTGCATATTTTGTTTCGTTAAACTAAAAATTATTAATTGAACACCTAATTTGAGTAGAAACTTCTCAGCTGACTTGGTGCTTTCTAGTTTTCAAATTATTTGTATATTCAAAGAAATATGGCTTATCCTGCTTTTCTATTTATATTATGTTATAAATAATTCCATTTCAAAGGTAACTCAATTTTGGATTGTTCCTAGCATATAATTAACTTTTTATTTTAAAGATGATATGGTCTGGAAAGTGAATTTTATTTTAAATCATGGATACCATTTAACTTAAGAATAAATATGATCTAATGACCTCAGCAGGGAAAAATTACCATTTAGACCTTTAATTATAAAACTTTATAAATGTTTTTATTATGAATAACTATTTGCCTGTTGTCCATGAGCATTGTAGCTTTATTGAAATTACTTGTATTGAAAGGTCCATAAGTACATTTCAGTCTTA
The DNA here is from genome assembly GCF_022355385.1 of Mustela nigripes. Classification (NCBI taxonomy): domain Eukaryota; kingdom Metazoa; phylum Chordata; class Mammalia; order Carnivora; family Mustelidae; genus Mustela; species Mustela nigripes. The sequence goes on along the minus strand of NC_081559.1, from coordinate 21,895,516 downwards.
TACCTATTGTATTTACAGTTGATGCTGTTTTAATTAACATATTAGTTCTTACCAAGGCATATTGTCTTAAATGGGAAAGAACTACTCTTGACCACAGAAATGCATATTAGCTTAGCTAATTACTTGGTTGATTTTTCTCCTGGTTGGACATATGCTGTGTTTAAGTATTAAAGATTTGAACCAATTTACCATGGATATTAGTGTAGTTGAATTTTTGTCTGGTTAGGACTAGAAAATAATGACTATACTTATTTAAAAAGCAGTACAAATTAATTCACACTGAATTTATATTCGTATTTCAAAAGTATACTTTGATATTGATGCTATATCTTTATAAAGTAACCCCCCTCTGGTTACTTTATTGAATAATGGTAAGCCTGTTCTCTACCCTACATACCATCACTAAGACACTAAGAAAATGTAGTCTATGGATCTTGGGCTTCTTCCTCCCCATTACTGCATTAATAGTTAAAAAAAAAGTTATACCACAAGGAACTTGGCTTTTTTTCTTTTTTTTTAATTTAACACATAGATTTCCCTATTAACCCCAAGAAGAATGTAACTCTTAACTTCATCTTCTAATGGTTAAAGCCCCTTTTTTCTGTATTATTCTCACTTTTTAATAATTCTTGTGCTTAGGTCTCCTCTTATATCATTACAACTTTCAGTAATACAAATACATACATTTTAGCATGAAGTACAAAATGAAAAACACTTTTTTTATGACTAGAACCAACTGATATTAAGAAAAACTAGAGATGTTCTCTTTAGGAATAAGAGAATTTTTCCCCCTTTCATTTTAATGTTAAAACTGGACTAAGAAGACTTTTTTGATGTCAGGGCTAATAAGCTAAAATTTGAGATTTTCTTGCTTCTGTGTTCGTAAGAGAACACAGAATTTCAAAAGAAAAAATTCTTTGATAATTGATGCACCCCCAATGTCTTACCAAAATTATTGTCCTAATTCAAATGGTTGAATTGTTTACTCAGAAATGCTGTTATTTACCTTAATGTTGTACTTGACTCAAGTTCCACCTACTTTATCCTTTCTAGTGTGTAGATCCTATTCAGATATTATAATGATATTTTTGTAGGAGGAGAGAACTGGCAATGGCCAGTATAAATATTTTATATTCAGAGATAATAAAAATCCTTGACAAACACATACACAATATTTGATAATAAAGACAAATTAATATGTGCTCAGTTCTCTCTAGTACTTGTCTTTGAAAACAAATTCTTAAATAATCATCTTAGAAAACTAATTTTTAAACCAATTCAATCTTCAGGAACAGGAAAATATGTTTTTTTATATCTTTATTTGTTTTAGTTACAGAATAATTAAATAATATTAAAGCTGAAAAGAACCTCCAACATGACTTAACCCAGTCTTCTAAATTACAAATGAGACAACTAAAGATCAAAAATTGGAACAGTGTTCTCTGAGTCTTAAGAAATTGATATATCATCTGAATCTAATATTTATATCTTATTTCATTTCTGTCACTATTGAAAAGCTTTTTCACACATTCAAATTGAATTTTATAATAGCAATGCTTTATAATGTAATAGTAAACACCTTGAAAGCAGAATAAATATATGATTCATCTTCAGATAATGAAAGGAAACAACAAAGTTGCTAAGTAACTTGTAACACATAACAGGTATTAGATAAATGTTTGTTGACTGAATAAAAGAATATAGAATCTCTAAATTATTTTTTAAGAAATTAATAGATTGAGTGGTTAAATCAAATGTTGTTTCTGGTATAAATTTCTATATCTTCATATAGATTTAATGTGATTTTCCCCCCCAAAGGGCATTTGGGTACCTGAAGGAGAAACAGTAAAGATTCCTGTGGCTATTAAGATTCTTAATGAAACAACTGGTCCCAAAGCCAATGTGGAGTTCATGGATGTAAGTATAAACACCAGGCAACCACATTTTTTATCCATTTTTAATAGACTGCTTTTAGAATTTAAAAAAAGAGAAAGAAATGGTATACTCTACAATTAAAGCCTTGAGCAAAGGTCAGCAAACTTTTGCTTAAAGAACCAGAGAATAAATGGGCTTTTTTGTGCAACGTGGTCTCCATAGAAACTACTCAACTCCATCCTTTGGGTAAGTGAGCAGCCATAGACACTTAAAAACAAAACAAAACAGGGGCGCCTGGAGGGCTCAGTTGGTTGGGTGACTGCCTTTGGCTCAGGTCCTAGTCCTGAAGTCCTCAGATCGAGTTCCACATTGGGCTCCCTGATCAATGGGAGTCTGCTTCTTCCTCTGACCCTCTCCTTTCTCATGCTCTCTCTCTCATTCTTTCTCTCTCTCTCTCAAGTAAATAGATAAGGTCTTTGAAAACAAAAACAAAACAAAAAAATGCAAGAATGGGTATGACTGTGTTCCAGTAAACTTTATTTACACAAATAAGCTGAAGGCTGAAACCCTGCAAGCCAAATTCTGCTCTCAAGTGCTTTGTATTTAACCACCAAGTAAAGAAAGGCAAATTGCATTTGGGAGTAGGGATGATGGTCTGAAAAATTAATTAGGCTGATTTATTTTATTATTGTTATAATCTACTAACAAAAAACATTAATCAAGATTAGTTTCGATAGTAAGTTAGTGTTAAATTTAAATTAGGAATCTACCTAAGTCAGATAATTACCAATTGAAATTTACTTTTTCAGTTCAAATTCAGAAGACAAACCTAATGGGTAAAAAGCTCCAACTATAGAAAAATAAGAGAGCTCTGAAGAATAAAAATACTTTATGAAGTTAATCAGAACTTTAAGATTTCCCCTAGCAAAAATTGTAGATTGAGCTGTTCAGCGAATTTCAGAAGGTAGGACAGATAAAATATGTATGAGGTATGCTGTTATTTTTTTCACATTGAACACAAGATAACTTGCCAGAGGTTCTATCAAAGACCCATGTATATATTCTTTCTTATTTTAGCATAAAATTTTCAATAATAAGAATAATTTTGATTTTTAAATGATCTTTATATGAAAGATGATGCAAGCATATGCATTTTGATTTTTAAAGATGGATTGCTATATATTTCTACCCAGTTTTTCTTGTAAGCTCTTTTTTAGGTTGTACAGGAGCTCAGTTTTTGACTTTGAATAATTTATTTGGATATAATGCTTACTTTCTTATATAGGGCTGCTTTTAGTTCAACAATATATTGGTTATTAGATAATAGAACTGATAATTAACTGGTACAAACCAGCTGTTCTGATCAGTTGGTGCTGTACCTTACCAGTTGCTTAATATTTTGAATACCACTTTTGTTACTTATCTACCAACACCTGACAGACATTGAGTCCAGTAACTAAATAGTGTTTCTTTCTGCAGGTGTCTAAAAGTTCTAACATTCTCTGCAGCTACATGTCCTGGCTCATATAGTAAAATGTAAAACTGAAGCCTTTTTCAGTGATATCACAATCAATTTGATCTTGATTATATGTATATGTTGTGAAAGGAATTTTCAAAGTGAAAGTTATGAAGAAAAAGGACAATGAATATACACAATATAAGTTAATATGTAAGACAGAGTTTAAAAAAAAAAAAAAAAAAAAAAAAAAAAAGATCTTGCTCAGCCTAGACTGTAGCCAAAGCTGAAATCCACAAGAATGCTAATAATCTCTGCTGGAGGCTTAGACAGCCATTTTTGTCATATTTCCATGGAAACAGACCGGCAAAAAGGGGTTAAGAGGCTACAAAATAATCACCTAAGAAAGAAGCTCTAAAAGCTTCATCATGATTTTGAATGATTATTTGAAAGCTCCTAACCCTATCCATTTTTTTTTTTTCCTGATCTGAAGTCTATTCCCATGGAAACAGGAGTGGAGATGGCAGCTTGAAGTCTTAAGATTTCTACTGAATTTTAGATGAGACTCTGATTGAGCCATGAAAGGGGTCATTTTCCTAAATGGTTGATAAATCTGGTGACCAACAGACTCCAAACAATATGTTCTTTTTAAAAGTTTAAAGAAATATTTATTAGGGAAAATATTTTTACCGAGCCCTCATACCTCATGGATAAATACTAGAAGATTAATAGATTGGTGGAATTCTATTGGCAATTTCAATAAATATCAAGCAGAAACACCTCCTACTATTTTCACAACTTCCTTCAAAACATTAGTATGACATCACAATAATTAAAATATAGTCACACTGGCAAAGTTAACGATAAATTCAGATTTTAAACAGGCTGGTGTAATTTGAATGCAAAATTATCCACATTTCATACCAACATTGTTAGCTCATCTACTATGTGTGTAAATCATTATGAATACTTAAATAACATATCAAACTGTAGTAGAAGGTTTCATGTGAGCAAATTTATTTATAATTTGGGCCTAAGAATTAAGTTAAAGTTGCTCATATTCCCAAGGTTATTGAGATTAAAGTCTTATTTGACATATCTTTTAGTTTGGGTCCTTCCATGTGGTAGAATATTCCAAGTTTAACTTTCAAACTCGTATAACACATACTGCAATCATGCTACCTTCTCTTTTGCAAACTAGTGTCTATATATATTTGTTTATCAGCATATGTTTTATGCCATTTTAAAGAAAAAAAATAAAGCTTCTGAAGATAATGGGAACTGCATACTCTTACTAAGCATTAGATCTCTTTGTCCCACCCTATCCCCAACATGCACCTTTATAGTTGGAGTAGAATGTTCTAGATTCAATAACTACTACTACTAAGTTTATTAGATGTAGCTCTGTGTTACTGGTTATTTTAATAAATGACAAAATGCAACAACTTAAAACTCACTACATCCAATATTTCTATTGATATCCAGGGCACAGGAGATGATTTTTAGAATAAAAATTCTATGGTAAAAACCATAGGCAAAAATAAATAAGAAACAATCTATATTCTATGAAATGCTATGCTAAAAGCAGGAGAAGGAGAATTTGGTCAGAAGGCTGTTACTCAACTCACCTGAATATGTCTAATGGATTCATAATGACAATAATAACACATAGCTACTGAATGGCCAGTATGTCCTTAATTACCATAAAGGAAGATCACATTGAACAACAACCCTAGAGGTCCACCTTCTTAAGAAGAATATCTACATTTATACACATGTCTAGTTTTTGTTTCAAATATCACCATTTCATTGGAAAAGCACAGGGTATTATTTTTTTTATTTTTGGTTTGGTTTTACCTTGTTGTCTTTTGGGTTTTGTGTTTTGTTTTCTTTTTATCCATAAAATGCTACAGAACACATAACTAAAAAATGAAGCTATTGAGTAAGATTCCTAGAATTGGGGAACATGGTCTGGTCAAATCAGACAGACTCTTGAGTTTGTCTGAATTTCTACTACTGTTGTTTTGTTGTTGTTGTTCGCTCTGATATTTAAGCCCACTATCACTTGACATTATCCCTTGTAAGTGTACGTGTATTTAAATGTTTTATTTATTTGTTTTCTTAAAAAATATTGAGATTAAAAAAACAATTATCCTAAATTCCAGTGACTGAATAATAATAATGCTTCAGCTTAGTGCTCTGTTTGTTGGCTTTACTGTCAGCTTTCCCATGCCAAGTCAACCACCTAGCTCCCAGTAAGTTGCTCCAAGGAAATATGTTTCAGATTATCCAGGCTTACTGTTTCAGATTATCCAGGCTTACTGTATAAATAGTCATATTTCGGGGCACCTGGGTGGCTCAGGAGGTTAAAGCCTCTGACTTCAGCTCAGGTCATGATCCCAGGGTCCTGGGATAGAGCCCCTCATTGGGCTTTCACATGGCGGGGAGCCTGCTTCCTCCTCTCTCTCTGTCTGCCTCTCTGCCTACTTATGATCTCTGTCTGTCAAATAAATAGACAAAATCTTTTAAAAAAATAGTCATATTTCTATTAAAGGAAGAAGAACTTGTTGCCCTCTCCCTATACAATAGGAAAATCTATTTATCTTGTATGATCATTGCACTGTTTTCAGAAGAAATGTCCATGTGAATTTTGCTTACATGTTGCTCTTCCTTGTATTGCCTTTATGATATTCAATGAATTCTTTAAAAATTGTATGTATGTATGTATGTATTTATTTATTTTTGAGAGAGAGAAGGAGAGAGAGAGAGAGAGAAAGTGAGCCAGCATGTGAGCAGGTAGAGAGAGACAAAAGGAGAGGAGAGAGAATCCCAAGGAGGTTCCATGCTCAACTCAGCGCAGAGCCTGATGTGGGGCTCGATCTCATAACAGTGAGATCATGACCATGAGATCAGGAGCTAAGCAGAAACCAAGAGTCAGATGCGCTTAACTGATTGAGCCATCCTGGTGCCCGATCATATTCATTGCCTTAATGAGAATTGTTCCAACTCTAACTGATATCATATTAATGGGTTGAGACAAATAGAATTTACTAGTAGAGTTTATATTTTCTTTCAGATTATAGCAGACTTAAAAAAATTATTTGAAAAGATGTTCTGTTCAATAACATAATTTCACATTATTAAAATAACATTTTTATGCTTATGACTTCACAGAGTTAATAATAACTCTTAGATCCTGTATCATACTAATAATGGATTTTTAAAAATTCATACAATTTAATCCAATGATATCTTTAGGTCTTACAGATTTTGCTCATTTGCATACATGAATATAATTAATCAATTTTAGAGGTAAAACAAAATGCAAAATTCCTTTTTTAAAAAGCCCATTACTTAGATGTCAAAGGATTCAACACTGCTGCCATGATCTTGAGAAGTCAGTTATAAACAATTCTTCTTTCCTTAAAAGAATTATAGCTAAAATAACTAAGAAAGCATTTAGGTAGTTACTTTGCTTTTAAAAATCAAACAATATCTTCAAAAAGAGATTCTATAAACTCCATTAGAAATAGAAGTTAGTCTTTCAAAGGTCTCCTAAAAAGAAAAGAAAGGGAGGAAAAGTAAACACAAGAAAAAAGAAATTTACCAGTAACTGAAGTAAATAATTTCTGTTATAATTTATTCCATTAAGCCTTGTTTATATCCTGTTAACTGTATAGAGCTTGATTAGAAATGGCATCACATCTGAAATCACTATTTCAAACACCCCATTCTCTAACTGCCTTCTCCTGCCCCTCTGGTTCCTTTTCTATTGCACATACTTGAGGAACATTTTACCCTTTTAGGTGTCACCCATATATCTACTCTTCTAGCTTTCGCTACCTCTCAGCTGCCCCTTCCCTATATCCCTCCTCAAACAACTTGGATTCATGGCTCACTGTTACAATCGCATTCCTTTAAAAATCCTCAACTTTCTTGCTTCTCAAAATCATGCTGGCATTAAGCAATCCTGGAAATACTGAAATTTCTCGGTGCCATGGTCTAGACCTCTTTTCCCTAAATTTTCTCTTTGAATTACCAAATTTCATCTCTAGTTTATTTTATGAATCTGACTTTCTCTTCATCCTTGATATCTCCAAGTTGAAATCTCAGGGTCATCTCAAGTTTAACACATTCAGAATGTTCTTTTATACCTTCTCTTCTAAATCTGTTCTGCATTCAGTCTTACCTACGTAAATAATTTGGGTATCTATCCACCCTTATTATCCATATCAGTAGTTTGGGATTTGTCATTGAATATCACAATCCCTCACATGATCCATTACCAATTCAAGAGCAAATACTTCTATTCTATGCCAAGAACACATTTGGAGAGCTTCCTTTTCTTGTTATACTCCACTGCTACCACCTTAATCCAAACTGTTGATGTCTTCAGCTTGAATTATGAGAATAACCTCCAGTTGGATCTCCTTACTTTTTAATACAAGTCTTAAATTGTGTTACTCCTTGGCATAAAAACTTCCAGTGGCTTCACTAAGACAAAATACTAAATCCTTGCTTCCTGACCTCCTCATCACTTTTCCTGTCTTCATTCTCTTCATTGACCTTCTTTCTCCTGCTTACAAGCCAAGCAGGACAATGCCTTTGCCTGGAGGGTCTTTCTTCCATTTATAACTGATGAACTCGCAGTCATTCTTATTTTCTCAGTTTAAGCATATGATCTCCAAGATAGCTTTCCTGACCCCTTAATCCAAATGATAACCTAACAGAGTTTAGAAATTTTCCTTTGTGCATCTATCATGATAGACTATTACCTACGTATTTGTGCTAGTTATTATTGTAGAAGCCCACTCTACCACTAGGCTATAGGATCTATGACAACGAAGACTGTCTGTTGACCCCACAACTGCCTATTTAATGACAAACATAATGCAAGCATGTAGTTAGGAACCAATAAATGTTTTGTTAATTGCCTGAATAGATTTTTTCCCCTATTTTTCAAAAGACTTCTATTCCTCTTTTAAGCCTTCTTCATTCCAATCTAATTAATTTCTGTAGTATTTCCCCCCAACAGTCTTACCTTTATTTGACATATTGTACTTGGATCATCTTCCTTAAATATTTATAATGCTAATCTCTGATTTATTTCTACAAACTCAAATTTAGTAGCTGTTTTGAATCCAGAGTAATAACATATCTCTGAAAAATAGATCTTCCATATTGACTCTATAAGTAAGAGTATTGACTCTTTGAAACACTTTAAGTGGGAAAACCCTGAGGTGCCTGGGTGGATCCATCAGTTAGGCATCTGCCTTAGCAGGTCAGGTCATGATTTAAGGGTCCAGGGATAGAGCCCCAATCAGGCTCCCTACTCAGCAAATAGCCTACTTCTCCCTCTCCTGCTCCCCCTGCTTGTGCTCTCTCTTTCTTTCTTTCTCTCTGTCAAATAAATAAATAAATCTTAAAAAAAAGAAGAAGAAGAAGAAGCAGAAGAAGAAGGAAAACACTTTGTAGATTTTCGATATATCCAGGAGGCCAGGAACCTCCCCTAGTGGGAACCATTTGAATGCTTCTGTGCAAATGTGGGCAGGTAGGGCTAGGTTTCATTTTTAGCTTCTTCTTAATCTTGAGTTCCTGATATTTTATGTTGTGGTTTAAGATAGTGTTTGCTTCTCTAATAACAACCTGTTATTAGAGTTTCCCCCAGACCCACCCCTGTCTCTTGCCTATTTATATCTATTCCAATAGGAGTAAGGATGCGTGGATGGGATCCTGTATAAAAAGGGGCGGAAAAAGTTTGATTTTATCAGAGATTTTGGCAAAAATAAATAATAGAAATAATTGACTGCAGTCATAATTCATTGCTGGTATCAGTTATCTGAATTTAATAGATATTCTAAAACTTCAGCTTTGGATATTTCTGAGGGAATACTAAAATGTTTGAAAATAGGCAACATACCTGACAAGTTTTATATTCTCACAGGCTTAATTTTTCTCTTGAAGCACCTAAAAGAGACTATAAAACCAAAACAGGTTTCTCTCTGTAAACCTCAACATGTAACTTAAGTTTTCTGCTTCTGTTTCTCCAAAGCATTTCTTGGGTTTGTGTGCATGAAAGGACATTTCTCAAAGGCACATAGTCTACTGTGCCAATATTTGAATTCAATAAATGAAAATTAGGAATCTGTTAAAGGCATTAGTTTTCCATATTGTAGATATTTTCCAGCTCTGTAAACTCTACAATTTGGTGAATTTCATAAATCACTAGGGGATGTATTGCTATGCCACCAGAGAGCTAGAAGAGAATTATACTGATCATGTGCAGTTTCTGACTCCAATCTGAATAGTATTTGCTAATTATAATGGCTTAGAAAGAATTCTCAGTCCGTTTGATTGCACCAGTAGGAAGAGCTGTTTATCATATAAAACTTGTTCATAAAATTCAGGTAGAAAGCTCTTGCCCATAGGGCGAGCAGAGACTGGGGAACAGAATTTCCAAAAAATTAGCAAATAATTTCAAAACATATCAAACCTTGATATGGATGGTTTGATTAAGGTTTAATCCTCTGTTTGCAGTTTCAAGGATATAAAATATTTTTTCTGCTAGAGGAAGGGACCACCTGAATAAAAGCCTGATTTACATTATGTGGCATAAGGTGATTTCAGTTATTCAGGTACCAGTGATTTGATTCAGGAAATGAAGGCTCAATGTGCTGATATTTTCAGTAGCGCACACACACACACACATATGTGTATCTACATAGTGGAATGAATATATATTGATATATATTAATATTATACATTATTATATATTTTACATATATTTTATAATTATATTATCAATATAAATAAATCATAAGTATTGCCTATACTGTAAATGCATATATTTTAATCTCATCATTACCCCTTTTCCTAAAATGATTACCATAGAATCTCTCTTTAAGCCTTTTTAAAAAATGACTTGTTCTATAAATACTACATAAAAAGCTCAATTTATTTCCCCAGTAAAAATAAAAATATCAAGGTATTGTTTTGAACATTTCTAAGCTGCTGCAGCTTTTAAAAAGCCATGTTTTTAATTCTCATCGCTTACAGTTTATGTATAGGTGGGCACAGTGTGATTAGAAATAAGAATGAGCACCTCTGAGTTAGAAAAATTATGAGAGTGGTTTGTCACGAAAATAAGCAATCAGTGAGGGCATTTTATCTCAAAACTAAAAAGCTTACAGTTTTCCACAGTGATCATAGCCTCTGCAGTTTTATCTAGGGTTTTGATCCACTTACAAATTTAATCTAACCTCTCGGAACTTAAATGTTCTATTATCTGTTAGAAAATAATTAGAAGCTGTAAGCAGAAGTCTGCATACGTGGGGTTCCTTGGGAGTCTCTAAGCTCATGGAAGCAAGGCGTTTGATGGATACTGGTCAGCTGATATTGGACGAGCAGCTAATAATAGCGGGAAATGCTGCTTAGCTAGGTGAGAAAGTTAACTCGGGGAAAATGAAAATGAAACATTTGGGATTTATGGTCGGAAATAAATTTCCCTTTTTCATTCCTTTCCTGGTAAGAAAATAGCCCAGGGAACCAGTTCTTTTTTTTTTTGATAATTTATAATGAAGATCTAAGGCCCCACTTGATCTCCACCATATTCACTGTAATTTCCTTGCATCCTTACAAAGAAGTTTGAGTGCATTAGGAATATGTTTAATATAATGTATACAAATAATAGGTGAATCTGATCAGTTAATTAACAATTGTTGGCTTTAGCAAACCTGTGGTAAATTAACCGCAGGAAACGTGTATAAGCTTTTTGGGAGGGTTGCAAACACAAGAGGCTTGAGTACAAAGCCAGAAAAATACTTTACTTTTGTGATAAAGTAATGAGCCAGGTCCCTTTAAAATGAAAAATAAGTTAATTTCAAAATGAGGATGGCTCATTCACTTAATGAACATGTTACTATGTTCTCATTAATGAAAAAGTATTTTGTTCTTTTGCAGACAGATGCTTCACAACAAAATATTCTTTAGTTTTTTTCATGTAATGTTGGCTTACATCAGAGGGGATTTCAACCTACATTACTGTATTTTCTTTAGTTTTCTACTAAATTTATAATGCATGGACTAAGGTGTAGCACCTAAAGCTGTGTGTTATTTTTGCATCCCCAGCAGGGTTGTTGGTATCTTCTGATAGCTACTTCAGGCTTTGTAACTCCTTTACCACCCACTTACTGAGTAGTAAGAATTTAGTAAATATTTATTTTTAGTTTGAAGGGTGGATATGCTTACTTCATTGTTTTTTTAATAGGCTTTTATGGAGGGCCTACTATGCACACAGTCCCATGCCATCTTTGTACTCTAGGGCTTATTAGATCACTATCATGGCATAGACTTAAACTTGGTGAGATTTTTCTGGTGATATTAAGTTGATAAAGCAATGTTTTATCAGGTTGGAACAGAGGAAGTATGACAGGAAATTCATAGAAGGAAATAGTGTCATTAATGGTGGGTGGATTTAAGGATCTTTTAAACTCTTCACCAATGCAGGAATACATTTTTCGGTCTTCCAATTTATTTGATTGCTTTTGTCTAAAATGCATGCATTTTAAAGACTTAATTTATTTGTTTGACAGAGAGAGAGATCACAGGTGGGATGGGCGGGGCTGGGGAGCAGAAGGAGAGGGAGAAGCTGGCTCCCTGCTCAGCAGCGTGGGGCTCTATCCCAGGACCCTGGGATCATCACCTGGCCGAAGGCAGACAGTTAACCGACTGAGCCAACCAGGTGCCTCTAAAATGCAAGCATTTTAGAAAATAATTGACCTTGTTTCAGTTTATTTTTATCCTTATCTTGTTTCTTCTATATGTATTTCATAGACTTATTTTTATATATTTTATGCGATATATACATGATATATAAACCATCTTGTATGCGACTGTGGAGTTTGTTGGTTGATGTGGAATCTGCTTTAAGTCAGGAGGGAAAAGTTAAAATACAAATATTTTCTTATAACTTACTCAACACTAACTCCTTCAAAGTATGTTATTGAAGTTTAACACAGTTTTTGGATGTAGGTACTTATATAAACACTGATATTTCTTGTTTCAGATATTTTTATTTTAAAAATAAAAGCAAGAACTTGTTAATTTCCATTTCACTGTGGCTGTTAGTTGTGGAGATTAATTTATTAGGAATATTTGCCTATTAATGCTGGCCACCCAAAAGAGTGCCACAAATCTCCTATTTTATTGGGTTTAGGTATGAACATATTTTGAAAAGGTTCTGTTCTGTTTTTACACTTGTACACCCTATTAACTCTTACATAATGTCCATGACAACCTTTCCAGTTAATCTTTATATTTTTGAAAACTATGGAATAATATCAAGAGATTCATTAACGATCAATCAGCTCTTCTGCTTGATAATCTAATTGTTATTGAAAGTGACTGCCTGTAGAAATAAACCTTGCCATTTTAAAACAATGTTCATTTTTTCCTCTTCAATCAAGTTGTATTCTCTTATAATATTTATATGTTTATATTTTAAATATATTTTTATATATTTCTATTTTATATATTTTATATAAATATATATTTTATATATTTATAATTTATAATTATTTGTTACAGTAAATCTGCATTTGTGTACATCACAGACATCTGTAACGGTTAAGAAAATGACATTCTTATTTACCACTGGATATTAAGATATTTATAAACAGTGTGTGTAATTGTGTTGGCAGAGTTTTCTAATTGAAAATGAGTACAGGACTTTCCTATTAAAGCATAAAGTCCACTGCTTCTGAAGTAAGCAGAATTGCTATTAACAGATTATCATCCCTTTACTTAAAACCTTATCTGTGGTCCAGTGGAAATTAACCACCACCATCTGTACCAAAAAATTCCCAATTTAAACATGTAAGTTAGAACTCCTACAGGGCATATGTTGTGGTGAGATGGGCAGTGGATGAGAATTCTTCAATTTCTCTAATGTCATCCATTTGGAAATTACTATGACGTCTGGAAAGACCCTGGCCTCCAGGTATTCTTTCCTATTTTTCTTCCTATGTAGGCAGAACAACACACCATTTCCTAGTGGAAGTGAAGATGAAGTACAGAGCACTTCTCCAGTAAATTTAATTTTATCTCTTTACAAGACTCATGCATCATGGCCTGTTTCAATCAATAAATTATTTTCTCCCTTTAAGATTTAGACTTTGATTAGCTTGAACTTCTTAAAGCAGTATCAGAAAAGCAAAAAAGAAACAATTTATTTAAAATCTGTGAATTGTGATCCAGGCATATTGAATACATTTTCTTGTATTCATCATGATAATAAAGCAACCAAGACCAGCAAAGTATATTTTGGCACACAAACTTGCATAATTAATGCCAACTTTTCATAATAAGATTAAAACTTATGTTTAAGAACTTCCTATTATTTAAAGATTTTTTTCTTCATATCTCTTTTCCCATTAGTAGTTCAAATAGATACAGTGATGTTTAAATTTCTAAAGGGTAATGTATATGCCAGATTATTATTATGCAGATAGTAAATGAAGGTTTTTAGGAATCTGTTAATAATACAAGATATTATTTTCATCACCTTAAATGAAATGTTTTTCAAAGAAGCTACTATTGGTTCAATGTTATCAGCCAATCAAGACTTGATGAAAGACAGTTCTAATATTTAAGTCAACCAACCAGTCTGTTTAAAATATGTATTTGCCAGCTAAGCCATTTTTGAAGCATGGTCCTATATTATCTAACTGTCCTTTTGGTGATGAGATATTACATTACAAGGTCTCTTTGTGCTATGAGGTTGATAAGGCTGAATGTGAGCACTGGCATACAACTAAACTATTTGACTTACAAATCAGCATCAGAGCATAAAGTATTCAGGGACAAGGGGCCTTGGCGGACTACTAAGTGATATTTATCATTTGGATTTCTTCTTCTCAAGTGCTTAAATTTAGGAACATGTCAGTGTCTAATAGGGGATAGTGGCATAATCTCAAGGTAAAATTCACCTGTAAGTAAGAACAAAATTAGTTTCACCACTAAGAGCATGCGTGCTCAGGGGACGTGCACACACACACACACACACACACACACACACAAATAGGTAAAACCTCAATCAAGATTTGGAGAAATCCCATGAACCCCTATGCTCATATAAGCCAACTCTTAAATCATGTTTCCTTCTCTCAGGGTGTTGAATACTATATAACACTTTAGGGAGAGTAATAATATAACTTTCATTTTATCTCTGGTAACTGGCATTTTTAATTTGCCATCACAACATCAATTGACCTGTGCCTTTGCCTATGAGACCCCATTTGTGGTTTGTCAAGGAGAAAACATAAAATCTTATAAACGAAGAATAGTTTAAGAAAGTAGAAAGAAATCATTTATAAATGTGAGATTTGGTAATAGTTCACTCCGAAAAGTAAATTTTATAAGCCCACTTGAACAATAATGGTAATCCCAAGTAGTAGGAAACTGCGGTATTTCAGGAATGACTGGGGCAAGACATTAAATGTGGTAAAGATCACAGAGACTTCTCTCATCTCAGCTTTTACCCAGCTTGTGTGAAGTGTCCCACTAACCCCTTGTCTGAAGAGCAAAGTTTAGGAAAAAGCTTCCCTGTGGCCTGTCTTGGGAACATAACTATTCCTGGATCAAATGAGAGGTAGAGTCCCATTGTTTAAGTGGCTGTTGATGGCCCAGGAGTTTTAGTGTATAATTTGAATAAGCACTAAGACTCATAAAAGGGAGAGAGGAAACTAGAAAGGCAAACCAATCGGTGACTGCAAAAAAACAGTTAATATTTTGGGTTCGACAAGATAAACCAGAGGCATTTTTATTTGACTGCATAACCTCATTTTTTTTTCTTTACTTTGCTTTCTTTTTTTTTTCTTTTATAACTCACTTTCTTTTAATGGGAAATTTTAAAGATATATTTTCTCTAGTTTTTTAATTGAAGTAGTATATAGAAATAGATATAGACATATAATATCAATATAAGTATATATATTTATGTATCTATGTAAGTATGTATATTTATAAATATAATTGTTTATATGCTTATAATTATTATATATTATATCTTATATAATATTTATATTTGTATACTTATAAATATATATTTATATAGTATTATATATTATAAGTACTATATATTTGTTTATATAGTACTATATACATAGCACTATCAGCTTATATTTAAACAAAAGAAAAGAAAAAAATAAGCCTCTAGTGCTCTTATTGCTACTCACTGCTCCCTTGGGTCTTACTTTTCAGAGATAATTTTCTTAGCTGTGTTTCCTGGCATTTCCCTCCACCTTCCTAAAAATATGCTTCCTCTGCCATTTCTTGATTGTATCAATTTTAGATAAAACCTTTTGGCTATTTAATACGGAAAGTGAAGATTTAGTATTCTCAGATCCTTTTCTACACTTTTTTCCCTTATATTCCTTATGTAATATTTATGTCTTAATTTCAAAATTATATTGATAATTTAGGGTCTTTTTTCAGAATTATCACTATAAAGGTGTTGCTGATAACTATTTCACCAAGAATATTTTTTCTTCTAAGCATTCTATATCTCTACCTCTAATTCTTCCCCAATTTACAGACTTCTCTTCCACGAGGTCAGAGTGACTAATTACATAGGATTTTCATGAACTCTACCAGGTTTTGGTTTGTTTTTAGTTTTCCTTCTCTCTCTTACTGAGAGAAATCCTTCCTTAAGAACTTCACTCTCATGTTCAATCTGGACTGGTAGTTGTCTAGGTTAAAGACCCAGCTGTAATCTGGGCCCTCTCTTCCTCTTCATCTAGAATCTCCCTTTGTTTTTCAACTCAGTTGTATCCTTTAGTTTCTTCATACAGTATCTTCTTCCTGGGGCACCTGAGTGACTCAGTTGGTTAAGCAACTGCCTTCAGCTCAGGTCATGATCATGGAGTCCCAGGATCGAGTCCCATATCAGGCTCCCAGCTCTGTGGAGAATGTGCTTCTCCCTCTGACCTTCTCCCTCTCATGCTCACTCTCTCTCTTTCAAAAAAAAAAACTTAAAAAAAAAAAAAGTATCTTCCTCCTTCTTGGTTTAGTATTATATAAAGAATTATTTGCTGTAATGAAGAGTTATGGGGAAACTGTGTGGTACCCTAGAACTGAAGGAGAATACCAAGGAAGGGAATTCCTAATTCCTGCTTTTTTTTCCCCCTGCTATTCCCAAGATTTCCAAATGATGAACCTTAGACTTTTTTTTTTCCTTCATTCATTGTGCTGAACTCTTTAAGGGCCCTTCGAATCTAGAAACTTATATCTGTTAGTTTGGGAACTTTTTTTTTTTTTTCTCATGGCATCTTTGATAGTATTATCTGGCTTGTTCTTCTCTTCCTTCTGGGATTCTAGTTAGTCAGTTGTAGACCTCTGGATTTGTTCTTTAATTTCCAAATCTTATGTCTCAGATTTTCCAAGTGTATGTATTTGTTCCTCATTTTTCTGAGGGTTTTCTTGAACTTTCCTTCCAAAAAAATTTTTTAGAAATATCGTGTGTTGTACTTTTAATTTCCACAAGGTGTTTTTGTTTTCTTCTATCATAAAAAACAAAAACAAACAAACAAAAAAAACCTTAAAAAACATACCAAGTAAGCAAGAAACCCTGTGTTCTTGGTGAATACAGTATATATGTATTCATGTGTCTTAGGGTGTTGATGTTTTTCATGTTTTCCTTTGTTTCCTGAATTGTGTCTTCGCTCTGGGTTGTTCTCTTCTTTCAGTTTGTTTGAATGGGCTTTGGCTTTAGAACTAATCTTTGTCCATTTGGGCTGCTGTAACTGTGTATCATAGACTGCGCTTATAGGCTAAGAAAAACTTTCCCACAATTTTAGAGGCTGAAAAATTCAAGATCAAGTTATTGACATGGTTTGAAGTGTTGGAGGTCTGGGGCTAATGGCCAAGAAAAAATTCCTGAGGCATCTTTTGTGCAGAAAAGTGGTTTTATTAAAGTACAGGGACAGGACACATGGACAGAAATTGTTGCGCTGGGGTTGTGAGGAGTGACTAATTACATAGGATTTTCCTATCCTATGGAGGGGAGGGTGATGTTAGGGCTCCAGGAAATTGAATCTATAGGGTTTCTGGAGATTTTTTTTTTCTTGTAAGTCATTAAGATAGATGGAAGCTCATGTCCTGCATAACCCTAATCTCTATCAATTAACCATTTGTTTTTCCTTTGTTCTAGAGCAGCTGGGGGTGCCTGAGGACTGTCACATACATCCTACCTAGTGTGTTTTGGGGGCTGGGGAGGAGTGGGGTGTTAGCTTGTGCTTTGCCCTCAGCTTGCTTTCTGCTTCCTCATCAGAAAATCCCTTGGTGTCTGAAGAAAGCTGTTTTCTATGTCCTCACGTGACAGAGTGGATGAGGGAGCTCTCTGAGGTCTCTTGTAAGGGCACTAATTTATTCATCTATAAGAGCTCTACCCTTATTACATAGTTGTCTGTCAAAAGCCCCACATCCTAATACCTAATCTTGCATTGGGAATTAAGAGATCAACATAAGAATATTGAGAGACACAAACATGCAGTCTGTACCATCTGGTGATGTGAGCTTTACTGAGAGCAGTGTTATGACAACTTGTTTGAGTTACCCAATATGGGGTCATTTAGCTTTTCAGAGAGAATATACCATTATACAACTGTCTATACATTTTTGGAGATGATTACAGTGAATTCTGTTCATTATGTAGACTTTAAAGACAAAACAAGAAAAAAAAAAAAGAGAGAGAAATTTTTCTTTACTTCTTCCTTTTTTTTTTTTTCCCCTAAAATAAATCTCCTCTCCCCCAATCTCTCTTGTGCCTGGTGTCTCAAAATATAATTCTTTGGTTCAATTTCTCCATTTAAAAACTTTAATTTCTTGCTAGGATAGGGAAGAGCTATAAATTGCTACTCTGGATAAAGAGAAGACCAGAGAATCTAACTGTTCTTTATACAAATTTTGAATATTATTCTTGATTTCAACTCCATCTTTCACCTTCACCATCTGTTGCACTGAATGTCTTTGGTTTTTCTACCCTTTCTGTGTTTTGCTGAATGAATTGGCTTTCATATTCTTAGCATTCCCCCTTGTAGACACATTTTTTTGTTGTTGTTGTTTCTGTTTTTGTTTTGCTTTCTTACTTTTGCTACATCCATTTCCCTGAAATTCATTGACATTTGTTCAGCCGTTTTACCCCCTCTCCCATTCTCTTTGGGGGATTTTTATCTTTTTAAAATCTTCACCTTATTTTAGTGGCATCTTGAGAAAGTGCAGAGAACATGTAAATACTTAATCTATCATAATAAAATGAAAGTCCTGAAAGGAGTTTAAATCTAAAAATCCTAGAAGAGCTCCTTCTACCTTTGTTTTCTTTTTTTAAAATAGTTTCTATTTAAGTAAATGTAAAGAATATATACTCTTTACTTTCAACCATGTTTTAATATCATGGTATTAGAGAAAGCTTCCCTCATAAGGAACGTCATTACGTTTTTTAATTTTTTAACTTATTTATTTATTTGAGAGACAGACAGAGAGCATGAGGGGGAGGAGAGCCAGAAGGAGAGAGAGAGAAGGACAAGCAGACTCCCAGCTGAGCAGAGAGCCTGACACAGGGCTGGATCCCAGGACCCTGAGATCATGACCTGGGCTGAAGTCAGACACTTAACTGACTGAGCTAAACAGCACCCCCACCAAAAGTTAGGTTTTTTGTTTGTTTCTTTGTTTTTCTTAATTAATAATTGCTTATTGAGAACTAGAGGATTCCTTAATTATTTGATCTTCTCATCCACACATGGTGACAAGAAAGGCAAGAAGCATTTATATTGAGAATTGATAATTTATAACTGTATCTAAGATTGTCACTCCAGGGAGAAACATCTAAGAAAACATTTAGCCCCTAGATTATAGTTGAAAGGTGAAGCTCTTCTTTGATTTTCTTCATAGATTAAAATGTTTAAATATTGAAAATATTTATTTATTTATTTATTTATTTATTTATTTGCTAGAGAGATAGAGAGAGTGAGAGAGAACACAAGCAGGGGGAGTGAGAGAGGGAGAAGTAGGTCTCCCTTTGAGCAGGGAGCCTGATACGGGGCTGAATCACAAGACCCTGGATATCATGACCTGATGCTTAATAACTGAGCCATGCAGATGTGCCTAAATATTGGAAATATTTAGGTAAGAGTTATAGTCTTTGATTTAAGTATCAAGAGAAGTTTTATAGGAAATAATTTTAATTGCCTAAGGTTGGAGGTTGATAGTAAGATCTCCAGAAATATTTATGTTACTCATTGTTTTCAGATTATAGAGTTATAAAGATTACCAAGTGAAAAAAGACATTTGACAACTGCATGAATCTTAGTATAAAAAATCTAAATGCTAACATATCAAATCTATTAACTTGAGACTTAGTGGAAAAAAAAAATAAGAAAATTTTTAAGTCCAGTAGTTCAAAGAATATTTCTTCAACATAGGGTTAAAACATTATTGAAATTAGCATTGCTAGTCATCTTTTTTTTTAATATAATATTTTCTTTGTAAGCAGAAATAAAAAGAACCTAAAGCAGGAGTTCTCACCCTTTTATTTTTTTTTTTTCAGTTCAGAGATTCTTTTGAAACAACTGATGAAAGCTATGAAATTATTGTTTAGAAAAAGTGCACACACATGTCAACAATGATTTTTACTCAATATCTAGGCATTTAGATTCCCTCTGAAGTTCAGATACACAGTCAAGAATCACTAGCCTAATGTGTTTGCTAACTAGTGTTGTAATCTTAAGGGAAATTTAAGTGGTTAATATCTGCACTTAGACTGCCCAAGAGTTTTACTCTAAATCATTGGTTATTCAACTTCAGACAAGTGCCAGGGTTTCTGTGTATCTCACCTTGTTTAATCTCACAGCAATCCATCAATAGGTTTTCTCCAATGAAGACATTGAAGTTCTGAGAGGGAAGATGAATTATCCAAAATTCTAAGTAGTTACTAAGTGGCAGGATTCAAATCTCTAACTTGATTCAAAAGTGTCTCCTTCTGCCAAGTTTTGATGTTCAGACTGTTGAGTACATTTTGGGAGAAGTAATAAAATTTGGGCCGTAGAATCTATTATATCTATCGCCATAAAATTTTGGGTAGCAGGGATTCAATTCTGTCTTGGAGAATGCAAACAATGTAATAACTAGCAGGTAATACCAACTGAAAGGAAAATAATGTCAAATTTCTCTTTTACTGGTATGTGGTATATTTCTTCTACCTATGTGCAAATTTTCACTTTACTTGAAGAATTTTAAAAATTAAAAAAAAAAAGTAGGTAAAATTAACTTAGAGTCTATACAAAGAAAAATAAATGGGGGTCTTTAAATGGTAAAAGTATTTCAGGCTAAAATGAAAAAATAAATAGATTTCCCAAATGATCGCCCAGAGCTTTCTTCTGAAACTCAGATCAAAATACCGAAAAAGATCCTTGGAAGACATAAAGCCGATGATCTAGCTGCAGAGGACTTGTCTAGAATTTTGGGATGAGGGAGTTTAGAACTATCGTAAGGCATAGGGGTCAGATGGGGATTGGAGATGGATGATTCAGAGCTCTCTAGTCTTTCTTGGTGGTCAGGATTAATAATATAAAGGGCTATGAGTCTGTCAGCAGCAGTAGCACCTTATGCCTATATACTAGAGGCTTCCAAGAGCCATCAAGTGGCTCTAGCTCAAGTTCCACCCTATTCCCCACAGGGCTGCAAAACTGCCACTTAAGTGAATATCCTTTTCCCTGTTTCTACAACATACTGATTAATATCTGACATTAATGAAATAAAATATATGATCTTCTCTTCAAACAATAACATTATAAGAAGACATAAACTTTCTATTTGGATTAATTTCACTTAATCTTAAAAAGTTGGAATTTCTTAAAATTATAAAATCCATTGATGACATTCATTTAGCACCGGATCATTTTTAAGTGATAGCTTTACTATCACATGAATGTTCAAATAATTAAAATTCAAATGATTATTTGTAAAGTGATGACTTAATGTATCTTTACCATTTTGATCATTTTGATTTTAACTAAGTATAGCTCTAATGAAAATGAATATATAAAAGATGAATTTGGATTATGGAATTTCTCTGAAATATTATATAATATAGTCAGTTCCCCTTGATAATGAGAATTACACCATACTCCATAATAATCTTCCTCTAATTAGCATTTTGTAATAATACAAAAATTCTTCAACCATCAACATTTACTTGATACATTACTGGACAGCTGTGTTTCAACAGAGGAAAACATTATTCTACCAAATAGTTGTATATATAGGGATTGAAAGAGAATGTTAATAGATTCTGTACAAGTTAATCATTCGTTTTATTATGTTTTGATTATAAGTGAGCAAGTATTCTTAAAAATGCAGAAATACTTAAGTAAAAATGATAAATATCTTAATTAAATCCAGATATGATTACTGTGAAGAATTTAATAAAAATCTTTGAGACTTTTTTTTCTTGACTGATTATATGTGCCCCATTCCCTTAACCATATATATCATAGACAATAATGTATTAATATATGGGAATTCCTAAAAAGTTGGAATCTCTTTAGAAGTGTTCAAGTGAATAGGAGTGGGGAAGGGGCAGCTACATTTTCGAGTTGTTGCATATTCAGGAGAAGAGGTGATATCTCAGAGATAAAAAGAGAGAGAGAGAGAGAGAGAGAGAGAGAGAAATATCATCAGAAGACCAAAATTACAAAACTAGAACCTAGAGCTAGTTCTCTACTGGAAGGAAAGGCACTCTCAGGAGTTGCAGGGTGCTAGAAAAAAGAAGAGAACATAGAGATTTATTAAAAGTTTTCACAGATTATGTTTTGGGACCACTTAAAACTTTGAGAAAAGTGAGAATATAAATATTTCTACTTAGGTTGATGTTTCCTTGAAAGAGATTTTTTTTTTTTAGATCTGAGCCACTGATATTAATGGCTTCATAAATACTTTATAACTAAATTACTAGAATATATTTATCTTATTTTGAAAATATCTTGTGTTTCATTAACCTGTTGGTAACTACTTCAAGAAATGAATTGAAATACCATTTCATTTGTTTCCTCTTTATTGCACAGTTTGATATTTGTTACAGGAAGTATACTGGCACTATTATTCAAAGCATTAAGTTTTTATATTACCTTTTCAGTGAAATTTTTAATTGTCACAATATCTCCTTTTCTTCCAAGTGATACCTTATTTAACATTGAATTACAGATGTAGTTTAATTTTGGGGAAGCTGAACCTTTGCAATGTTGAAACTTCTTATTCAGATAAGAGGTATATCTCATTCAAATATATTTTAGTTTTATAATTTTCTTAAAATATGATTGTGCTTTCTTACTGGAGTAACTTCAAAGTCTTTTGGTTTTGTTTTTATTATAATTAGAATATTATCTTTATTTACATTTTAAATGCATATTGTTGGCACAAATGAACATTTATGATTTTGCATATTTACATCTAATCTGTTACTTCTAATATTTTATTTGTTTCCTTGGTTAAAAAAATACCACTGATGACTGATGTTAATTTTATCTCTTTCTACCTAATATTCAAATCCCTTATTTCTTTTTCCTATAATATAGCATTGTCTGGAGCCTCTAGAAAAATGTTGAACAAAGTAGTGCTGAACATGACAACAGTAATGTTTTCCTAATATTATTGCAAATCCTCCTAAAAACTCTGATGTTTTCTTCTTGTTTCTGATTTGCCCCTTGTAGTTTTATCTCTTTTGTTATTCTTACTGTTTTATATTGGCATTTTCTGTTCTTTCTTTAGATCAGGGTTTTCGAAGTACTCTATTACTCTGTTACATATCAGACTATATTTCAACTTTCTATTTCCATTTAATAGTTTTATTATCTTCACATTTCTATCAGTTTAGTGACCTTTTTATTTTTACTATTTGTTTGTTTTTAAAGATTTATTTATTTATTTATTTGACAGAGAGAGAGAGAGAGAGTCTTTATTACTTATTTTAGAATTTTAGATTTAATCAGGAATCTCATCTTTTACACTTTACTTATTTATTTATTTTTATTTTAGAGGTGGGGATTGGTGCAGGGGGAGAAGGAGAGAAGCAGACTCTCCTGGGGCTCCATCTCAGGACCCTGAGATCATGACATGAGCCAAAATAAAAAAATCAGACATCTAACTAACTGAGCCACCCAGGCACCCCCTCATCTTTGACACTTTAAAATGACTTACCAAATACTCTTCATTTGGAAACAATGTCTCTCACCAAGCTGATTCTCCAAGTTGTTTGATTAATTGACTTTTCTTGGCAAGTTTTTCTCTACACCTTTAAAACATATCATTATTATTAAAAATAAACTTATTCCAGAAAAGATACTGATTTTTTTAAGAAGTCTGTTTTGTTTGAATCATTCTTATTTTCAAATTTATGATGAGCTAAATTTTCTCAGGCTATAACTTAAATGATTTTGTAGGTACGTATAAAGAAAAAGGAAATTCTCCTCAAAAAGGTAGTATGAGAGACTGCAACTTGGTTGGCAATAAATTCCTAGTAAACTGGATATGTTTAAGCAGACTTTGTGACTGCCACACCCTTCATAATATGTACACTATTTCAGTCTTGGTTGTATTGATTTTTACTTCAGTTACTTCAGTCAGTTTGAGATTATGCAAATGTGAAAAACCCTTCCTTAAGGAACCGACTCATGCAAGAATGTGACAAAACCCTTTACCTAAATTATCATATTTTAATTTTTATATGGTTTTAGCCATTTCTGTAACTGTAGTAGACTTCTGATGTAAGATTTCATGTCTATCTTGGTCACTACTACTGTAGTTCCTGGTATAAAGTAGAATATAGTTAACTATTTTGTGAATAAAAAAAATTTCTCAGCTACATTGGTAGGCACCCTATATTTGATGTCAGGGCTATTTCTGAAAATTCTACAGAATTTTGCCAAAAACAAACTATTTCTTAGTTTATTTTCAGATAGTTTATGTTATAGGTAAGATTTCCCAGAAGAATACTCTGAGATGGAATTTAGTACCCAAATGTTCTTAGGAAGTGGCCTTAGGGTCAAAGAGGAAACAGGGTATGATTCAGGCTTGCCACCTTCTTATCTGACCCCTTTCTAACTCTGGAGCTAAAATGACCTATCAAAGTTATCCAGAGTTGGCAAACCAGAAGTTGTTACATGCAGATTGCCGTGGGAAGGGGTGTAGGCTTGAGTGAAGTGGCTTTCTGCAGCTGAAGAAATCTCTGACGTGGGTTGGTGGAAGGCAGTGGGTCAGCAACACTCTCAGATGCTAAGGCAACAAGTCCTTCCTTGAAGGGGGATCTAGGCAGTTGTCCATTTATGCCACATTGCATCAACAAATCAACCCATGTCTAGGCAAGATCAAATATATAACCAGGAGAGTCAGGTGTTATCTTTGTATAACACAAGACGCAAATCTGACTTAGTTTGGCTAACTAACTCTGTAAGGGATGGGGAAAGTTAATATACTTCAAAGAATGCAAGATAAAGTTATACAAAATGTATTTTTTGCTTCAGAGAACAGAAAACTAAGTGAATACAGGGGTCTTAGAGAGATGTGAAAGATAAGATTTGAGCTCATTCTTTTGATACAGGTTTGGTTTAGGCAGATTTAGGGAATGGTAAATTCATTGCATGTTACATGTCCTTAGGTAATATAGATTTGCCTTGTATAAGCATGGTGAAATGGAAAAGCCTGGCACATTTGAATCTAGCATCAAAAAGCTTATCGGGAAGTGTAGTTAATTAGGTGAAGTGACAAGAGATAAAACCAGAAAGATAAGTTAGAAAAAATTAAGAAGAGCCTCATATGTTCAACAAATGTGTCTTCCCTTCCTTATCTTACGCCCTCTCAGATAAACAGCTGTTTGTAATATATAATTTGAAAACTGAAATAGTGACTTTTCATGTAATTCTGATCAAAATCAAGGAGTTTATTTGAATAATTAAATAATGATGCTGCAATTACCTTAAGGGTTTCAGTTATATATAGGAAGACCCAATATCTTTATTCATCTGCTTAATGGCCTCTAGAAAATTTTGTAGTTTTAGCATTTTGGTGCTAATACGATGATAACAGACCCCATGAGTGATTTTTATAGTGAAGGTGTAGTCAGTTACTTTGTTTAAGTGTTTTAGGATAGTGTTTGGTGAAAAGAATTATGTTAAGATTATTATCATTATTGTAGAGAAAGTTTCAAAAAGTGCTTAAGTTGCTTATTCTTTTTCCCCATAACAAGATAACAGATTTTCAGTTTAATCATTTAAACATAACCTCTCATTTAAAAGTAACCTCTCCCTATGGACACTTTTAGCATAATTTACTTGGAAAATGTGTTTATCCTTAGCATGAGAACTCTTCTTTGTTTCAAGAGTTTACTAACTCTTTCAATTAATATATTCATCCCATATTTCTACCAGACATTTATGTTCTGGAAACAGAATATATATGTATAATCAAAAATGGATAATATCATTAACATCACAAAATCATAGCTCACTAATTCAGAATAGTATCTATTGGCTTGATTAATCATTTTCATAATGATAATTCAGAAGGGAATGCTAATCACTGTGGTCACAAATGATCAGATGCTCTGTTCTGATGTTTTAAGTCAGATGACTTTAATAGGGCTACATTTTAAAAGGACATTTTGAATGTAACTCTCCAGTAGTCTTTAGCTTTATGATAGGTATTTTCACCTAGTGATCAATTTGAAGTTTAGTTTGGACAATGGAGTTTTCAAATTTTTGGTTGACATAATTAGATATCCCCCTTGTCATTCTGATATGCAGTGTCAGTTACAAACCATTGTGTATTGTCAGTACTTACTCAGATTGCTGCTCCTGAGGCTTAAAAGTGAGAACTGACTGAAGAGATTTTTACGTGGAAGTGGATGGTATGACGAAGGAAGCTATACTAATGATAAGTCATTAGAACTATTCAGAAGGAGCAGTTCTGAACTGTGTCTGGTTTGATTTATAAAAAATTACATGTGGAGATTCACTCCCAAGTTCTTGAAATGTTAACTAGATTCATGTTTGTAGGCTTAGGTTCATTCTTACATTTTCCTTCACTTTGAGTCTGGAAAATTATCTTCAGTTTGACCCATGTTCTAGATCTGGATATTGCATTTTAATTAAAAAGTAAACATTTTTAACTTAAAAAGTTAAGAAAAGATCATGAGTTACTTCAGGGCATGTTTAATTTATTCCCTTGGTTGTATTTTAAAATCTGAAAATTCATAATTTGTAAATACTACTAGGCTAAGATTTGATAAACCAGAAACTCCTTTGGCTTGGCCCAAATTTGGTTAACTTAAGATCTTCACAAAAGTAATAATTGACCTCCATAACTTCAAAGCTAAAATTGCATTTATAGATCTTTAGCTTTTGAGTGTTGTTAATTTCTTCTTGTATTTGCCATATGCTCAGAATAACAATCATACACATATATTTTTCTATACAGCGTATAATGAGGCTGTTATTATATAACAATTTATGTAACTTGTCTTTATATGTCAGCGTAGTTTCCAGGCTTTTGCTATTATAATAAATGCTGCAATGAAAAAGCTATGTTATAAGAAGGTATATCTATCTTTCTGTAGGATGAATTTTCAGGAGTAGAATTCCCATGTTAAAGGTCAAGCACATCTGTAATTTTCATAGATAAAACCAAATCACCATCCATAGAGTATATTAATTGGGCATTTCCACCAGCAATGTATGCCAGCACTTGTTTCCCAAGGGCCTATGAAACAGAGAATAGGGCATTATCAAATCTTTGGATATAGTTCCAATTAAAAGACTGACAAATGAAAGGAAAAGTGACAAATGATATTTCAGCATATTTTTGTTTGTATGGTGATTTATTTTGCTTACAACAGCAGAAAATGGTTCTTTTACAATTCTGAAAGTTTGAAGTCCAAAGCCAAGATATTAGCAAGGTCATGCTCCCTTGGAGGTCTCTAAGGAGGATCCTTCCTCTTCCAGCTTCTGGTAGCCGCACATATTCCTTGGGCTTTGGTGCATCATTCTACTTTTTTGCCTTTACGATGCACGCGGCCTATGTCTCTGTACCTTCACATGACCATCTGCTTATAAAAACACCAGTCATATTGCATTCGAGGACCACCCTACTACAATAAGACCTTACCTATTTAACTACTTCTGTCTGAAACACCTATTTTTCAAATAAAGTCACACTCTGAGACACTGGTGATGAGGAGTTCAGGATATCTTTCTCATTTCCTAACAACAACCAACAAATATTAGCTTAATGAATTTTTTAAAAAATGAATCTCAAACTGATATTTTTCAACAATAAAAGTGGGACTGATGGGGTGTCTGGGTGGCTCAGTGGGTTAAAGCCTCTGCCTTGGGTTCGGGTCATGATCCCAGGGTCCTGGGATTGAGCTCTACATCAGGCTCCCTGCTCAGTGGGGAGCCTGCTTCCTCCTCTCTCTCTCTGCCTGCCTCTCTGCCTACATGTGATCTCTGTCTGTCAAATAAATAAATAAAATCTTAAAAAAAAAAAAAAGTGGGACTGATTATAGGGTATTCTATATGGAAGATGCACAGCTAAAGCCAAAGCCAAGATAAAATACATTTCTATAGTTTTAAATTTCACTATAGTGTCAAATTAATAGATATTCTATACTCTGAAACTAAAAGGAAACTAGAATAGACTCTAGGAAACCCTTCATTTCTAGTAATCATACACTTTTGGGGAATGTGTTATAGGAGGAGTAGAATTCCTACTTACATTCTTTAGAATCCAAAATGGGCAGAAACAAAAGGAATATTCTGACAGGAAAAGTAAAAGGTCTCTTACTACAAGAGGTGGTGGGAACCAAAAAAATTAGGGGATCCAATAAATATCTCAGTTTTTTTTAATATTTCCAGTGTACTTTTAAAAAATATTTTATTTATTTGAGGGAGAGCCAGCACAAGAGAGCACAAGCAGGGGGTAGAGGGAGAGGGAGGAGCAGGCTCCTCCTATCTCCCAAGTGAAGCTGAGCAGGGAGCCCCATGTGGACTTGGGCTCAGAACCCTAGGATCACGACCTGAGCTGAAGACAGATCGTTAAGCAACTGAGCAAGCCAGGTGCCCCACTTCATGTATTTCTTTTATTGTGAAGGATACTGTCCAACTCTATATTTCTTTTTCTGAGTATTATCTTTTCATGATCCATGGGTTGGTTGTCTTGCTTCTTAAGTTCTATAAGCTCTTCACATATTGGGAAGATTAGCTCTTACAATAAGTATTTTTCCTCTGTTATTTGGCTATTGATGTTTTTATGGTATATCATAATGTGCATAAATATTTTTAAAATCAGATGTACTAATAGCTTCTTTTTTGTGTTCTGAGTCTTGTATCTTGGTTAGAAAGCAATTTCCTAGTATTTTATTTTTTTTAAAGATTTTATTTATTTATTTGACAGAGATTACAAATAGGCAGAGAGGCAGGCAGAGAGAGAGAGAGAGGGAAGCAGGCTCCCCGCTGAGCAGAGAGCCCAATATGGGGCTCGATCCCAGGACCCTGAGATAATGACCTGAGCTGAAGGCAGAGGCTTAACCCACTGAGCTACCCAGGCACCTGCAGTTTCCTAGTATTTTAATTTTGCATGGGATCATGACCTGAGCTGAAGGCAGACACTTAACGGACTGAGCCACCCAGGTGCCCCTTACAATATGTATATTTTAAGTTAGAATAAATGTATCCATGTTTTTCCATAGGAGTACTTAAACATGAAGTGAGTTTTCGTGTTCCTTATTCACCCATGTAATTTTAATCTTTATATCCAGACTTCTGGACAAAAGTTTTAAAATTCAGTAACACAGAAAACGAGTCTAGTGTTCAAAATATGTTTTGTTCTATGTTCTTAATCAAAATATATCAGACTCTTCCAAGGGATTAAGAAAGAAATGCTAAGTTGTTCTAATATACGTTGCAAGTGCTCAATATATGACTCCCAGCCCTTATTAGATATGTTGCTCTATAAATATATTGGTATCCATTTTCATGTTCTTGATGAAGATAGTTTATCTTCAGATGTACAAATGATTATTTACCCAATAAAATGTACCTCTGTGAAATCAAGTGTTCCCTATATGCACCTATGAATAACAACAACAACAACAACAAACCCCACCAAATTCTAAGCAATTGTTCTAATAATATTGAAAAGAACCAGGTGAACTGAAACCTATTATGGATTTAAAACCAAAGAGATGTTTCCTTTTGGAGTTACACCTGAATTAAATATGCAAGCTATGTGTGTTGAAAACATATCAGTTTGTAATTGGATCTTCCTTGAGGCCATTCAGACATGCACGATGGACATGGCTTTTGCTCTTGCAATTACTTTAAAATTAATGGGGAAGGAAACTATCTAGTGCCCTATCTCTCTTTCCATAATACATTTTTTTATTCTTCTCAAAGAAATGCATAGCCAAATGAAAAATAGACATTCAAATTGCCTTTTAAATTGTTTGAATTCCACTATTAAAGGAAACCTAAGGGGTGAAGTAAAAAATTAATTTGTTTTTCTAGTGAACATTTTTAGAATCTAGAAAAAAGTAGAAGATATTGTTATTTAGTATAATTGACAAAAATAGCCTCTGTGACCTCTCTCTAATCTCTGTTTGTCAATTACATTGTTTATATTAACATGTCATATCTACAAGAAACATTTTTCTAAATTTTGTTTTTCTTGCATTTTTTAAATAGATGTGTATGATATGCAGTTAGTTTTTATTTTTAGAATATGGCTGGATACATATTAAATGCTAAGTAAATATCTGTGTTTGTTGATCAAATGGATTCCATTATTGGATTTTTTTTCAAAAAGTACACTGTGCCATGGTATGTGTGGGTAGCTCAGTCAGTTAAGTGTCTGCCTCAGCTTGGGTCATGATCTGGAGTCTAGGGATTGAGTCCTGAGTCAGGCTCCTCACTCAGCAGGGGGTCTGCTTATCCTCCTGCCCCTCCCCATGCTCATGCACTCTTTCACTCCCTCTCTCTCAAATAAATAAATAAAATCTTAAATTTAAAAATAGCTACACTGTCTCGTTAGAAACTCTTAGTTCATAACCAGAATATCTGTCGGTATTTATTTTCAAAGCCATATAAAGACATCTAATAACTACCAAATGAAGTATTTAAATATTTCCATCACATTTTCGAAGAAAATAGATTAGTTGTGCAAAAATACCTTCATGTTAAAAAGTACCATAACTCTGTACTGACATTGCAGATATCCTCAAGTACAGTGGTTCTTTAATCACACTTAAAATTTAATTGCATAGTTTGCACTTAAAAATCACTGAAATTGGTTTAGAAGAACCTTCAAATACTTGCTTTCTCTATACTATGATTTTTAAAATTGAAATAAATTTCAGCTTATGATGTTCCAGAACATGTTTTAACATCTGTGAATTTTAATTGATATAAATTTCAATTAAAATACCTAAAAAAGTGAAGAAATTATTTTTTACAAGTGGGTTTGCATACCATTTGAAGATTTGATGAATAATTGTTCTGAATATATGAATTATTTTAAAGTAAGTAACCTCTGTAAGTGTTATCATAAATAATTTTCTGGTTCCTCTGATGAAACAGACGGAAGCAAGTAATTTCTAAGAGTTGAAGTGCCACAGAAACATTTTCTAATAATCCAAAATTTTCATAATCATGACTAGTGGCTTTAAATTTTTAATTTCTAACTCTCAAAATGATCTTATATTTAGGTTTCCAGTACCAGTTCCATCTCAGTTCAGTCCGGTTCTTAGAATGAAGACTTACGTCATCGTCGTCAGATTCTTAAAATTAGATAACATTTACACAAGGACTTTAGAAATTTTGGAAGCTACAATATTCTAAAAGATAGTAGAAAAGATTAGTAGACTAGCCCCAGAGTTTGTATATACTCATATGTGGGGATAGAACAACAACATAGCAACAATTAATAGACACCACAGACGGAAGTCACAGTATGCAACCTCAGAAAGCTGTCCCTGTGTCTACCTGTAAAGAACCAACATTATTAGACAGTACACTGACTACTGAATACCATAAGTTATTTTGCCCTTTTCAGAATTATTTAGCAGAAAGGTCTAAAATGCTATGCTGATATTAGGCAGAGGGTATAGATATGAGGCAATGAGACAGACTTACCAGCACTCATATGGAATTTGATGGAAAAGAAATTCATCCATATGGATTAAGTGAATTGTGAAGAAAATACAACTGAATGGGAATGATGAGAATAGTGTTGTTGAGAAGAAAAATTCTGCTCCTATTGGATACAAGTCATTTCCCATGACAGGGAGAAGCATTAAAAGAGAATATTTGTGTCCAGAAAGAACAAGGAAAATTTTTTTTTTTTTTATCTTGACTTGTATACCAGGTCTTCGCCATCCACAAGGCAAATTCCTCAAGATTCTGTTATTTATTGAAGGGCTTAAAAAAATAAGTAAAGTTGAAGTTGGAAATCCAAGCTCAGATACTAGAGTACACAAGCCTAAGGTGTTTTAAAAATATTTCTGCCTTTGGCAAGTTAGGCATTCATTTCAGATTTCTCAGGATTCACTGTCAGTGCTAGGCCATTACCTCATTCATGGACAGCAACTTACCCATCTTGTTTTTCAGACCCTTTGCCTGTGATTCATTCTGAGGACAGTGATACTAGATAACATGTTTCTTGGGCAAGAATTTTGAGCTGATCTTCATTCTGCTAGAATAAAATACAAGTATCAGTCTATTATTTAAGTTCCTTCAAACCTTAGTACTAGCCTGCCTTTCCAGCTTTGCCCCTTAACTGTGTTCTGTTGTGTACTGCATGCCCTATAAAAGCTGATCTATTTCCATTCCGTACGCATGCAGACTTAACCCACTTTCTTAATTTTTGAAGGAAAGGAAGCTAATTATATTGTATAACTGTTATGTCCCCACTCTGTACGAGACTCTTTTGTACATATTATGTGAAGTGGTATTTAAATGAGATAGGTAGGTATTATTGATCTTTAGCTGTATAGAGCTGGGGACCCTGAGGTTTTTAGAGTGTAAATAACTTTCTTCTTATCACGTAGCTAGTAAAAGAGCAGACTCTGGAAACAATTTGCATGAATTAGTGTCCACACCTCTCTCTCGTCAACATACCACTTGACCCATGTTATTTATTCTTTTACAACATGTTCTTTCTACATACTAATATCCACACTCAAATTTTTCTTCCCAACAAAGCTCTTGTTTTCCTGCAGTTTCTTTTGTCTTCACTGAATTATTATAAAAATCTTATATCATAAATATTTATCATAACTATTATTCATGTTCATAACTAGTTTCACTCAATTTTAAAGACTTCGACTACAATAGTAACTACTTGAAAGTGGAAAATATGTCTTTTTAAATTTTGTACTCTCATGGAGGGTACCAAAATTGTATAGGGTAACCCTTAGACAATACTGGAGATAAGTGAATGAATGAGTGAAAGAATGGCTAGCTATTCCCTGTGAATACTCCTAAACTACATACAGTTATTAATAAAGTAATATATAGCAAAATAAGCATTCTAGTGCTCTGCACGACTGTTTGAGTTTGCTGATGATGAATGTGATGACCATGAATTGACCTTTTCTACGGTAGCCGTTATAGAAATCTAAGATACCATTCCATTTCTAAAATATTGGTTAATTTTCAGTGGCTGGTTTCAAATGTCAGATCAGGATTGGATGCCTTCTTGCAGATACTTTATGAGGTACTTCTTTTCGCACTGCTACTTTCTAACCCCTGCACAGTGTGTATCTAGCCACAAAGCCACACACATTCCTTTGACTCATAGCCTCCTGAAGCAAATAAGTTAACAATAGGGGTCTTCTGTGATACCATATATCTTCTTTCAGGGTTCATTTTAACTCATTTTGCCTAAGTCGGTGGTAATATCATTTATTGCTACATATTAAAAACACAAAAGCATAAATAACATTAATTCAGACTTTTTCTGGTTAATGCCTCTAACTGAATGCCCTTGACATCAGGATCAGTGTAGAATATTAAAATAACATTGACATGAATATTTAATATAAGAACTTGCATATAAATCACGGTTTCAAATTTAATATATCTGATGGTAATAATTAAGCTCATTATAAAAAGTAGAGGAGATAAGAAAGAAAAAATGATAAGACAAATGATTTCTATATACGAATTATCCTATATGAGACTAGTAAGTGAAAAATGGAAGATTTAATTAAAGTCACTACTGTATCTTGAGTAAATCATAAGGAACACAATCCAGCCTGCTCCTTGATCAGAGGTATATTTGAGTTTTTTATTAGGTATTAAGGGATGGTTTCCCTAATTTTATTTAGTCATTTGTTGTTACATGCCTTTAGTATAATTGTCATTAATTAACATTATTCTTGCTAATTAGGAAGACAATAGATATCTTCAAGGGAGGTATAGTATCTAGGAAAGTAGAATTGAGTATTAATTCCCCTAATTATACAAAGTAGAAATTCATAAAATTCTAAGTGACTAAATAAGAGTTATTACCAAATTTACTAGATTCTGATATGTTAAGTCAAATTTAGTTTTTTTCAAATAATTGAACATGCCTAGAAACAAGTTATCCTATGCAGAAATGAGAGTAAAGATATGAGTTAGTCTTAGCCCCTCCTGCAAAGGCTATTTAGATTTTGTTATTGCCAGATTAATTCCAAGTAGTTGAGAATAAGTTGTACTCACTTGATTTAAGCAAAAAAAAAAAAGGGGGGGGGTGAGTACCTATTAGAATGTCACTTCATAAAGATTCTGCTAATGGGTTAATCTTACAGTGACAATTCCTATCAGGTTATTCCTGACAGGTTAATCTTACAGTGATAATTCCTATCAGTGATATTCCTATCACTAAGATAATGAGCACCAAATCTGCTGTGTCTACCTGGTAACCTAGACATTAATAGATCCTGAGGCAATAACATGGTAGAAGGAGACTTGGCTGTGAATATAATGAGAACCGGATTCAGATCCCAGCTTGATTACTTCCTAACTTTAGCTTGGCAAATTGTTTATCCTTCTCAAACTTGCCTCCTTATCAGTTAGATATGATAATATCTGTTGGACAAGATTGTCCTGAGGACTACATGAGTTAATGTGGAAAACCAGCAGCACTGTGCCAGGCACGATTCAAAAAAGTAGCCGTTATTCTTATGACCTGATGAATTTCCTTAGCATGTGACTTTCTCTTTTTAACAAGTAACTTTAGAGGGACAATGTTTACTAACAACTGAAATCTATAGCTGAACTAAATACAGATCTTACAGATTAAATGTCTTACAGAAATTGAGTTTCATTTATAAAGAGAAAAAAACAAAATCAATAAATGTTATTTGGAAGTTGATAATTATTCCTTCCCCCCTGGTGGTAGAATCCATAGGCTTGGATGATTTATTCTAGGTCTAGTATGTTTGTGTTTTCACTCTCGATAGCATATTGCAGTGTTCTCTCCAGGATATCCATGCTGGCTGTTGCTGAACTTGTTCTTCCATATCAGTCCTGAGCTGTTACCGACACCTCTGTGCTTCTTTTCCTGTAATTTTGCTAAGATTAATCAGTAAGCTATAAAGTGTTTCTGCCCTAACTACCAGCATCCACTAGGACCTCTTGGTCTCTATTATCTTCTTTAATCCCGATTGCCATTTACTGTTATTATTGCTATCATGGCTACTGTTTGTTATGGAACAAATTTAGGTAGTCCTTGAAGTTCTCTTGCAACTCAATAAGCTACTTTTGGCCTTCTCCTAACTCTTCATGACTACTTTATGTTGAAGGTAGGAGAAGATGTTTCTAGCTCTCTGTGAACTTAAATAGAAAATAATAGCTATTATTCTGCTGACAGAAAAAAAAAAAAAAGAAAGAAAAAGGAAAAGAAAAAGAGAAAGAGAAAAAGAAAAAGAAAAAAAAGATGTTTGGGGTGTTTTTGGTTGGTTTTCCTGCCTTCCTTTCCAAATAACCCCCACAGCTCCCTGCTCCATAAAGGACTAGAAAAAATTAAAGTGACCAGTTACCCTGTAGCTAAAGCTTTTTTTTTACTTTTTCTTTTTTTCTTTTTTTTTCCTAGACTCTTGGCTCTGCCTTTCCTACTCAACAGTCACATTCCCTATTGACAGAATTGATTTGATACTAATGTAATACTAACTGAATTTTTTAAAAGTCCACTAGGCATTGTGATAAGTTCTTTGCCTATACCATATAATTTAGCTATTATACATGCATGTTCATTTCTAAATTAAAAGTATCCTCATCATTTAGGTTAGACTAATATCGTGCATCCAAATCAAATAAGGTTTGGTAGCAACATTAACTTTTGAAATATCTATAAAATCAAGGCAAGGGTATTTAATCTCACCTTTACCTCCCAATAAACTGGCTTCAGTTACTTAAAGAATGGGATTCAGAAGGACTGGGAGTCTTTTTTCGGTCCAGACAGGAAGGAATACAGTAATTTTATCAGTTTCCTGTGGCTGCTAGAACTAGTTAACACACACTTGGTGACTGAAAACAACAGAAAGATGTTATTTTACATTTCTGGAGGCCAGATTTCTGAAATCTAGGTGTTGGTAGGTCGGCATACCCTCTAGAAGTTCTAGAGAAAAACCTGTTCTTTGCCTTCTCTAGCTGCCGGTGGCCACAGCTGAGCCTTGACTTGTGGCTTCATCACTGTAATCTCTGCCTTCTCCTTATGGTGCTTTCTTCTCTGTATCTCTAATCTCCTTCTGCCTCTCTCCTATAAGGATACTTGTAGTGGCATTAAGGCCCACCTGGATAACCTAGGATGATCTCCTCTTGTCAAAATCCCTAACTTAATGGTATCTGTACAGACCGTTTTCCCAAATAAGGTAATATTCACAGGTTCCTAGGATTAGAGTGTGAACATATTTTAGGATTCTTTATCAATGTTTGCCATGGGCAAGGGGAGTGGGTATTGGATTAGCATACATGCCATGTTTTCCATCAGTGACCCAAACTATCATTTTACAAATACATGTTAGGTTATTTGTCCAAGATTACTGCATCAGATCCCAGCAGGAGTCACATGGTATACAAAGTTGGAGTAATGGTACAGAGTTAAGCAAAGGGGTTTTAATAAAGGTATGAGCAGGTTTGAGGAACACCAACAAGGATTGTTGAACTATCTCAAGACTAATAATGGAACTTCTAGGCATGAAAGAACAAAGGGAAGGTTACCCTGATCTGACAGCAACCGTGGCCTTTGAGGACTGCAGGAAAGTGAAGGGTGAAGTTTACTAACCTCATTCTCTTCTCTCATCAATACTCTGCTCTTGCTTTTCATTGGCTGACCCCAAATAAAAGCCAGGAGACAAGGTATCCTGTTGTCATCTATTTGTTCAGTTTCACTGGACACATGAAAAAGTGAAGAAGGAAGGAGAATGAATATGGAGGGGAAAAAAATAGCAGGCCAGTCCCATAAATCATTGGCATCATAGCTGAGAGAAAAGTCTAAATTCCTTTATTATAGAATTATTATAGGATTTATTATCATTTTCAACATGTCAAATTTAATTCAACAAATATTTGTTGAGTACATGCAATGTTAAAGCTCTCCATATGGCACCACAAAAATGCCTAAGATTTTTGCAGGTTATAGCAAAAATAGACTGGAGGTAATGAAAAAAATCAGCATCCTTTTTGTAGTAGTGATGAAAGTCTGAACTAAAGTAGAGGTCAGAATAAAAATGCATAGAACCATATAGATTTGAACTCCATTGGAAAAAACAATTAATTATTGGTAAAATATTTGAAGTGAGTAGATTATAAAACAATGGGAAAAGAATGGCAAACAGGAATCTAAGATTCAAAACCCAAATTAGAAAATATTCTGAAACTTATAAAATTAGCAGTTAGCAGACAAGCTCTTACAGGGAAATTTACTTTGCGCCTTAAATTTAGGGTACAGTAGGATATCTGTGTCAAGATGACTAGGAAGCATTTGAAATGTGGGTTGGTTCCTGGGATGAAGTAGGTTGGGAAGGGAGGAATATAATAAATATAATAAAGATTCTGTTCACTTATTAAGAAAATTATATCACTTTCTTACTATGAGTTATATACTCTGTAAGAATTTGGTAATAGACTAATGAATATGATAAAGTAATATTACTACTTTCAGAGAGATCATCAGCGGTGGCAGACATTTAACAAATAATAAAAATGAAAAAGGAGATACAGATTTATAAAGAGATATTTGTTCCTGCTCAGAGATGACAGTTGAAATTACACGTAAGGAAAAGAAAGCTTAGAGTATGGGCATAGCAAAATTTTTATGTTTGAGATATTTTTGACAGATATCTTTTTATTTTTTTATTTATTTTTTATTTATTTTCAGTGTAACAGTATTCATTGTTTTTGCACCACACCCAGTGCTCCATGCAATCCATGCCCTCTCCAATACCCACCACCTGGTTAACCTCCCACCCCCTCACCCCTTCAAACCCTG
Organism: Mustela nigripes; assembly: GCF_022355385.1. Classification (NCBI taxonomy): domain Eukaryota; kingdom Metazoa; phylum Chordata; class Mammalia; order Carnivora; family Mustelidae; genus Mustela; species Mustela nigripes. The sequence goes on along the minus strand of NC_081559.1, from coordinate 21,857,613 downwards.
AGATTGTTTTTCAGAGTCCATAGTCTCTCATGGTTCACCTCCCCTTCCAATTTCCCCCAACTCCCTTCTCCTCTCCATCTCCCCTTGTCCTCCATGTTATTTGTTATGCTCCACAAATAAGTGAAACTATATGAAAATTGACTCTCTCTGCTTGACTTATTTCACTCAGCATAATCTCTTCCAGTCCTGTTCTGGACAGATATCTTACACAGATATTTTGGATATGACTACAGTGGATTTTGTTTTCTAGCCTATAAATAGCATTGCTACTTTTAGAGCTTCAGACTAAATCAAATCATGAAAAACCACACACCTTTACAGTGGACTCCATATATTTTTGATAACTGTGTCAAATTTCTTAAAATTGTAAAAATAGATAAATGCAAGATATTACAGATGAAAGGAAAGAATATTAGGGACAAAGTCATGGTAGCATTTCCACATTGAGGGTATGGAAGGAAAAAGCTAAAAGCAGGTACCAGTAATTGTAATGAAAGTTCTCAGAGAGACTGAAGATTTAAGATAGAATAAAATATTAACATCAGCCACAGAAAGGATTTTCAAAAGGTAGCATGGTCAATGACATAAAACAGTGCAGAAAGTGGGTTAAAAGAAATGTACAAACTCAGGAAAATGTAAAAATGGGAGACTGGTAAAAAGGAGGTTAGTGGTGCTTTTTTCAAGAGTGATTTGAACAGTTAGAATGCATTAAGTTGCAGAAAAACTAGAGTTTTAGAGAATGAAGGACTATAAAATGAAGAAATATCAATTTACTAAATTGGTAAATATTGCCAAAGAAACGAAATGGAAAATATTTAGGGAACTTTCATTTTTAGAATATAGGATATCTAAGTATTCTTACAGATAGAGTGAAGGTACCACTATGAGGTGAAGATGAAGTTGTATTAGAGATAAACAATGGCAAAATCATTCACAGGAACAAAATGAGAGGATGTCAAGAGTATATTAAACAGAGTATATATTGTGAAGGGCAGAAGGTTTTTCTTGTTATTTGTGGGTTGTTTTTTTTTTTTTCCTACTCAGAGATACACATCATAATAAATGTAATAGAGTCAATAAGAAATTAAAAAGATAACCAAGGGCTATTTTGGGAGGATCAGATCAGGAGATTTAGGACAAAGCTCCATGAATTGATTCCTTTCCCAAACAATACTTGAAAGTTTGAAGAAAATTAAGATGTTGGGAGTTGCCTCTGGCCAAGGAGTAGCACAATGGGAATATCAAGGGGACAAAATTATATGATGACGGTACATGCTTTACTGCAATAGTCAACAGTGCAGTTCAGGCTGAGAGAGAAGTAAATGAAGCATAACTGAAAGCAGGCATTAAAAAAATGATGAAAGAATCCAGTCTTCTTCCCTCTACTGCAAAATCTTTCCTGATCTGGCTTCCACTTGCATTTCCAGTCTCATCTCATTGCCATCAGAGCTTTTGCCAAATTCCAGACACTTGAGTCTTAGCAGATCTTCCCAAATTCATCTAGCTCTTTCACTCTTTTCTTCTATGTGTCTGTGTGGCCTCTTATCATTCAGATCTCAGGACACAGTTCCTGACCACCTTTATTTAAAGTTGCTCTGTAGCCACCATTTTAATATTACAATATCCTATTTATTTTGTCCATAACCTTTAATATGACTTAATATTACTTCCATATCTGTTTTATATTTGTTTCTCCTGTATATTGGTTGCCTCTCCCAGTAGAGTGAAAGCTTCATGACAATAGAGATGGCATGATAGACCCAACTTCAGTACCAGTGGCAAGCACGTGGCAGGTCCACAATACTTTTAAGTGAAGAAATGCGTAACAGAAGGGTAGGAAAACATAAAGATGAAGGGATAATCAGTTCACCCAGGGGTAAGGGAATGTAGAAAACCCAGCCAGAAAGCAGAAATCTACATAGAGAAGAATTACTCATGAAGTTCTTCATTGTGCAGCACAGTTAGTAGTGTCTGAACCTGATATCCAGCTTCTGAGTGGGTGAATGGTGGAGAATGGGGATGGAAAACTTTCAACACCGAAAGTTAGAAGGATCCTAATCTTGAATGTTCATGCCCACCCACAGGATGCAGAGATTAGAAAAGAATGCTGAGCCCAGCCAGCAATGTGGACAGACTTAAACTTTATGGCATATCCATTGAGTCTGTCTAGTTGCTGTTCACCTACTCACACAAGTAAATTATTATTTATTCTAGATGTGAGGAAACAGATGCAGATTTTATTTATTTTATTATCTAGATACCATCTGCAGCAAAACATGTTTGTAAAACATTATTATGGACCAATAATTTTATTTCATCTTTCATCACTGCTGTCAGCATTATCGCCTTTGTTTTCTTCATCCCCATCACCCTCGCTATCTATAGCGGAGGCATTTGTGCCCAGCATTCACAAATCTGCTGACTGTTGCATTAAACACAGTTTTATGTCTACATTAATTGTCTATTTTTTCTTTTCCTCTCTCCCCCTTTTTATATGCCTTATCCGTGATGCAATGAGATTTTACCCATTTTCAGCTGGAGGGTATTGAAGTAATGGTCCATAGACATAATGAAACTGTGAAAGTTTGGCTGAAGTTAACATTTTTAAGAAACAAAAGAGCCCATAAGTTTTCACTGGCCATATGCTTTTTTTCTTTTTTACTTTTTGTGAAACCACTAACCAGCATGAGTGAGAAAAGAAGTTTAAGTGGCAAGGTATAAACATCTGAAGGCTGGGCAAAATGATACCTTAATGTGACAAATGGTATTGCTTATTTTTATTTTGTACAGAAATACCTTCCCTTCAGACACAAATGGAGACACAAACAGCATAGGCGAGAGAATAATGGCACACATGCTTCAGAGCTTTTTGTCTATGCCCTGCTCGCCCCTTGATAGTTAAAAAAAAAGGTGTCCTTATTCAAACCAGACTCATTGTAAAGAAAAATGTTCTTGCTTTAGAGTTTTCAGTGTAGCACCTGTTAACATCCTTCCCCTCTGTCCAATGAGAAAACTCTTTAATTCACCTACAAGAAAAAATTTTACAAAGCAAAAGGGAAAACAAAGACAGAAACTAATTTTATTTCTGAAAAAAAAAAAAAAAAGATAATGCACCTGTCAACTTGTATTTATTCCAGTGGCCTTCGGTGACATTTTCTAGTGACAGCAGCAAAGATTCCAAAATTGCTTCCACAGGCCCCACACAGCGATAGGTAACAGGGGACATTATTAACTTCAACACAGAGCAATTTATTGAAATCCAACACTCCATTATTAAAATATTGGAATTTTTTTCCCTTTCCATCCCACTCATCACTCTAAATGAATCCACGTTCTCTTTTCTTTATCTCTTTCCCTATCCCCCAAAAAAGCCATCTGCGATTTCCTTTATGAAAAAAATAAAACCTACAATTAGTGTCTTGTTCATCTTTTCTTTTTCAAAAAAAGAGAACTATTATGCAAATACTCTGCAATTTGGTTTCAAATACCCTTTGTAGTGTGATGAGCAATTTTTCTTAATACAACCCCAGCTTTTTTGCCAGGACTGACTAATAGATTTTTTCAAAGAGAACTTTCATGTGACTTTTTTACACTCTTCTGATGTAAACTTTTCACAGGCATATTTAGAATGGAATTATCATTACTCCTTGAGTTGTAAAAGAAAAAAAAATTGTTTAGGTATTTCACCCTGAAAATGAAGCCTGAAATAACCCCTAAATCTTTCTTTTACCTTAAATTCCATCACCTTCTTTCCCAAGAAATGGTCTGTACCAAGGAATACTCTCAGGAAATCAGAGATACATGTTTTCTTTGGCTTTTTCGGAAAGCATATTATAAGTGATGGCAATTTATCTTTTAATGCAAATTTATTGTTTAATTTTAGTTGCTCCTCAGGAAATATAGTACAATTTGACCCAATTCTTCAGGTGTTTGGAGGTGTCTTCTTGTTAACCAGATAAGCATCTACAGTGCGAAGTACTGATGGAACTGAAATTTATTAAGTATAGTATCATAAGAAGAAGCAACTGCACTAAGAATCAGAAAACTTGAACCTTAAACCTGATCCTGGTACTTATCAAATATAACCTGGGCAGTAAGCCCACCCAGCTTTGGTTTTCTCCTTTCACAGATGAGAATTACTACGTCCTTTGACTGCTTCTAGTGTTACAGTGGGGATCAAACCACAACTGCAAGTTACTATGTTTGCAGTGGATTATAGATACATCTTAAGGCAATGTTCCAGAGGTCTGCAATTTTCATATTTCCTACAGTAGCTTCATCTGGAGAGCTTGCTACAAATGCAGATTCCTGATCTATTTCTAGCCCTGATTATCTGGGAGTGGGGCCAGGATAGCTACCTGTAATGATAATCCTGGGTGATGGTTATGCTCATAAAAGACTGAGAGCCACTAGAAGAGAAACAGAAAAAATGAAATCATTATAAATTTAACTTAATTAGATAATATCTAATTTGGTACTTAATTAAATTAGATATTTAATTTGATTACATGTTTTGCTTATCTGTTGGTGTGTATGTGTGCATATCATAATTTAGTGAAGGAACCTTCTGGTTTATACTTTTAATATTAATGTTAATAATTAATTAATAACAATACAGTATTACTTGGCTAACATAACTATCTGTACTCTCCTTATAACTACATGGATTTGCCTTATTTCAAATGTTTACTAAAATATTAAGTAAGTAAAACCAAAATGTTTCGACCTTTTAGATCCAAATGGAGCCGTATTCATAGTAATTACTCAAATTTCTGGCCTGGCTGATTATGCGGAAACTCCAACCCCTAAAGGAGTCCCCCCATATAGTTCGGGCACTTCCTGGGTGCCTCATATGTACCTATAAACCAATGTCTCAGTCACAGTCTTCCTGTGATATTTGCAGTGTCCTTCCTTATCAGCCTGGCCCCCATGTGGAGATTCTCTCCTCATTGAGCCAGAAAGGCCCTCCGCCTAGCACTGTGAATTGGTACCACCACTGCCAGCACCTGCGGACACCAGTGTCCTTGCCAGAGGTGATGCTCTTCAGTGCTCCCTGGGCTGCCCTTGCTGTGGTGGGCTGAGCAAGGAAGCATAGACACTGGTATTTTACCCCCTTCTATGACTCCGGCTCCCTGGGGCCACTGAGGAAGGAAGGGGGAATTGTAGCATCTACTTGAAAGCCATCTGGAAAACAACAATTTCAACTTCTGCTCACAGAGGCTCAAGAACAGTCTTTTGAATTGGGCCGACACCTTTTTACCAGCTTTTTGTTTCTGTTTGACCTTATCTCCCTTCTTTCTCAAAGATACTTGCCCATTTTGCCCCACTCGTCCTCGCTCAAAAAAGTAAAAGGTTATACCTCACCTAAGATGCTGGCTGGATCCAGTCAATCGGTATACTCCATCAGACATGCACCATAATTGTCAATAATCTTTAGACTCAGCTGAAATCAACACCACTAAAACAGTAGGGGAGATTAAGAGTTCATAATGTCCTCTCAAATAGCTCTAAGGTAATAATAATAAAAATCAAGTACTTCTATAAGGCAAATAATAAAAGACAGAAGTCCAGAGTGACTGTCCATTCCTTTTCCTGCTTGTTTTCCACTGCCCAAAGTAATCACTTACAACTTCTCAGCAATTTATTTTTTTCATATAATTCTGTTTCTAAATATTATGCTTACATTGTCAACTCTTGATTTTTCCATTTGATGCATCATATACTAACTTGTCACCAGGTAAGTTAGTGACAGGAGCAACGGGAATGTACCTTTCACCTTCTTCCCATCACCCCCTTGCAGAATTATAGTATACCTCCCTTCCCTTCATTTTCCAGGATAGTAGTATGGTGTTTGTATGTTTAAACATTCTGTATTTATGTCCTTACGCTTATGTAACTATTCCCAGTAATGCTTTATAATGAATACATGATTTTCTTTTCTTGTGTATGTCTTGTACTGCACATCAAATCAATTTCTTCATTTTACTTTTGCTTAGGTTTCTGTGCATCCATCCTAATTTGACCTTCAACTTGTGCCAAATATACATGTATTTAAAATGCATTTTAAACTCATTGGGTATTCTATCTTCTCCATCTTCTTGGATTACATTTTCCAGATCACTGTGTCTCACTCCATTCTGGACTGACTGCTGTCTTGGTCTCTTATACAGTTCTTATCCTGGAATATCCCTTCACTGTCATTTTTTGTTTCTTCAATTAAATGTCCTCTTTTAATGGCTCCCTCTATATAATGAACACATCTAACAGAGAAAGGAAGTACGTGAGATAAGTTTGTAGTTTTTTAAAGGTTTATTTATTGGGGGGGGAGCATATATGGGGGGAGGGCAGAGGGAGAGAATCTCAAGCAGACTCTCTGCTGAGCCCAGTGCCCAACACCAGGCTTGATCTCATGACCCTGTCATCATGACCTGAGCTGAAACCAGTCATCCAACACTCAACTGAATGAGACACCCAGACTTAGCCCCCTGAGATAAGTTTAATAACAGACATACCTGAACATATCTGTATATCCACCCACTTAATTGAAATTTTGCTGGATTTGTAATTTGAGGTTTAAACAGTTTTAAGCTTCAGAATTTTGAAGTCACAGCTCCATTTAGGAGAAGGAACTGGAAGGTGGCCCCAATTTTCTCCACATATAAATTCACATAATCCTGCTATTTTCATCAGAGTACTTCTCTTTCCATTTTTGCCTACTATCTGTAATCCACAGTCCTTTTGACAGAGGGGCGGAGATCTGTACTCTTAGGTGCCTCCTAAATATGCTTTGAAATGATCCTGCTGATGTCAGTTTCTCCCTCTGTTCCATTTGGAGAGATTTGTGGTACTAACACTACCTGTGCCTTTGGTGGTGTACACATGTGGTCTGAATTGGATTTCTTCTCAGTTTCCCTCCCTGCTGCATTAGGGTTGAGGTGTCTTACGTATGCTGAATTGATTACGACTAGTAAGCCACATCCTACTCCTGTTATTCTATCTTCATTGCCTCCTCTCTATGACTGTTCGTGTCTTCCTCTTTATTGATTCCTTTATTGCTAGTATAGTGGAATTGAGAGGAAATGGAAATAAATTTGTATATTCAATTTGCCATGACATCTTAAACAAAAGGTCAATATAGCTTTCTCTCCTCAAGTTTTTTTGTTTTGTTTTGTTTTGAAAAATTTTAAAGTTACAGAAAATATTCGAAAATGCTACAATAAATAATAATCCTCATGGCTTCAGTGTAAACTGATTGATAATAAATTGCCATATATGTGCCACCCCCTGTGTGTGTGTGTATGTGTGTGTGTGTGTGTGTGTGTGTAAGGTCCTGTTTCAAATTGTAGTAAAGATACTTAAAATACCTTTTAACTGGAGGCTAACTTTAGGATGCACTACTTAACTATCATATGTCCAATTTTATCTTCATTGAACCAAAGTGACATGATTATGATAAAGAAATTAGAGCTGTTTTCTCACTTTATGAAATAATAAAGTTGGAGTAGACAATTTTTTATAGTCTTACTTAGCTTTCAAATTTTATGATTCTATGAATAATACATCACTTATAATTTTAGAAATGAAATAAATTTGAATAAAGATAAAGTTAGGGAATAAAATGTCTTATTAAAAGGCTTATTTTTCTGCATAAATTCACAATGGCATATTGCTTATAATTGTTTAAGTTTTGATATTTATAATTTATAAATTATATCTGTGTATGCTCTCTAAATCCATACTAATAATGGATGAATTAACTTTGGGTCACCTTTTACAACATTCAAATAACTGCATTTGTATAGATTATTGTATTCTAGAACTAAAGACCAAAAATTAAAAATCCACAGTATAAGCTAGGTTTCAGTATCAACTAATTTAGCAGTAAATAAAATCAAATACTGTGCATCTTGCAAAAGAGAAAACACTAACATTAATATTATATGCATTTAATTCTATGACATTTTCCATTTTAACAAAAGTGTCATCTTTATTTTTCACTTAATTTTACTTGAGTTAAATCACTTTAAGAATATAATAGCTGCATTAATGTCTTTTCATTTTTAATTGATTCCATTGAATGAGAGTACATTTTCAAAATTATGATCAGCACCATTAATATAGAGCTACAAGGAAATTTGAGTTGAAATGATGGTGTTATTTATTAATTTTTTTTATAGGAAGCTTTGATCATGGCAAGTATGGACCATCCACACTTAGTCCGGTTATTGGGTGTGTGTCTGAGCCCAACCATTCAGCTGGTTACACAGCTTATGCCCCATGGATGCCTGTTGGATTATGTCCATGAACACAAGGATAACATTGGATCCCAGCTGCTGCTTAACTGGTGTGTCCAGATAGCTAAGGTAAGTGTCTAACACTTCCCATGGAGATAACTCCCCTAACTTGCTTTCTCCTATTCTAGGGTAGTATGGATACTGAAAATATGTTTAGTCTTTCAATAGATTTAAGTAAAATAAATTGCTTTTGCCATATTGGAAGATATAGGGAAGTATTTGCATTCAAAGCACAGATGAAGCACATATTATACATCTTTGGATTACTTTACTGCCAACTGTGGTATATGGACCAGATGCAAAAACAAATAGCTTACTGGTCAGGAGAAAAAAAAGAAAAAGTTATACCAAATTTGTTTGGTTTTTGTTTTCTTTTTAAATATAATTTAAATAACAAAATCCAAGAAAACAAAGATTGAATGTCTGAATTGTTCCATTTTTAGATGATTTTATTAAGATAGTGGGTACATTCAGTTCTCAGTATTACAGATCAACAAGTTTTAAATATTTTCCTAGACATTTTGATAATTCTCAATTAGTCTTTAATGGTTGGGGGGTTGGGTTCATGCAAGGCATGGCATGTAACGTACATAACGGAAGTGCCATGGATCTCAGCACCTGGGGTGATAGGGACGGCCATCTGTGATGAGCTGGAGAACACCTACTGCCCTCTGTAGGACTGCATTTTTTTCCCACCAAAGTCATGAGGTCTTCCAATTTTTCAGAGGGGCCAGAATTCTGGATTTTTTTTTTTAATGTGACTTCTCCAAATTTAAAACTTGGCTCAAACTTTTGAATTGTTCTGGAAGCCAAATAAAGCATTTATGTCCTGAAGTCCACCAGTGTGAAACTTCTGTTGTAGACTTTTTATATCCAAAGAACTCATTTATGTGTTTATCTCATATTTATTGATTATCTATACCTAGAGTATTTCTTGAAAATTTTCTCCTAGATAAATAGTTCTGAGATGAGTTTTAATTCTCTGTTTCAACTTTTATTTACATCAAATTTGACTTAATTTCAAAAACCGATTTATATATCTAAACTTCAGTGAATTGTAAGGTGAGCTAAACAGGCAATAGAAATTTTCAAATCATCCTAACACTATAGACGAAAACAAAAGTAAGGTTCAAATTTCTTTGCTGTTCTCTGTTTCCTGCAGTGTTCTTCATAATTTAGGTTTTTTCCTTAGGGATTCATGACATTAATATATCATTTATGCAAGACTGTACACTCTAATAATAGAAACTACTTTGAGTTCCCAGAATAATCACACTGTTTTAAACCATTTTGCCTTTGTGACTGCCAGCTTTTCTGCTTAGAAATCTTTCCTCATAGCTTCTTGATCACATAACATGATCTTTTCCATCTATCAACACTGATTGGGCTTCCTTCCCTTATAGAACCTTCCCTACTCAACATTTTTCTCCAAACAGAGGCAACTTCTTCTGATTCTATATTGGTTTTAGTCACTAATATCCTAAACACATTTTTATTATTTAAATGTTATACTGAGTGTTTATAAAACTATCTGACTGTATGGAAAGTTTACTTAGTCATTAATCTTTTAATAAAAATCTGTAGACACTTCTCATTTGTCAGGTACTATGCTGCCTGAAGTGTTTAGGGCAAATAACAGGGACATGGGCATGGTTGTCTTTGTATACCCTAATGGCATGAATAGTCAATAGAGGAAACAATTAAGTATAGGAGTATACTTAATACTTTGGTTCAGATTTTGAAGAAAAATATTTATAGCAGAGACTTAACGCAGACACTATTAAGTCCTGGGAGAAGAGTTTGCTTATGGGAAGAAAATTTAGGCAGAGGAAAGATTCCACCAGAACCCTCTGGATATGGTGACCATGTAATTTATCATCCAACTGGGACAATTTTAGGAGTGAAAGAAGGCTCTTTCACTAGTTACACCAAGACAACAGGCACACAAATGTCCTAAACAGAGAAAGATGTGTGGGGGCCCTGTCTCATATGACAAGTTTGGATTTTATTATAAATATAGTAGGTGTCGAAGTATTTTATGTTCTAATGAGATCATGCCCATTTGTGTGCAGAGATGAGAGCAAGGCAATCCAAGAATGGAAATGCAAATACCAGTAAGAAGTCTGGATGTAATGAAAACAGGAGAAGTAAATATGATTAGGATATATTATTGAGATAAATATAGGCATTTGTAATACTGATCAATTGTGGGGGAGTGAGGTGGTGCTGTTTCCTGAGCTGGTGAATACTGAGGGATTATAGAATAAAATTTGAGAGTTCAGTTCCAGACATAGCAAATTGCAAAGGTTTATCAAACATGACACTGAGGCTTTCAATTAGGTAGTTGAATTTGGTTGGGACTCTTAATGTAGACTGAAGAGTTACATGTATTTAAATACATGGGAAAAGTTCTGATTACCTAGCTATTGACTCAGTCTGACTCATATTTCTTCCTAGCACCAGAAATTGGCATAGTAGCCATTCAGTAAACATTTAATAAATATTTTAACTCATATAAAAAATGAAAATATCTGCACATAAGGAGGGAACCCATCCTTTGTCTTTTTTCCTACTTCAGGGGCAGAACTGTGTGGTGGAAACAGCATTAGGGTCAGAAGGACCTACAGTAATATGATGGTGATCACTTAAGTTTTGTGAGTTGAGTAAGTTAGCCTTTTTGGAATTTTGTTTCTCAGTGTATTAAGAGTTCATAATCACTACTTTTTTTTTTTTTTTCGTATTTGCAAAATGAAAATAATGGTATCCACCTCTGGTAGGCTGAAATTCCCTGCCCCCAAAGACGTTAAGTGTCATCCCCAGCATCTGTGAGTAAGTTACTATAAATGTTAAAAGGGAATGTGTGAATGTTACTAAGTTAAGAACCTTGAGATGAGATTACCCGGGATCATCCAAATGGGCCCAATGTAATCTAAGAATCCTTATAAATGGGAGTAAGTGAAGATAAAAAGATGGGAATGATGTGCTTTGAAGATGGAGAAAGGGGCCACAAGCCAGAAAATAGAGTCTACCCCTAGAAATAAAATAGTTTCTCCCTATAAGGTCCAGGCCTGATACACCTTGATTTTTTATTCCAATTTATAAACCAATTCAGGACTTCTGACGTCCACAGCTATAAGAAAATAAATGTGTATTGTTTTAAGCCATTAAATTTGTGGTAATTAGATACAGCCATAAAAAACTAATATACTTCCTCATAGTGGTTTGCAAAGATTAAATACAACAGCCCAATGCAAGTTTCTGGCTCAGCTCCTAGAACTTTCATCCTAGAATAAAGGAGAGTGTTTAAAAACACTCTTTTATTAGCTGTAGGTTGAAAGCCTCAAAACAGAATTTTTTTTAAAGATCTTACTTATTTATTTGACAGAGAGAGATCACAAGTAGGCAGAGAGGCAGGCAGGAAGTGGGGGGGGCGGGGAGGCTCCCCACTGAGCAGAGAGCTGGATGCGGGGCTCCATCCCAGGACCCTGAGATCATGACCCAGGCCGAAGGCAGAGACCCAACCCGTTGAGCCACCCAGGCACCCCAACAGAGAACTATTTTTAAAATGTCTGCAAAATATAAGTAAGATGGTCTTAGTAAACACAAGTACTTTACACTATTCTGTAACTTAGATAAACTTTTTCTTTGTTTTCAATTCTCTCCAAGAAAGGCTCATGAAAGTAAGCATCATAATTGCTCCAAGACCCACTTTGCTTTTGCTACATCCTTTCTTTCACTGATAAAGCTGGAAGGATTGGGGATGATACTGTCAAATGACTGACGTATGTTTGAGTTATAACATTCCTATGGAAAATACAACAATAGATAGGACAATAATAATTATAGCTAACATCAAGCAGCTCTTACTCTTTGTAAATTATTACTGTGCATATTTTATTCATTAATTAATTTGTCTCATTACAAACCTGTGAGGTGCCATTATTATTTTCTTTTCACAGATAAAATCATAGAGAATGTAAGTTATTTGATTAAATTCACAAAGCTAGTAAATAAATAGTAGAACCACTAATTTATATTTTTATATATAAGGAGAAAATATTTTTTTTCAAATTTCACCCATATTCCCAGTTTTCTTTCCATTCTTCCAATGGCACATCATTCTACAAAATTTTATATCATAGAAAACACAAATTTAAACACTAAAATGGTTTTCTTCTTATAGGCAGCCATATTCACTCTGCATACACTGTATTTGGAACTTAATTTAATCTGGTAAGCAGAGCAGAATATACTATTATTTAATGCTCATGCAATGCAATATGCCTTCCTGGTGCTTTATGAATCCATAATAGAAGATAATGATGAGAATTCCTTTTTTTGTAGCTATTGCTAGCAAGTTGGGAAAGCAGTCTTATGATAGCTTAACAGACTCTGAAAAGTGTACCTGAGTTTAGAGTGAAGAAACTTCGTGGTGAATAGCACCAATAATGACTGAGTACACGTAGATAAAGTATGTCTTACACACCTGAGTAAATGTAGATAAAGCACGTCTCACCCACCTGACCTCTTCTTGGTGCTTTATGTACATTGTGTTAGTTAATCTTTACTGAAACTTTAGCAGATAGGGCCCATTGTTCTCCCAGTTCATAAATGAGGAAAACAGGGTAAGTTATGTCCTAAGGGACAACATGACTGGGATGCCTGAATTCTCTCCAAACACATACACACCACAGCAGCTGAAAGCCCCTTGCTCTCTTCAACAGCACTTCTGAATATGAGGAGTGGTGAGAAGCATGGTGTCTGTAGTTGTGTCTCATCATTAACCCCATAAAAGAAATGATCTTACCATGAATAATACTTCCCATTGTCTTCATGAGAATTTTTTTATTGCCTTACCATCAGAATCTATGTTATCTTTTCAGGAGAAAGTACTGGAGAGCCATTCAATATTGAAGGATTTTTTTTGAACTAAGTTTTACTTGTAAAATATTATGACAAAGCAAGCTCAAAGCTGTTCTGTGAACAATTATGCAGTATGAATACTGATCACAAGTGGCGCTATACATTAGAAATTTAAAATGTGTGGCTTGGCTCGCTCTAGTCTGTGTTAAGCATACAGCCTCTACAACCAGTTTGAATGGGTTCTAATCCTGGATCCACCACTTATCAGCTGTGTGTCCTCAGACAAGTTAGTTAATCTCTCTTTTTTTTTTTTTTTTTAAGATTTTGTTTATTTATTTGACAAGACAGAGATCACAGGTAGGCAGAGAGGCAGGCAGAGAGAGAAGGGGGAAGCAGGCTCCCTGCTGAGCAGAGAGGCCGATGTGGGGCTCCATCCAAGGACCCTGGGATCATGACCTGAGCTGAAGGCAGAGGCTTTAACCCCCTGAACCACACAGGTGCCCCAAGTTAGTTAATCTCTTGAGTGCTCTGAAATGGGAATAATAATAGTACTTATTTCATGGAGTAATTATGAGAATAAGGTAATATTTGTAATGTGCTAAAAACTCTGCTTAGCATAGAATAAAAATGTATACTATGTGCTATTTTGGGTATATCTGAGATGAAAGCAACAGACAAAGAACACCCTTATAATGTCATTTAAAAATACTCAATTTTAAATTTTGGCTGTGAAAGGCATAGAATTTGTTCTTAGACCATGCTAGGGATAAGAGGAGATAATCTCATGTGTAATATTCAATATTTCTGATCTTTGGAAAAAAGGCCATGAGTCCCCCATCCTCATGTGTTTTTCTGCACAGGTTCCTAAGATGTGTCCTATGTTTGCTATTATTATGGTCTCTAATTTTCATGTCAGTAAATTGGATTTCTAGTAATATTGAAACCATGTGAAACCACCAATGAACTGGCAAATAGCTGAGGTCTGGGGTAATGCTTTGAATAAAATAATCCATTACTGAAGAGGAACAAAAAGAAAATTCTAACCTTTCAATCTCCAGCTAGAAAAGGTTAATATTGGTCTGACTTCCTATTTACCACACAAATTTTAGCTCCTGACTGCTTTTTAAGGAAAAGCTTATTTGAAACATTTTTGTTGGTGTTATTACTGTACTGTTAAAGCCTAAATACTTCGTATAGGCTACTATTATTTTTCAAAATCTTGAAACCTTTCTCAGAGCTTTGTCAGTGCATTTTACTTCAATGTCAGATTTTCTTCTCTAACTCTAATTTTCAGTTTAATTCAAATGTAAGGTTCCAAGGGCTTTCTTTTTCAGTGGTTTATCCTTGAAACTAGTTAAAGAGATGATTCTAAAAACACGTGTCAGTGATCCACTATAGATTTTAAGATCATTCATTGTCTGATTAAGTCATAAATTGAACTATCATTAAAATTATTCTGAAAAGAAATGGAAATAAAAGTCACTCAATATTTTAAAGACTAAAAATTGACCTAATACATGTAAACAAAATAATTTAGATTCTGCCTCAGAATAAGGCTCCGACTTTTATTCTTTACAAATAGATTGGTTCCAACATTTGTATTTTCTTTTTTTTTTAAAGATTTTATTTATTTATTTGACAGAGGGAGATCACACGTAGGCAGAGAGGCAGGCAGAGAGAGAGAGGAGGAAGCAGGCCCCCTGCTGAGCAGAGAGCCTGATGCGGGACTCCATCCCAGGACCCTGAGATCATGACCTAAGCCGAAGGCAGCGGCTTAACCCACTGAGCCACCCAGGCACCCGAACATTTGTATTTTCCGTGAACACTGTATTATTTAAAGATTGGTATAATTTTAGATGAATTTAATTGATTTTCTCAATTAAACTTTCATTTTTATTTTCACACTCAACTTTAACCCCAAATTACTTTCCTTGTCATATCATATTCCTCTTTGGTGCTAATGAGAATTCTATTGTGAAAACTGACTTTTTGTGACATTGGAGAGTATTTGTGGAACTTAGTTTAATTTATCCTTGGTAGCAGAGAAAGAGTTAGTGTGAAGGGCAAAATGGAGAGAACCATTCTTAGTTCAAAAACAGTTCATAAGGACTGGAAGAGAGCTGATTTCTGTTTAAGAAATTCTGTACACAGATATAAAGTCTTAAGATTGCATAAGCAAATCCTCCTTTTCTTTCTTTCCTCTTGTCCATTTTTTTTACTCACAATAGGTACAAAGAGTGACAAGAAAATTAATTTCCCATTTTATCCAGCCATTTTCTCTTTATGAATTAAATTAGATCAAATATGAATGTCTGATATCTATTAAGTGCTTGAACTGGGAACTGAAATTTCTGATTTGTTTGTAGTTAAGACTAAAGTCTGTATGTAGATATGATCTCAGTTGATTTACATATATACATTCTATGTGCATATTGTGTGTATTATATATACTAATATATAAAATTTGAAATAGTCTAGGGAAGAGACAGAACATTACTAGCATTCTAGAAAAGATAAAATGGTCACTTACTGTATTTAATAATAGAAGAATGACTTTTAATACTGTTTAGAAGTTTGCAAATGTCAATTGAATGAATGGATTTGGGGGTATATTTTGACACAGAAAAATTATTATATTTTACAAAGGTGGACTAGAAGCCGTGGTGTTAGTAGCATAGCCAAACCTCATTTAGTAACAATTACCAATTTAAATTTTGTCTAGTCACATAACCACATTTTGGAAGATGCAAGGATGAGAGCTTATTTATTTATCTTATTAATATTATGTATTTATACCTTATGTCTTATTTAACCTATTTAGCATTTTACTGCTATTATTTAACTTTAAATACATTATATATTCTAATAAATTTTCATCAGATCTTTAGAGAAATATAGTAGCATGAATCTGACTCAATGGTAAAATTGTATTCAGAATAAATACCTTCAGTGACTTTCCCAGGGTCATGCCTCAAAGTAGACCAAGGATGAAAAATGATGGACAAGTCATGGATTACCTCATGAAGATGCATTGTTCAGTTTCCCCCCCAAAGCAGCAGCCCAATAAGTGAATACTTGCAAGTTCTCTCTCTATTACTTAAATGTATGTTTTCATTAGACGTTTAATTTTTTTTGAAGATTTATTGTTTTATTTGAGAGACTGAGAGCGTGTGCATGTGCAGGCATGTGCATGAGTGGTGAGAGGGACAGAGAGAGAAAAAGAGAATCTCTACTAGACTCCCCACTGAGTGCAGAACCTGGGCTTAGTCTCATGATCCTGAGATCTTGACCTGAGCCAAACTCAAGAATTGGATGCTTAACCAACTGAGGCACCCAGGAGCCCTTGGACACTTGAGATTTAAATCACAAAGGAGAATATATGTGGTCTTTAGGAAAGATTCATGTATTTATTCACCTAAAAAAAATCAAGTTATGATGCAGTGGGTACTATCCCAAGATCAAGGATTTTGAGAAAGTGCAACAACCCAAGTCCCTCTATCGTAATTTTTATATTCTATTGGAGAAAACAGATACAAAAACCAAGTAAACAAAAAATATTGCCTTATGTGGTGACAGATGAGAGATGGTACCATCCATTAGTACTTTAGGGCAGAATTTAGAAGGAAGTAGTACTCTGTTCCTCTTTTAGTTCTACCGTTTATCATCTGTATGACTGGCAAATTCTTTAATTTCTCTAAATCTGTTTCCTCATCTATAAAATGAGCAACAATCTCCATTTGTCCAGCTGTCGTGATGGTTAAATGAGATCATACATTGGCTTTGAGCATTTGCTACCAAAGATTTAGTGCTTAATATATAATTATAATATTAAGTAAAATTATAATACATTATTTAATATTTATTAGCATCAAAACAATTAGACATAACTTCTACAGAAAGGCTGAGTATGTAACAGAAAGAATGTCAACCACAGAGAAATACAATCTTGGAATAAATTCTGAATTACAGTTGTGAGAACTTTGAGACCTATTTTCCCAAACAAGAAAACTTGTGCTTATATAAAATGAAGCAAAGCTATGTTTATCAAATTTGAATTAATAAATAAATAGGAACAACTGATATTAATTGAAAAATTAGAAGTTTCTACAGAACAGGAATATAAATATATATATCTATATATGTATATATATTTATTCACTTTTACTCATTTATTATATTACTTTATTCATTTATATTCATTTATTATTGTACTCACAAATACAGCAAATTCCCTTTGAGACCTCACTATGATTATAATGGTGAAGGAAATGGATTTTGAAATTAGAAATATCTAGCTTTGAATCCCAACTACCAGTCATTAGCTGTAAAATTTTTGGCAAGTTTTTTAAACTCTCTCAACTTCCTTATCAAACATCAGGATAACAACATTTAGTTTGTAGAATTATTGTAACAATTAAATAAAATACTAAAATGTGTCAGTATATTAATATATTGCCTAACATAATATTGCTCAATAAATATTGGCATTGGGGTTTTTTTGTTTGGCTTTTGGTTTTGCTCTTTGGTTTTTTTAATCACACAGAGCAGTGTTCTCAAGGTTAGCCACTTTAGGAGAAGTACAAAGCTATACATTTGTACAATTAAAAGGTTCACTTGAAATTTTTTTTTCCAGGACAAAGTACAAATCTGCCCTGGAGAAGTTTTTCCATCATTAACGCCATATTAAATGAAAGTGATCTGAGATGACATATTAGAGGAACATTGCATTAATATTTTTTCTAAATTAAAATTATACCAACTTGTAATATCATACTCGGCCAGACATTCCATTTTAATCATGTATTGGGGGGTTCCCACAAGGATTCTTCTAGGGAGATTGAAGAATCTGATGAGAAATAAATGATTTCCAGGGAAATATTTGGCATATAACTTATTTCTCATGAGTTTGGGTCTGCTGGGTGGGTCTGAGAACTTCGCTGGGCTCCTTTACCTATTGGGTTGGCAGGCTGTCAGCAGATCTAGACGGGGCTGATGGGGTGACTGGAGAGACTGAGCTCTGCTTCTCATAACTCTCTTCTTCCTTCATAGCTAGCCAGGTATATGCCTACAAATCTCTGCCTCATGGTTTCAGGTCCCCAGGTCCTAGGCATCCATCCACACACTATCTCATGAGAAGTAGGAGCTCTGTGGATTCAGAGTGAAAAGTAGGAGCATAACCTCCGTGCAGCCCACTCCAGGCTCCCTTCTGGAACTGCCCCTCATGATTATTTCTTTCCTTCTTGGTCTTGGAGAATGTAACCATTTTTCTCTGGGTTGTTGAGTTCCACTTTATCCACATTCCACACCACTTCCACAAGTAGAAAGGTATGTTAATTTCTCAAAAAAACAGAATCTAAGAGAGACTTACCTCCTGGATGCTGGTGCCTTAGAAGGACAATTTTAGGTCCTGCAGTACAAACTCTCACCCTTTTGGGTAGGGAGGGAGAGAGAATCTCTACCAAGCTCCATGCCCAATGTGGGGCCCTACACGGGCCTCAATCTTACAACCCCAAGATCATGATCTTGGCCAAAATCAAGAGTCAGACTGCTTAATTAAATGAGCCACCCAGGCACTCCCCAGACCATTTTAAGATGGAGAGCTCAAACTGGAAATAACAGATTTTCTTATTTAT
The DNA here is from genome assembly GCF_022355385.1 of Mustela nigripes. Lineage (NCBI taxonomy): Eukaryota > Metazoa > Chordata > Mammalia > Carnivora > Mustelidae > Mustela > Mustela nigripes. The sequence continues at coordinate 21,838,823 of NC_081559.1, read as the reverse complement.
TCTAAAGAAACATGCACAAAACCCAAATTAATACCTTCAAGTAATTTTCTATGTGTACAGAAAGAAAGGAAAATAATAGCAAAATTACATGGAAAGGATCCAGTAAAAGTTACTTTATAGAGGTGGTGAATATTTAAGAAAAATTAATATCAGAATTTGTTGAAATTTTGGCATAGCAAGGAGCCCTGGAAGATTATCTAGTTCAGTGATTTAAAAAAAAAAAAAAAAAAATTTAAGGCATGCAATTGTTTTAAGTGAAATCTCATTCAGCCATAACTACAGCAGCAGATGGCATTGCGAGAGCTTCTTGGGACTTTGAGGTTCCTGGAGTCCTCACAGAGGCCCATTTGAAGACCATCTGATGAGCTTGTGTTGAACATGGGGTAACTGAAGCCCAAACAGGTGACAGAGTCCATTTAAAGCCACAGTTCTTCATAGTCACAAAGCCAGGATCTGAATCTGTGTATTACCCTTGCACCCCTGGTCTCACCAGACATTCCAGCCTAGGTCAGCTAACAGCCAGCGCCCCTTCCCCTGGCTCTGTAAGATTCGTGGGCTCCTTGTTTACTTGTTTACATTTGGTGAAATAACTTCTACCATATTAGAGAATTAGTCCAGAAGATCCTATCACTCTTGTGATAACTTTTAAATGACTTAATGAACTTTTTCCCATATAGAACATTAAATGAGAGGCAGCTAGATCTTTACTTCCATGTACTTTCGTGTTTTCAGGTTACCTTCTAACAGTTGTGGGTTGTTTTTGGTGTGTTTTTCTTTTTCTTTAAATCTCTCTTTTCCACTGATAGTTTTCCCTCTCCATCTTTATATCAGAATGTCTAATAACATTGCAACTTCCCAAATTGGTGATAAAGCACCTGGCTGGATTTGAATTGTGTTTTTCCCCTCCCCGAAATAACCTCGTGCTTTTTATTTATGTGCCAAATTCTCATTGCCTTAAAGGAGGACGATATAAAAGGGGTAGTAAGGGATAACAGAGAATCTCGAATGCACCAGATGAAAATGAAGTTTATTGATGCAGTTTCTAAAGCACAGGTCCCAGAATTGCAATGAAGCCTTAATTGTTTCCTGGGGTTTGCATGAAATATGAAGGCCTCTCACTCAGAGAAGCAGTCATTGTAGGTTATTTCTTGTCTAACCTATAAAATAGCAAGCTTCCCTTTTGCTTTGCTTTGCCTGTGGCTTTGTTTGGCATGCTGAGCCACTCTAATTCAGCTTGGAAGTTACTCCATTCTATAAATGGCAACGTTTTCATTCAGTTACCGTATACATCCAGAAAGTAAAGAACTTAATTTCTTTGCTGTAAATGTATGCCCTAGCTAGTACTTTTAGTGTAGCTTTTTTTTTTTTTGACAGAAAAGTGAAAGCTATCCAACCCAAATGGATTATATTGTACTTCATGTGTGTAAAGTGTTTGCAATTACGTCTATTAGTCATGACTATGTGAAGCTTGGTATTGTGGCAGCTTTTAGGAGCGTGGTGATGTTCTCAAATGCAGATTCAAAGTGGCAAGGCTGGTGTATCTACTTTATGGCTCCCCTATGCATTTTGTTTCTAAAAGCGTTGAGTTAGACGGGTGTTAAAACGTTGCTTTCAGGAAGTTGTGATATATATCCCATGATCTTTTATATGTATGCATGCAATGCCATGTTTCCCCCCAGATTTCAAGATGTTTGCAGTAATTCAGAGAGGTAGCACTCTTGCCTTTTGCTACACGTGGGAGAAACAAAGGATGAGGAGCTCAAACGATTTGTCTGCAAGCAGGAAAAAACGTATTCAGGCTGAGGGAAAAACAAGAATTTACTTCCTCTACATCTGCCCAATTCCGTCTCTAGATAGCATAAAAAAAAAAAAAAAAGACTTTTTATTTTGAAATAATTGTAGGGGCACCTGGGCAGTTCAGTGGGTTAAAGCCTCTGCCTTAGGCTCGGTCATGATCTCAGGGTCCTGGATTGGAGCCCAGCTTCGGGCTCCCTGCTCAGTAGGGAGCCTGCTTCCCCCTCTCTCTTTGCCTGCCTCTCTGCCTACTTGTGATCTCTGTCTGTCAAATAAATAAATAAATCTTTAAAAAAAGAGAGAGAGAGAAAGAATTGTAGATTCATAGAAAGTTAAAAAAAAAATTAAAGAAGGTTTCTACTTCGCCTTCACCCAATTTCCCCAGTGAGAGCGTCTTGTATAGCTAGAACACAATATTGCAACTGGGAATGTGATGTTGGTGCCATCCACAGAACTTACTCAGCGTTCCCCAGTTTTCCATGAAAGCTGTGAGCATATGCATGTGTGTAATTCTAAGCAATTTTTTCACGTGTGTTGATTAATATAACCATCACCACAGTTAAGATCTAGAACTATCTCATGACCTTGTGCCATCCCTTTATACCCAAACTTCCGAGTTCTTTGTTTTTAATTGTACTCTCAAGTCTTGCTGGGATCTGTATTTGTAATAATGACTTATTTTTTCAAACATTTTTGGGAACTTACTATTTTTCATACATTGCAGTGGACATATCATACTCTGAACACTAAGTCTAATTCTACCATTAGCAATTTGGTAGACTTTTACTTCGAAGGATATCCTTCGCAGATTTGGGATTTAGAAAAGTGGCTAAAAAGAAGAATTGGATTCTGTGTTACTGACCTAGCAGGGACACAACAGTCAAAATGTAGTGTTAGACGCTTTTACAGTTACTTAATGGAAACATCTACACTCCTACTTCCACACCTAATTACCATAGTAAAGTGGTTTAGTAGGTCACTGGCTGTAGAAGAAAGATAGCCCAATCAAACCCAGAGGGCATGGAGCCAGAAGAGAGGAAAATTACGTTAATAAGGAAGACAGACTAAATGAGAGAACGCAGTTAAGGTTTTATGCCAATCTTCTACCTTCTGAGAAAGTTCAAAATTTAGAATAATTCAATTTAGTATTTTAGGTGATGAAATAAATATACAGAGTTTATATGATATTATATGCATGCATATATACAAACTTAAATAGACACATTTACATATATTATATATAAGCTGCTATTTTTATATAACTTTAAATATATTAATGAGAGGAATTTATATTTTAAATATAGACTAATTCTGTGCAGTCAAAATTCCACAATATCCAATTCACAATGTATATATGGAAAAGAGCATAGGATGCAGAGATCCATTATTGTCATGATTCAAAGTAATAGGCTAAACACTATTTGTACAAAATCTCCCTTTCTATCAACTAAATTTGATGGATTAAAAAGAGCTTGCTGGCCGATGTTTATTATTTTTCATCAGGCTAAGGTGAGAGTGGAACAGAATATGTGTGTAGTTATGGAAAGAAAGGGTGAGCTGAGTGGTTGGGAGCACATAAAAGAAGAGTGGCTATGGGTCAAACATTTTATTCTTCATTAAGAATCCTTTTCCTAAGCTCAGTATCTACCCCATCACAAAATGAACAAAGGATAAGCTTAATGACAGTCATCTATCAGCTAGCCACATTTTAAGCTTCAGGATCCTGCTATTCCCAATGCCCCATGCCTTGACAAGGCTAATTGTATAATTACAACACTACATCACCCACTCCTGGTGCACTTTCACTGGCAGGGACCAGAACTAGGGACTATGATGATTATTGCCCCAAGCAAGCATATTAGCATGAATACAGTTTACTAATGGGACTGCTCTATTAGAAACTATAGTGTATCAGGCTTAAGCCAAGGATTTTGTTATGAAGTCTCTTGTAGATGACATGTCAGACTGAATTGAGCTTTAAACTTAGAATTATTTCATTTTTTAAAACAAAATAAATGATTCCCCTATTTTTTCATATTCCTTCTAGTATGTATGAAATTGCCCTAGTTATTAGGCTAAAATGAAATCGAGTTTATAAGTCTTTCACCAAGGATGCATTAAGTGCTAAATAAAATAAAATAAAATCCTTACACTAATTCATCTGTAGATTAAAGAATTCCATAAAAATGTAATCAATATGGGTGAGACAGAGGAGCTTTTGTATATCATGACTGTTCTTCATCTCAGTGCTGGTATTCAATTTATGAAATATAAATATATTATCAAAACATTTTAAGAGTCTAGTTGTTTATATTCTTTAAAAATTTCCAGGGGTGCCTGGGTGGCTCAGTGGTTTAAGCCTCTGCCTTCGGCTCGGGTCATGATCTCAGGGTCCTGGGATCGAGCCCCACATCGGGCTCTCCGCTCAGCAGGGAGCCTGCTTCCCCCTCTCTCTCTGCCTGCCTCTCTGCCTACTTGTGATCTCTCTCTATCAAATAAATAAATAAAAATCTTTAAAAAAAATTTCCAATGGCTGCATCTTTAAAGATTTGGCACATCAAGTCAGAGCATCAGCCTGAAATGACTCAGTTTCCACTACAGACTGGAGGCATGCATGGCAATCCCTAAAGCAAGAGTGTACAGCCAATGTCCCTACATTGCGGGGTAGAGATTTTTCATGAATTTCCCCCAGTCCCTGGGATGCAACCAACCATGACTGGTGCTGATCAGAGCATTGTGGAACAGGTTGTCCTTGCCATCCTTTGGTTTCATAGACATTGGCAAGGACGGTTCACAGCAGTAACAGTAATAAAGTAACAATCAATGGTGTTAACTATTATTATCACTCTTATTATTGTCCATATTATTCCCATTGTATATGAAAACAGTGAGACTTAGCTGAATTGTTCTGGGTCATGTAGCTGATGAACAAAGAGGTGTGATTCTGGAACAGTCTCCTCCTTAGCTTGACCCAAGCATTTCCACATAGCAGTTCTCTAAAGGCCCCTGTATTGTACAACTCCAGGGCCAGGGCAAGGCAGTAACCTCAAATGGACCATACCCATGGCGAGCTAGTCTTCCCATCTTCATTTGGTAATTGAAGAAAATAGATCTTATTTCTCATCAGAAACAGTAAAATTTAAGGTATAAAAACAGACCCACATCAGGTACTCTGTATCTTCATTTTGTGGAAAATGTAGGAGAGCACACTTACGTATGTCCATATAACGACTTGACTACTTCTAGAATCCTGTTTGCCAGCTACTCTTGTTATTATCCTGCAGAAAATTTTCTATTAAAGCATAATTAGAAGGGCTGATAGTTTATTCAATTACTACTCTGAGAACAGGCCAGTATGATCCATATGAGACTTATGGACTATCATTATATCAAAATGTCTCCATGCAGTGGGACTTTAACCGTGTAGCTTCTTCCAATCATCTGCCCATGCTTATTGTCGATTACAAGTACCCATTGTATTTTTCACAGCTACCCTGGTATCTGGCGTCAAATTCCTCACATTTCATCAATCACTGAGGTAGTAGAAATCTTTTTCTTTTCTTTTCTTTTTTTTCTCTTTAACTTGCATTCCCCAAAAGACTGGCTTAGAAAAACCTTATTGAAAACTTCTTTTAAATCAGATTCAAGATATTACAACAGTGCCTGCTAGAGTCTGTCAACATTTCCATTATAAACCTGTATTTTCCAGGTTTATTACTTAGCTGTAAAATTTTCCTGTGAAACTTGATACAGAATACAGAATTTTAGCCCAAAGCAATTTTTATGATCATCGCTCAAATATTGAGATTTTTCAAGATATGATTGTTTTTAAAAATGCCACAAAAATCAAATACTTTAGGGGACACCCATACATTTTAAATCCTTTATAAAATGCAACACTAAAAACAATTTGTTCCTCGTAAGAAACAAAGAAACAAATAACTAGACTCTCAGGGCCTGAAGGGGAAATTTTGTGAGCCCACATGGATTTATTTCCTTATGATTTGGGGGCTAATTTGATATTTAGATTGAGATTTTTAATATTACTACAATAAGCTTTCAAGAAACTGGCACCATATGGGTCTGAAAGAAATTGGATTGTAGGCAAGGGAGAATCACAATAAAGACTGAAAACGCAACCCACAGAAAGCGTATTCTCAAAGCTACGGATGTTGCTGCCTTTTGAGATAGTGTTGTGTTTTTGTTTTGTTTTGTTTTGTTTTCCCTACTGGTGTGTCTTAGAAAGGCTGATAAACAATTTATAAACTGTTAAAACATTGGGCAGACTACCAGAATCAGGAATTTTATCAGCAAAACAGCCCCCATTACAATTTACTTGATTTTCTTGTCAACAGAAATTACTACATTGGAAGTTCTAAATTTCTCTATCCCCAAAATACATATAACACTGACAGGAAAAAATATGGATTCCTTATACTGGCAGTTTGCTCTTCCATGTCTCTGAGTAAGAGAGATTTAACAGAAAAGTACTACATGGTGTACTCTTCTTTGTTGGGACTGAATGAATTTAAAAACTTCTACTTTGGGTGAGATAAGGCAGTTAGTTAAATTAGGTGTACTTTTTTATCTTCAAAGAATTGTGATTTAAGGATTTTAAAGGAATCACTCCTGAGGGAGTTCAGTTCATTAATAATTCTAAAGCACTTGAAAACACATTCTTGTGTGTGTGAAGAGGGAACCTGTGTTTAAGTATAATGGGGGAGAAACCTAGATAGAAGTTTTATTACTTAGCCACTCTTGGTCAAGGCTACCAAATAATGTTCCCATCGAGTAGATGGAATAAAATTGAAAATACAGATTTTTAGGACAACCTCTGACTTGCTTCCTGTTTTCACTAATATATAAATTTAGTGATGGCATTCTATTAAGTTCTATCTGTATCTTAGCAAACATGACCTGGAGGATAGAAAGGGATAGGCATCATAAGTCTTCTTATACTACTCATAACATAGTGACTTTACATGGGTATCACTGGCAGGCATAAAAGCTGAATTCTAATTCTTTAAAAATTGAAATTATGAAAGCAAATTAAAGGTGTTACTCTAAATGCACATAGATGTCTGAAGGGACTTTGCCATTGAAATAATGGCCATTTAAGATCTTTTCTAATTTTCTTTCTAACCTGGAGGCCAAACTACAAACATCTGAATAAAAGGAGGTGGGATAACCCTTAGGAGACTTCTTAAACATTTGCATGAGAGATAAATGATGATCTAAACAAATGGTATGTTTACCATGTCTCTTGGCATAATAATGCCTCTCTCCTTTTCTCTATCTCTGTCTCTGGGTCTGTCTCTGACTCTCTTCTCTTTCTGTTGGAGGCATCCTATTCACCCCTTACTCACCTGACAGCCTTCCCAACTTGGCTAACGTATCTTATTGAATGTTTAGAAGTATAGTCACCCCAATTAGCTAAAAGCATCTAGTTGGTATTTGTCCCCAATCATAAAAAGAGCTTCCATAAGTCCTGCAAATCACAGTTCCATGGGATGCAGTCAGACTAACCAGGAAAGGAGAGAGGAATGGAAAAACTGGGATGAAATCGGATCCGAGGAGTTCCTTCTCCCTTCTCTTCCATTCAACAGTGTCACAGTCAGCAGCCCAGAGCAAAGAGATATTTATCCTTGACTGTTTTAGAGGAAGAATGTCTAGGGAAACCCACAAAGGACTGCTTCATTTTAATGCCCCAGCAGTCAGGCACTGAGGGAACTATTCTAGCAACCTGCAGGCCATGTGCTATGTTTGTCTTTCTGCCTAAGGCGCTCACCAATTATATGTGCTATAAATGTATGCCGGTCTCCCTTCCAGAGGTGAGAGTAAAGGACTTGGGGAATGCTTTCTATGCTCCAGTTTATTAAAGAGGATGAAGATTTCTTGGATGGAATGAAAGTAATAATCTAAGAGGAAGAAATCCAGAAAATCAAAAGAATCTATGTCATGGGATCAATATCAATATATATTAAAAAAAAATGTGGACCCTCACTCCACCATGGATCACATCCTTAAATTTGGTTCAGTTAATCTTTCTCAAATTCAGGTACTCCTTTGTAAAATGGTGCTAATAGAAGTACTTACCTGGTAGAGTTGTGAATGTCAACATAACTCACAAGTCCATTAATGTATGTAAAGAATATAGTTTAGTACAAAGTCTGCTGGAGTGAGAACTTAATTATGCCTCCTACTTAGAACTTGATGAGCTTCACAATGATCATACTGATGAAAATGATCTATTTAACAATTAAAACAAACTACTGTTGAAAAGAAGAAGAAGAGAATATGC
>NC_081559.1:21301873-21530628 GCF_022355385.1 Mustela nigripes | reverse complement strand
CTCTGCCTGCCTCTCTGCCTACTTGTGATCTCTCTCTGTCAAATAAATAAATAAAATCTTTAAAAAAAAAAAAGCACCAATTTGACAGAATTATATTTTATTTCTAGAACTTCTCTAATGTGTTAATTTTGAAAAACTAGAAGAATGTATGGTTAGTATCCAAAAAAAGAATACTTTAAAAAGATAACACAAGGGGTGCCTGTGTAGCTTAATCAGTTAAGCCTCCAACTCTTGAACTCAGCTCAGGTCTTGATCTCAGAGTCATGAGTTGAAGCCACATGTACGGTTCACACTGGTCATGGAGATTTCTTAAAAATAAAAAAATAAATAAATAAAGATAATTCAGCTTGCCAGTGATCTCCATTTTCATTTTTCTAAAAACCAAAAACATGTGTGTATGTGTGTGTGTGGAAATGCTATATAGCATATAAATGAATGTGTTATATGCACATTTATACATACGCAAATAAATATACAGTTGACCCTAGAAAGTGCAGGGGTTGTGGGCACTGACCCCCTGCACAATTGAAAATTCATATATTACTTTTGACTTCTCAGAAACAACTAGTAATAATCCACCATTGACTGGAAGCCTTACTGACAAAATAGATAGACATATTTTCTTTGTGTATATTATATACTGTATTGTTATAATAAAGTAAGCTATAGAAAAAAATGTTATTAAGAAAACCATAAGGAAGAGAAAATACATTTACAGTACAGTACTGAATTGATAAAAATAAGTACCTACATATAAGTGGACCCATGCAGTTCAAACCCATGTTGTTCAAGTGTCAACCATATACATACACACCTACACACACGTCATAAAATTGTGATAAACTTCTAGATACAATCCACAGTTTCAAATTTTTAAAAATGTGATTAATCATATATTGTATTTAGGTTGCTTTTATTTTTGATACTTGCACAGATTTAAAATATTGAAGTTGAAAATAATTATTTTTGTTATAATTGTGACACATATGAAATTAGAGTGCTTTTAGGGACATATGTGGTGGTGAAAACAATGAAGTCATTAAGCTTCAGTAAGTTTATTAAAGTGTTTACAGATCAAGGTGATTTTGTTTTGAGCTGAATTCAGGTATATCTCTAGAGGTGGCATCAGTAATCCATCTGAATTTTCCAGTACTGCTAACACTGAAAAAAAAAAAAAAGTAAGAAAAAGGTAATTAAAATTATAATTAAACCAACGCTGAGAAATAACTTGAGACAGGAGAAGTTTATAATTTTACACAAAAGTTTTCTTTTTAGAAAGGCTTTCAGATTTTCAAAGATAAAAGAAGATTGGTTGGATATTGTGCATTCTTCATGATGATCGAATATTCCCTGTTCACTTTCTGTAGACACTTCCACAGGCATCAAATTGAACGTGCAAGTTTGAGTTATTTCTAGACTTCCACATTATATTAAATGACAAAAGAAGCGGGCAGCAACATTAGTTGTACAATTCCTTTTATGTATCAAAAATATTATTACTAGTAATATAGGTATCTAGACCTATAATTCTGTATACATGGACGTGTGAGGAATAGAATATTAATACTTTGGTAAGAGTAGTTATCCTGGAGTGGATGCTTGTGGGAGGTGATAAAAAGCTTTCCAATTTCATGTTCTCCCTTTTAGTACTCTGAATTTATTTTGATCATGTATTCCATTACTTTTATTTTAAAAAGTCAACAAGGACTTTTGGTTTTCATCTTTACAGTGCTTTTAAGATAAAGAAGAATGGTTTCTAGCACTGTTCAAAAAGAACTTCTCCTTTTAAAAAATATTCTAATTTCTTTCCTAAATCTTTTGAAATTGTTATTATTTCTCCATTAAACCAGCTGTAACGCAGCTTGTCGGTAAGAAGTTTGAAAGACCTCTCACTAGGGAAAATGGAAGTAAGATTTGTGAAGGACAGCCTGGAAAAGAGAGGGCATCGACAGACGTAGGGAGATGGACGGAAGGTTAAAGAAGAAAAGAATGCTTCTGGGATAATGTGGCATGTTTCTTCCCTTCACAACACCAGAAATGACTGAAGATATACAATAGGTGAGTTTGCTTCTCTGAGGAAAATGAAGGTTGAAGGTGCATTGTGTCATTTTCTCAGATGCATAGCAACTGAGCTCTCTAGTGGAGGCTCAAGAAGGAAAGGGGTCTCATTATACACAATGGATGGAATGAATAGATCTCTACTCTTTCTCAAGACACCATTCTGCTAATAAGTGGAACGAAAGAAGTAGAAATCCTTCCAAATGAGGAGATGAGAACAGACAAGAGATAGAAACTATTTTTTTTTTTTAATCCAAGAAAGTGCATGGAAGTTTGCTGAGAAAGGTGAATAAGTAGCTTCCAGAAGAACTGCAGTGAGAGGTAAGTTTATTCGTGTTGCAGAATTCCAGAAATTCTCGAGACTTAGAGACACTGTTTAGAGCTGACATCCCATGTGAGGTGTGGGTTGAAAATGGGAGGTTGTTTGTATAAAGAGAACTTTGGATTTTCGTCATCCAAGTGCTTGTAGGAGCGTGGGCAGCATTTCACTACCAATTCTCAACTCCACGCACAGAAATTCTGATTTAAGTTCATCTGGACGAACCACAGTATGTATTTTTTTAAAGTTCTTGAGGTGATTATGAGAGGCAGGGGTAAGCCAGAAGCAAGAACCACAGCTCCCCTACAAACTGACGTTGTTTAGAAAAGGAAACCCTATGATTTAGTGACTTTACCCAAGATTTCCCATCCAATAGGACGGATCCAGAATGAGGAATGGTTCATTCCCTCTAGGTTTTCTTTTCATTGGCTGTCCTGCCTCCAGTACTGCCTGCTAGGGGCGATGTCACCTACCCTCAGCTTATCATGGCACTGAATCTCCAGATAGTGCAATCAGAACCCCAGCCAAAGAAAATTTTGAAGTCAGACATTATTTATATTTTAAGGAAAAAAATCATTTTCATGCATTATTGAAAGAAATAAAAGGAAAAAAAGAAAAAGTAAAACAAAACAAAACAAGAATGAAAATCCTATCTTTTTTCTCTTGTTTACACGTGTATCTGCACTTCATGAGAAAAATAGACAGTACAAATGAAAGAAACAATGCTGGTGGTCAAGGAGTGAGATCCCCATAACGTTGATTTTAACACCCAGATCGCTACATTTAAAATCGAGAAAGCAGAGTTTTCATGCCATGAATTTTCATGTCATTATGTTTTCATACCATGAGAGCAATTTTGATATAAATCAATATTGCTCTGAAAATAGAGTGCTGTCCCTCAGAATGAAGGCAAATGAGGATTTAGAACACTTGCAGGTTGTACTGTCAGTACTAATTTGAGTGCTAAAGTTCCATTTGCAAACCTAAGTAAACAGGAATGTAGACAGCTTGAACAAGATGAAATTGTGATATTGCCCAAAGGAACATGCTGATCAGGGAAAGCTCAGCATGAATTTGAATCAAAAGCATCTGCAACAACTTTAACTCTGCTTCATGCTGTCAGGGCTGGACCGTGACAAGGGAGGTTTAACCCATAACACCTGGGATGGAGGGGCAGAGAGCCATGCACTAGCCATTGTGATAGCTTCTCCAGATTTTCGCAGCACATGGGGGCTTGTGCTAGACAATGACTACATCCAATTCTTCTGCAGCTGTCGATCACAGTAGGTGCTGGCAAATTCCGGTTCCTGAACTCATCGGCAGCAATAAATATTTATCGCATTTTAGTGAACACGTGGTAGGGAGACTGAATTTGCATTAAATTTGAGTATTAAAAAGTCTACCAATTTAGCCAATACACATAAAGACAGGAAAGAATTCTTCCCTAAAGAAAAATCGCTCCTTACATAATAAAAGGCTCAAGCCTAGCAGCACCCACAGTCTTCTGTGATTGAAGGAAAACCTATGGAAGCCACAGAAAGATTTCCTCTTTACATGAAGGTTTTGTCCCAGTATAAACCCAGCAGTATTAACTCAATTAGTCAGAACTATCTGCTGGAGTAGACACCCCAACTAAGGTGGCAAAATGATGTTGTTTGGACTCATAAAGTTTCAGTTTTATAAAAACACCTGAAAATGGTTACTGAGGTAGGGCAGACACTCAGAGGGAACAGATGTGATTTCCTACATGGGCAAGGTTTGGCTTCAGAATCATTACATGGGCTTCAACAAGCATGAATCCAAGAGAAGCAATCAAGTTCAAGAGTGAGATACATGCTAAATATCTTAGCTCCCTGTGGGTGATGGAAATGAAGCCATCACACACACACATAGGCAAGAATTACATAAAAATCCTCCTCTCCCCTAAGGGATCCCAAGTCTTTGTTCTATATAATTCTGTGTCCAGAGCTATGAGGAATACAATGTAATTATTCCTATTAACTAAAAGTGACCTTTCATTGTTAGACTATAGTCTCTAGGAAGAAAGAGAATCTGTCTTGCTAAATATTTTTTCACTGTATCTTGGTCATTGATGGCAAGTTGAAAACATGAACAAAGAAAGAAGCATTTTTCTTAGTGGAAAGGGGATTGAAAGGAAAGAATGAAAACTAGTCCCAGAATAATAAGATTGCGATTTTTAATGATCAGAATTTTCTTAATTTGGTGTGACTGCCATGGTGGGAGTGGCAGTTTGTGTGTGTGTGTGTGTGTGTGTGTGTGTACTCATTTGTATGCATGTAATTTTCTTTGTGCCTACTGCACAAAAATGGTCAAATTAGAATTCCTACAAAGCAGGACAACAACCAGAAACAATGGAAAACACACCCTTTTAGGCAGATGAATTAGAAAAAATAAATATCTTCATCCTCCAGACTAACGATAGCCCAGCTACAGGGTTCATGAGTTGATGATGTCAACCTTAACCCTATCTCTACTCTCACTTCCAGGTGCTTTTGTATGAGACACAACCTTAATAGACTTATGGTTTATCATCCTAGTGAGCAAAATGAATGATTGTCCTTTCTCTTGTTTAATTATCTTATGGACGACAAAAACAAGCAAACAAATAACAGGACTTGATAAATTTTCTCACTCCAAGTGGTGACATGGTTAAATAAGGGTATAAACCAGAGATTCTGAACCTAAAGTTCTAAGTGCGCTTGGAAATAAAATGTCTTTTGCATATTTATGTTTGCATTTTTCTAGGGAAGAAAGGGTCTGCAAATGCATCAATGACTCCAAAAAGTTAAGCCTTAAACTGAAGTATGGTAGAATAAGTAATTTAGAAACAATCGTAAAAAAATAAATTAGCTTTTAAAAGGTGTCCCTGAATTATCCAGATGAATTTCTAAGACACTAAGGTGTGGTTTCACCAAACTTACTCATTTTTTTTTTTTACTTCATTGAAAATATTTTTTTCATTTTTAAAAAATATTTTTATTTAAATTCAATTAACATATGATGTATTATTAGTTTCAGCAGTAGAGTTCAGTGATTCAGTCTTATGTAATACCCAGTGTTCATTACATCATGTGCCTTCCTTAATGTTCATCACTGAGTTACCTCATCCCCCCCACCTCTCTCCTTCAGCAACCCTCAATTTGATTCCTGATTAAGAGTCTCTTATGGTTTGTCTCCCTCTCTGATTTCATCTTGTTTTATTTTTCCTTTCCTTCCCCTATTTTCTTCTGTTTTGTTTCTTTAATTCCATTTGTGAATGGGATCATATGATTATTGTCTTTCTCTGATTGACTTATTTCAGTTGTCATAATACCCTTTAGTTCCATCCATGTTGCTGTAAATGGCAAGGTTTCATTTTTTTGACGGTCAAGTAGGATTCCACTGTATATCTATATACCACCACTTCTTTATCCATTCATCTGTTGATGGACATTTGGGCTCTTTCCATAATTTGGCTATTGTGCACATTGCTGCTATAGACATTGGGGTGCAGGTGACTCTTCAGATTACTGGATTTGTATCTTTGGAGTTGATACCTAGTAGTGCAATTGCTGGGTCATAGGGTAGCTCTATTTTCAACTTTTTGAGGAACCTCCATACTGTTTTCCAGAGTGACTGCACCAGCTTGCATTCCCACAAACAGTGTAGGAAGGTACCCCTTTCTTCACATCCTCACCAACATCTGTCATCTGCTGCCTTGTCAATTTTAGCCATTCTGACTGGTGTGAGGTGGTATCTCACTGTGATTTTGATTTGCTTTTCCCTGATGCCAAGTGATGTTGAGCACTTTTTCATGTGTCTATTGTTCATTTGTATCTCTTATTTGGAGAAATGTCTGTTCATGTCTTCTGCCTGTCTCCTGATTGGATTATTTGTTCTTTGGGTGTTGAGTTTGATGATTTCTTTATGGATTTGGGGTACTTGCCTTTTATCAGATAAGACATTTGCAAATATCTTCTCCCACTCTGTCAGTTGTCTTTTTGTTTTGTCAACTGTTTCCTTTGCTGAAAAAAAGCTTTTTATTTTGATGAAGTCCAATAGTTCATTTTTGCCTTTGCTTCCCTTGGCCTTTGGAGACACTCTTAGCAAGAAATTGTTGCAACCAAGTTTACAGAGGTGGCTCCCTGTGTTCTTTAGGATTCTTGTCTCACATGTAGGTCTTTCATTCATTTTTAGTCTATTTTTGTGTGGTGTAAGAAAATGGCCCAGTTTCATTCTTTTGCATGTGGCTGTCCAATTTTCCCAGCACCATTTGTTGAAGAGATTCTCTTTTTTATTGGATATTCATTCCTGATTTGTTGAAGATTAGTTGACCATAGAAATGAGGGTTTATTTCTGGGTTCTTTATTCTGTTCCATTGATCTATGTGTCTGTTTTTGTACCAATACCATACTGTCTTGATGATTACAACTTTGTAATATAGCATAAAGTCTAGAATTGTGATGCTACCAGCTTTGGCTTTCCTTTTCAACATTCTCTTGTCTATTCAGGGTCTTTTCTGGTTCCATACAAATTTTAGGATTGCTTGTTCCAGCTCTGTGAAAAAGTATCCTGATAGGGATTGTATTGAATGTGTAGATTGCTCTAGGTAACATAGACATATTAACAATATTTGCTCTTCCAAATCATGAGCATGGAACATTTTCCATTTCTTTGTGTCTTCCTCAATTTCTTTCATAAGTTTACTTATGAAAAGACAATAGTTTACTGAGTACAGATCCTTTGCCTCATTGGTTAGGTATTTCTAGGTACCTTATGGCTTTTGGTGTAATTTTAAATGGCATCAACTTCTTAATTTCCATTTTTTCTGTCTCAGGAATACAACTGATTTCTGTGCATTGATTTTATATCTGCCACAGTGCTGAATTCCTGTAAGAGCTTTAGAAATTTTGGTTTGTAGTCTTTTGGGTTTCCACATGAAGTATCATGTCATATGCAAAGAGTGAGAGTTTGACTTCTTCTTTGCCAATTTGGATGCCTTTTATTTCTTTTTGTTGTCTGATTGCTGAGGCTAGAACTTCTAGTACTATCTTGAACAACAGTGGTGATAGTGGACATCTCTGTCCTATTCCTGACCTTAGGGGGAGGGCTCTCAATTTTTCCTCATTGAGGATGATATTTGCTGTGGGCTTTTCATAAATGGCTTTTATAATATTGATGTTCCCTCTGTCCCTACACTGTAAATAGTTTTAATCAAGAAAGTATTCTGTACTTTGTCAAATGCTTTTTCTGCATATATTGAGAGGATCATATGCTTTTTTTCCCTTTCTTTTATTAATGTACTATATTGATTTGATTTGGGGATGTTGAACCACACTTGCAGCTCAGAAAAGAACCCCACTTGGTTGAAATGAATAATCCTTTAATGTACTGTTAAATTCTATTGGCTAATATCTTGTTGAAAATTTTTACATCTGGGGACATTGGTCTGTAATTCTCCTTTTTGGTGGGGTCTTTGTCTGGTTTTGGGATCATGGTACTATTGGCCTCGTAGAAAGAGTTTGGAAATTTTCCTTCCATTTCTAGTTTTTGAAATAGCTTCAGAAGAATAGGTACTATTTCTTCTTTAAATGTCTGGTAGAATTCCTTTGGGAAGCCATCCAGCCCTGGACTCTTGTTGGTTGGGAGAATTTTGATTACCGCTTCAATTTCCTTGCTGGTTGTGGGTCTGTTCCGGTTTTCTATTTTTTCTTGTTTGAGTCTTTCATTCATGATTTTATTTATTTGGGTCATTTCTCTTTTCCTTTGGATAAGTTTGGCCAGGGGTTTGTCAATCTTATTAACTATTTCAAAGAACCAGCTCTAGTTTCATTGATCTGTTCTACTGTTCTTTTGGTTTCTGTTTCATTGGTTTCTGCTCTAACTCTCTTCTCTTGCTGGGTTTAGGCTTTTTTTGCTATTCTTTCTCCAGCTCCTTAGGTATAAAGTTAGGTTGTGTATTTGAGAACTTTATTGTTCCTTGATAAAGGCTTATATTGCTATGTATTTCCCTCTTGGAACAGCCTTTGCTGCATCCCAAAGATTTTAAACAGTTGTGTTTTCATTTTCATTTGTTTCCATGCATTTTAAAAATTCCTCTTTAATTTCCTTGTTGACCCATTCATTCTTTAGGAGGATGTTTGTTAGCCTCTATGTATTTTAGTTCTTTCCAAGTTTCCTCTTGTGACTGAGTTCAAGATTCAAAGCACTATGGTCTGAAAATATACAAGGAATTATCTCAATCTTTTGGTACCAGTTGAGACCTGGTATGTGACCCAGTATGTGATATCCTAGAGAATGTGCCATATGCACTTGAAAAGAATGTATATTCTGTTGCTTTCGGGCAGAATGATCTGTATATATCTGTGAAGTCCATCTGGGCCAGTGTGTCATTCAAAGCCCTTGTTTTCTTGTTGATCTTCTGCTTAGACGATCTGTCCCTTGCAGTGAGTGGGGTGTTAAAGTCCCCTACTATTATTGTATTACTATCAATGTGTTTTTTAAATTTTGTTATTAATTGGCTTATGTAATTTGCTGCTCACATATTAGAGGCATAAATATTTACAATTGTTAGATCTTGTTGGATAAACCCTTTAATTATGATATACTGTCTTTCTTCATCTTTTATTATAGTCTTTGTTTAAAAGTCAAATTTGTCTGATCTAAGAATTGCCACCCCAGCTTCTTTTGGTGCCCATTAGTATGATAAATGGTTTGCCACCACCCCCCACTTTCAATCTAGAGATGTCTTTAGGTGTAAAATGCTTCTCTTGTATACACCATATTGATGGGTCTTGCTTTTTTAACCAATATGATACCCTGTACCTTTTGATTGGGGCATTACCCCATTTACTTTTAGAATAACTATTGAGAGAAGATATGAATTTAGTGCCATTTAATGACCCAGAAAGTCACTGTTTCCGTATATTGTCTCTGTTCCTTTCGGGTCTATGTTATTTTGGGGTTCTGTCCTCACTTAAAGGATCCCCTTTAATAGTTCTTGGTGTGTAATGATCACAAATTCTTTTTGCTTCTATTTGTCTTGGCAGCTTTTTATCCCCCCTATTTTGAGTGACATCCTAGCTGAATAAAATATTTTTGACTGTATATTTTTCTTATTTAGCACCCTGAATATATCATGCCACTCCTCTCTGGCCTTCCAGGTCTCTGTGGATAGATTTGCTTCTATTCTAATATTTCTACTTTTGTAGGTTACTCTTACCTGAACTGCTTTCAGGATTTTCTCTTTGTCTTTGAATTGTACAAACCTCACTATTATATGTTGAGTTGTTGAGCTATTTTTATTGATTTTGAGGGGGATTACTCAGTGTCTCCTGAACTTGAATGCCTGTTTCCTTCCCCAGATTAGGGAGGCTCTCAGCTATAATTTGCTCCAATATACCCTCTGTTCCTTTCTCTCTTTCCTCCTGTAGAATCCCAATTATTCTAATATTGTGTTGTTTTTTGGTATCACTTATCTCTTGAATTCTCCTCTCATGTTTCAGTAGTTGTTTCTCTCTCTTTTTTTCAGCTTCTTTATTCTCCATCATTTTGTCTTCTGTATCATTAATTCTCTCTTCTGCCTTATTTATCCTAGGAATTAGAGTCTCCATTTTTTATTACACCTCAGTAATAGCATTTGTTATTTCAACTTGATTAGATTTATTTCTTTTATTTCTTCATAAAGGTATTTTCTAATGTCTTCCATGCTTTTTTCAAGCCCAGCAAGTATCTTTTTTTCCAAGCCCAGTTAATATCTTTATATCTTTATTGTCATTATTCTCAACTTTAGTTCTGACATCTTACTTGTATCCATATTGATTAGGTCCTTTAGTCAATATTGTCTCTTGTTCTCTTTTTTTGAGATGAGTTTTTCCATCTTCTATCCAGGGAAGAATAAATGAAGGAGACAACAAAATACTAAAATGGCAACAACAACCCTAGAGAAATATACACTAAACAAATCAGAAGAGACCTGAAACTGGAAAAAAAAAAAAAAAAAGAGTATAATCAGACAGGTGAACAGAACAGAGCAACACAGTATACCCTAAGTTTATTTTGTTCTGTTACAAGAAAGTGTATCCCAAAATTGTAAAGCTACTAAAATTTACATATATTCAAAAATAAAATTAAATACATTGCAAGGATGGAATATAACTGTAAAAATGAAAATTAAAAAAAGATTTGAAAAAGAGTTGATAAAATAAGAAATTGGTTGAAAAAGAAAGGGAAAAATAATTCAAATTAAAGACTAAAGAATCATGAAAGAAAAACCATAAATTCTATATCTTATTTTCACCTAGCACTTGAATTTTGCAGTCATGTGTGATGGGTGAACTTGGTCTTAGGCAGATGTTTTCACTGATCTTCTGGGGGAGGGGCCTGTTGCACTGATTTTAGGTGTCTTTGTCCTGGGCAGAACTGCATCACTCTTGTTGGGGGCCCAGACTAAGTAAGGCTCTGGATTGCTCTATGTGGCTTCTGTTCCCTGAAGGCTTTCTGAACCGCTTTACAAGATGAGAATGAAAATGCAGGCTTCTAATCTCTGGCTCTGGAGCTGAAATCTCAGAGCCCCAGTTCTCAATACAACCTCAGGGGAAAAGCAGTCAATCACTCTTGTCTCCCTGGTCTCCTTCAGTCCTCTGTGCTCAGCCAGCCTATAACTGAGCATTTCTGTTTCAGGCATGCAAAGCCAGTTTAAGTCTCCAAGTCCTTCTTTTTTTTTTTTTTTTAAAGATTTTATTTATTTATTTGACAGACAGAGATCACAAGTAGGCAGAGAGGCAGGCAGAGAGAGAGGAGGAAGCAGGCTCCCTGCTGAGCAGAGAGCCTGATGCGGGACTCGATCCCAGGACCCTGAGATCATGACCTGAGCCGAAGGCAGCGGCTTAACCCACTGAGCCACCCAGGCGCCCTCTCCAAGTCCTTCTAAGGCACACACTCATCCCATCCCTTCTGGGGGAGGGAGGAAAATCTCACTGCAGTTCTGCCACTTGCTGGTTCCCTACTTGGAGAGTGGTTGTCTGATCACACTGTGGTTCATTGTTTATGATACCCTCAGCTGAAAGTCCAATCCTGGGCTCACTGGTTGCAGCCAGCTTCCCTGTTGCAATGCTTGGCAACTCTTGGTGCCTGCCTGCATTCAGGCACCCCCATTCTTTCTGTGACCCTAGGGATCCTGAGACCACACTGTCCTATTAGGATTTAGGATTTAGGATTCTGCCCCACTTAGCCACCTGTGCAGTGTCCCTCACTGGAGCAGACTTCTAAAAGTTCTAACTCTGTACTTTGTTGTTATGTCACTTTCTGGTAGTTGTGTGTGATGGAGGCTCCCTACCCACTCCCTGTGGTATATCTTCCCATATATCTCCTTGAATTCACTTCTCTGTACCTCCTACCTACTTCTGCAGTTTACCTACTTCCATTTGTAGAATTGCAGCAATTCTTTTCTTTGATCTCCAGTTCAGATCACAGGTGTTCAGAATGATCTGATAGTTATCTAGCTGAATTTCTGGGACCAGACAGAACTAAGGTCTTCTACTCCTCTGCCATCTTGGAAAGTCTTATTAAATTTTTTTTTCAATGAGGACAAAGTATGCAGATATACAAGATACACAAAAAGCTGAGAAAACATCCCTGACAAACTCGAGGAACAGTAAATATTAAGTAGAATCTTTCAGGCAGAATTTGGACCTACATCAGGACTCCTCACCAAACTTACTGGAAACTTTAAAAAAAAAATAATTTGGGGAATGATTTCAAATGAAAAGTTTCTTTTTTAAAGATCTTATTTATTTATTTGAGAGAGAGAGAGTACACGTGTGAGAGAGCACAAGTGTGTGGAGGAGCAAAGAGAGAAGGAGAAGCAGACTCCTCACTGAGCAGGTAGTCCAATGGACATGGGGCTTTTTCTCAGAACTCTGAGATCATGACCTGAGCTGAAGGCAGATGCTTAATTGACTGAGCCTACCAGGTGCCCATGAAATGAAAAGTTTTGAAGTAGTTGTTTATAGTCAAAAGTTCTAAACTCAAAAGCTAGATAAAGACCCCTGTCTCCCATAATGAGATGGGTGTTTTCTTCCATTTATTAGTGTATGGCTCTAGTTTCTAGCTTCTAGTTTTCCTTTTAGTTTCTGGCTTCCACTTTGAAAAAAAAAAAACTATTTAGTGACTGGAAAGTTCCATGAATTTCAAGTGACTGTCTGTATTTTCCCCCTATATTAAGAGAACCACAGATTTGGAAGAGCTTGAAATCCCTTGCCACTTTTCTACTTTGTGTGAAATTATACTCACTTGGGTGAATTTTCTTTTTCCATTTAAAGATAAATCATTTAAAGGTTTTCCTTCTGTTTTTATGCCACACAAATCTAAGAAATATGCTCCATAAAATAGTATATTAATAAATCAGCTGTTTTTCCATGTGAAATATATTCCGATGTCTACATTGTTATCTTAGAGCTCTTTCATTTCCCTAAATATTAATTTGTCTTTGTTGTAATAAAATTTTATTACTTTTGTTTCTACAGTTAAACTTTTATAATTTTTTCTAAGAGTGTTAAGGCAAAGCTAATTGGTATGACTTTATAATACCATCTTTACCTTTTTTATTTGCTTAACATGTTTTTTCTGTAGATGGAGTAATTTCATAGAGATCCCTATATAAAACAGAAAATACAATTTTATTGGATTGGTAGAACTCATTTGATGCATTTGTTTCTTGTTCTTTAACAACAAGCAAAAATGAGCTTTATTCTTTAGCCACAAAATGACAAGCAATTAGTTTACATAAATATTACTTTCTATTCATATACATACATTTTTTCTGAAAGAATTAAAATGCTTTGTAGATTTTTTTAGAATTCATTCTCTCAAAATTAAAAAGAAAAGGGAGGGATGTGAAAGAGCATCCAACAAAACCCATTATATCTTCCTTATATATTATATCTTCCTTCCTTATATCTAGGGTCTCTGGATGAAGGTCTCTCTTACCACAGTTCTGACAGTGATTAGAATTCTGATAATGTATTTAAACTCACTTTCTTCTCCATTTCAGCCAATTCATTTTTTCTAATATTAGAATTACATAATTAATGTGTGTCTGTTTTAAAGCATGTCATTTAAGCAATGTGATATTTATAATTTTTAGAAACCAGGTACTTTTGAAATACTTTTTAAGTAGTAGTTATATATTAGTTTCATATATACAACATAGTGATTCTATATATTACAAAATACTTGCCACACTAAGTAGAGTCACCCATCTGTCACCATACAATGTTATTACAATATTATGGGCTGTATACTCTCGGTTGCATCCCCATCTCTATGATTTATTTATTTATAACTGGAAGTTTGTACTTCTTAATTCCTTTACCCATTTTGTCATTCCTTCATTCCCCTCCCCTCTAGTAAGCACTAATGTTTATCTGTATTTATGAGTCTTTTTGTTTTTTCTTTGTTTTGTTTTGTTGTTGTTTTTTAGATTCCACATATTAGTGAAATCATATGATATTTGTCTTTGTCTGACCTATTTCACTTAACATAAGACCCTCTAATACTTCCATGTTGTTATATATAGCAAGATCTCATTTTTTTTGTGATTGAGTAATATTTCATTGTATATACACCATATGATTTTTATCCATTCATCTATAGATGGACACTTACATTGCTTTCCTATCTTAGCTACTGTAAGCAGTGCTGCAATTAACATAGCGATACAGATATCCTTTTGAATTAGTGTTTTTCTTTTGTTTGCATAAATACCCACTGATGGCATTACTGGATTGTATGATGTTTCTATTTTTAATTTTTTTTTAAAGAAACCTCTATACCATTTTTCCATAATGGTTATACCAATTTACATTCCAACCAACAGAAAGTATGTATTTTTTAAATGTTCTTCTAAGGGAAATGGTTTACCTGGGAAAGCAGGAAACTAGATTGGGTTAATACTAGGCATCCAGTAATGTTCAGTCTGATGATGCTTGCCAGGTATTCTCTGTACTTCCTTGTTCTCATTTGTGACTTCAGTCATTCTTGGACTTTGATTTGCGCAGGTGCTCTGACTTCTGCCTTCTGACATAGGGGCAATGGCATCCCATCTAGGCTTGATCTACCTTAATGTTCTGGCCTTGAATATATATCTGATATTTAAAACCATGGCAATTTTTTTTTTAGTTTTCTTACAGTTTGGCATCTAACTTGGAAATCTAATCTTCTCTAGGTGTCCCTTTTTATCCAACCTCAGGTCTATTATACTTCCCCCTAGAAACATCCATTTCTGAATTCAGATGCTTTTTCCCAGCTTGAGGCCCACTAAGGCCAGAATTGCTCAATATTTATTTCAATCATGTGGGGGAAACACAAACTTGTGTCATCTATCAAGTTTGTCTGTTTGTCTGTTTATTGTCAAGTTCTTTTATTTGGCAAATACTCAGAATATCAGACCCTATCCTAGAAACCATCCTTATTGAAAAGAAAGAAAGAAAGAAAGAAAGAAAGAAAGAAAGAAAGAAAGAAAATGACATTTTATTCCAATTCTTGAAACCAGGTAAGGGAATGTTATGGACTGAATTATGTTTCTCCTGAATTCATACATTGAAACTCTAATCTCCAACCTGACTACATTTGGGGACAGGTCCTATAAGGAGATCATAGAGGTTGAAGGAGATCATATGGTGGGACCTTAATCTAATAGAGCTGATGTCCTTTTAAAGAGAGGAAGGTACTTGGCAGATTTCTTACTTTCTCCATATGTGCAGAGGACAAGCCATGTGAGGACACTGAGTAGGTGGAGTTCTACAAGTGGAGAGGAGAGATTTCACCAGACATCAACCCTGACAGTACACTGATCTTGGACTTCTAGCCTCCAGAACTATGAGAAAGTAAATTTTTGTGGTAAGTCACCCAGTCTGTGGTATTTTGTTATGGCAGCCATAATAGACTAATATATGGAATATAAGAGACACAAAAAGCTGTGAACAAAAATGGTATGTGAAAAAGTGTAAGAAAAGAACACCAGAGATAGATATGACTAGGTTTCTTCCTTTCCTGAATAGAAAACTGTATTATTTCCTTTCCCATACCATTATTTCTCCTAAGTATCAAGGCTAAAAAAAAGGGGGAACCTGGATAGCTCAGTAAAGTAAGTGTCTCAAGATGGCACAGGTCATGATCTCAGGAACCTGAGATTGAGCCCCACATTTGAGCTTGCTGCTCAGTGGGGAACCTGCTCTACCTCTCCCTCTGCTCCCTACCCACAACCTCCCCCATACTCTTTCTTGCCATCCCTCTCTCTTTCTCTCAAATAAATAAATAAAATCTTTTTTTTAAGAAAAGTCTAAAAAAAATTTCAAGAAATGAGGAATAAATGTATATGCTCATCTGAAACTGAAAATAGAAAAATATTCCATTCGTTTTTTGCTTTCTATTCTTGTTGACTCTCCCTCCTCCTGCAGCTTTTCATTTTTTTTGTTTGTTTTTGTTTTTGTCTTTTTGCTATTGACCTCTTAGGTACACATGGAAGTCCAAATGTGTAACCCAATTGTAGTTAAATGGTTATTGATATGTGATTAAATAAGCAATGTCTTAAAAGGTAGCAGGTCTTGAAACTGGGAGAAGTTGTCATCATCTCTGGTCTGAACACTGTGTAACTTCCATACTTCTCTAAAGGCAATTTCTCCTTTAAAATGGAACTGCTTAAGAAATAAGATGAGATAATGCTTGAATTAAGAATTAAATGAAGGGGTGCCTGAGTTAAGGGGTGCTCAGTGGGTTAAGCCTCTGTCTTCGGCTCAGGTCATGGTCTCAGGGTCCTGGGATCAAAACCCGAATTGGGGAACTCACTTCCCCCTCTTCCTCTGTCTGTCTCTGTCTACTTGTGATCTCTCTCTCTCTCTCTGTCAAATCAATAATAAAATCTTTTTTAAAAATAATTAAATGAAAAGAGTCTTACAAAATTAAAAAAATGGTGATAGAATTGGTCATCTCCATTTTTATAAAATTGGATAGTTTTGCTTCTCAAATTTCCTTGGATTTTTTCTCCCATATTAATGTTCTATTGGAAATTATGAGCCTGAGCCCTTGGGCTAGAATTTTGAACAGAGGATAGCATCTTTGCTGGTGTGGATTGAGGGTAGTTGGCAATATGGCAGTGGTGTTCAAAATGAGAAAAACAAGGGAGATATCAAGTATGACACAGAGAAGAAAGCATGGATTTTTTAGCACCTGGGTTAGGATATGGTTTCAAATTTATTTGGAGGAGTGTATTTTGTCAGGTTTCGTTTGTCTGTGTGTTTGTTTTTACTCTTAACATTATTGTTTCTTTCACAAAAAATAATATTGAGTGATAAACTCAAGAATAGCATTATTTTGACACTTCAATGTTTGCTTCATTTTGAATTCACAATAAATAGAAGTTATGCAGCTACCTATTCTTTGGATGGACCATTGTAAGCAGTGCCAGAGTATTTAAGAATAGTCAATTAACTTTGATGGATATGATTAGTCATGAGTTACTCCAAAATTCAAAAGACACTTGTGACTTAATCGCTATCATTTTATTGTTTCTTATTTTTATTTTTTTAATTCAAAGGCATTTCTGCTAATATTTTCAAAATAATGTTTTAGTGCATAAAAAAATCATTCCATTTCTAAACATTTTAGGAGGATGAAATGTAAACAGAACTTGTTAATTATAAATATCATTGAACTGATTTATACTGTTATTGATTAGTGACTCCATGCCATATAACACAATAATGGTTCTATAATTTGTTAAGAAGGAACAATGTTATTTTTGTCATATGATTTGCCTCTGAAACACAAAACATAAAGACTATGAAACTTGAATTAATGAATCAAGAACACTAGAGTCAAAGGACTAGTAGCCACTTTTCTGGTAACTCTGATGAATTGAGCTGTCTCCATAAATTATTAAAAATAAAACATTTTATTATTACTTATTGTTAAATAACATTAACATATCTATTGTTAAAACAAAATGTAAAATATTATTAAAATAAATAGATATGAAATTTTAAATTATTTTTAAAGTAAAATTCCTTTTATTTGAAAAATGAAACAAATTATATCTGTTATGATAGAATCTTTACACTGATAATTTTAGTCATTTCTCCTGCTAACAAGAAAAGAGTTTGTTATACACAGGCATTTACTTAGAAGAACACATTCCAACCTTTCCTCTTGGGTACAATGTTTTTGACAGTACTCTATACTAGACAACTATAGAACAGATAATTCTTACATACTTTATTAGAAAATTCTGAGTTACACATTTTTGGTTCTCTAGATAGTTGGCACCTGGAATTCTCTGAAGAACGCTATTTTCTCAATGTTACTTCCTTTATTTTGTATCAACATTGGTGCCTCTTACATTTCTAGGAAATATTGATCATCCTTAGTAAAATAAGTTTCCCAGTGGTTGCAAATGACTTGTGGATGTGGTCAAAGAAAGTTCATTGATCTCAAATCCAATAACCCCATATGTGCAGACAGAAGCCTTTATGAATCCTATTTATTTATAGGTTTCTATTAAGTCACTCAGCTCACAGGACTCAAGGTACTGGTTTATCATTATGACTGTGCCTTGAAGCCAATTACAAAAATACCAACAGCAGATTATGAATAAAATCTGTTTTACTTAGGCCTATATTCATACAATAACACTGTTCCATTTAAATAATTGGTTTCTTCAAATTTCAATAAAACCTTGTTTTTCTTTTCTTTTCTTTCTTTCTTTTTTTTTGTGTGTGTGTTTCTATCCATGTGATAAGTCATTTTTCCTAGAGCTTTGTTGTACCATACATGCATTTAAATTATAGCCAAATCTTTTTCAATATCTAGCTTTTATTAAAAATAAAACCATACTGAAGGAGATGCTCCTAAAAACTGCAACATCTCGTGAAACTATATGAAGAGTAGCATTTGTTTGTGATAGTGTTCTAATAGTATTTGAAATAATCAATTGAGATAAGTCATTTCTGCTCTAATACATTTTAAAAATGCATATCTTTTAAAAATTAACTTTCTTTCATAGGCTGTTCTTCATAATATAACACTTTAATGTTGGAGTGGGAGATATTTAGGTAATAAAAAGCTGTTACTGAGAAGGTATAACTACCGAAAAAACTAACTAAACAGTGAGTTTTTTCCTCTAAAGATTCAACTGACTGGCAAATTCAAGACATGGTCAGAAAAATAAATGGCCTCTATTGTGCTCTAATTGTCTATTAGTCATCTTGCCAATGAAGTCCAGCTGTAGTGTTCTCGGGGTGATTGAATATGACCCCTGGGGTACATCTGCCATTTCAAGGCAAAGGAAAATTCCAACCCAAATAATTGATAGTCTGGGGTCTCTTCCTACATCTTTTCTTTCTTTTCTACTCTGATCCTTTCAGATTTAATACTCAGGTTGAATGCTTTGTCTTAAAATTGATGCTTTGCTTATTCCTCCAATGCCTTTCTTTTGCTGCCGTAATTCTTCACCTGTGAGGAAATAAAGCTCACATATTTAGACCCCTTTTCTATACTGACAATGAGGTGGATGTAATCTGCAGTTCAGGCAAGGTTTGTGTTCACAGGCTGAATCTCAGATGATCTGCAAAGATGCATTTCTCTTAGTGACAACATTGGAACAAAATTGCAATGTGTTGCAATCAGCTGTTTTTCAGAGAAGTAGCATATTTATTTGAATAGTATACACTTATTGCTAATGTTGAAAAGTTAATGTTAACAAAACTATTGCATGTAAATATTTCAACTACTGTGCAAATTACTGAGTTTTTAAAAACGTAATTACAAATCCAGACAACTCTGCTCAAATATACTGTCAAAATACGAAGAGACAATACCATTAGATTAAAAAAATAATAATAAATAGATCATGTATTATAAATATATGAAATATTACATTGAGAACAAATGGGATTTGAGGCATAAAGAAAATTTATACCAAAATTATTTTGACTTGATTATCAAGTAATCATGCTTTAGGAAGATTATGCTACCAGGTGAAGATTTTAGCCTGCTGTCAGCAAGTATTTGGCAGGATCTGTCTCTACTTCTGAGCAAATGGCAGACATGACCAATCAATCATGGCGCTCTTTCTTGCTGAGTCCAGATTCAGCCTTAGGTATCGTAACAAGGGCCAAAACTATTACTATTTAGAATAGCTGTCTGAAGAATTGTGTGCAAAAGATGGCATATGCAATCCCAGTTTTGGGTTGCTCTTCTGGGTTGCCACAGTTGATGACTGCTGATATAAACAAAATGACTCATTGCATAGAAAAATAATTCAATTTTAGTATCTTGCCCATTGAAAGGAACTAATTTAATATGATAAACAACCAATAATACCTTCTGAAGTCCCAAATACCCATTTTCCTCCCTTGTCATCTGCTTTTCTTGCATCCTTTTTATAGTCCAATCACCTAAAACAAGTTTTTTTTTATATGTATTATCCTTATTTCCTGACATCTAACCCCCTACCTTTCTCCCACTTGGCTTCCATCACCAACAATCACCTGAATTTTCCTCACATAGACTACCAATTACTTTTATGTAATTAAATCTACCTGATAATTTTTTTAAAGATTTTATTTACTTATTTGAGAGAAAGAGACCATGTGGGCACAGCACAGGTGGTGGGGAGGGGCAGAGGGAGAGAGAGAAGCAGACCCACCTAAGCAGGTTCCAAGAAACCTTCAGTACTGCTGACACTTCATCCATCTTTAAATTTCTCTCTCCTTAATATTCATCATACCCCATGCTATTAAATTTTTTCTTTGCTTGCCTTTCTCAGTCTCTTGTCACCTCTTAAACCTGTCATCAAATTTAAATGGTTGTTCTTCAGGTCTCTGCCCAAAGTTCTTCTTTTCTTGTCCCTTTGTACATTTCCCCTCATGTACATCTACACTGTATCTTCAACTACCTCTGTACACCAATATCCCCTCACTCCGTATTTATAGCATGAACATCTCTCCTGGGCTCTGATTTATATTTCAAATCCTTACTTGGCAACCCTACTTGGTTCACAAGTACCTCAGGCTAACCCAATCAAGACAGAATGTTCTGTCTTCTACAGAACCCCTGCTCTTACTTCAGGGCACCCTTCAATGAATAGACTTGCCTTCTACCAAGCTCCTCAGGCCAGAAATGCGAAAACTTCTTGTTCTTTTGTTGTTGTTGTTTGTTTTGTTTTGTTTTGTTTTCCTGCTCACCCATGACCATCCTTTAAATCTCTTCTGTTCCTTCTATTTTTTGTATTTTTTATTTTGATCCATTTCTCTCAATTCCTATGACCACTGGTAGAATTTGTCTTCCTATTTTGACCTGTGCTCCATCCAAGCCATTCTTCGTATTACCACCAGAGAGACTGTTATAAAATTCAAAAGCCACATCACTATTTAAAGCCCTATGATAATGCTCCCTTGTCATTTACACAAATCCAAAATCCTCAGAGGATTCTTCCTGGCCTGGCTCTTCTTGAGGTCTTTGGTTGCATTTCTCAGCTGATCTCTTTCTTCACTATATCTATATTGAGCTTCTCTCTTGGCTAATGGACACTCATTGTCTTGCCTGAGGACTGTCGGGCGCATTTTGTTACTTCACCCTCATATGCACTTTACCCCCACCCCCCACCCCAGTCTTTACGCCACCCTTACTCACCTTTCAGGACTTAGGTTATACGTATATCCTTCAGCAAGGCCTTCTCTGAATACCCAACTTGAGTTAGTTACTCCTGTTGTATGCTTTTATAGCATTCTCTACTTGACTTTTGGGAACGATTACCACACCCGTACTTTGTATTAACTTCATCAGGACAAACTACATATTTGTCTAGCTCTTGACTATATTCACAGTGTAGGCGCTTCAGAAATATTTTGGAAATATTGGTAGCTCTGGGAATTTTACAGAGGAATTTGAAAATATAGTTTTCCTTCTTAAGAGCAGCACTTTTGCTTTGGAGTAATTGTCTCTTTTCTACAGGATGCAATCCAGTGAGACAGTAAGTCAGGGATTTTGCCCTTCTCTAGTCCAAGATTGGAAATGAGACCAAGTTTTTATGACTTGATGATTCCCTCCTGGAAATTGAGTCTTGAGCAGTGTGGCAAAGAATGTAGAATATAAGAGTTTGTTGTATTTGTTCCGCAATACAAGAGTATTGTTCCAAATACTCTTGGTGCTACTGTCTCTCAGCTCCATATCTTCCCATTTCCAATAGTGCTATCCCCACCCTCATGAAGAGCTCCCTTCTTGGGGCTCTGTATTTGTATTTCCTATTTCTTAAATTATCTAAAGTTAATTTCTACTCTTTACAATAAAAGAAACCTGACAGTTTTTATTTTATTCTTTTCTTTTAACATGTCAAAAATACATGATAATTTGCTGGGGATACAGAATTCGGGTCCTGAGTTTTTCTGTAGCTGATATTTTAAAATGGCAACACTCAATCTATAGCCCTAATCCCTCCTTGCCTAGATGATATGCAGTTTTTAAGCATCTCCATTTCTGTCAATCCTTTGCACATCCCCCTCCCCCACCAACAAATATTTGTTATACTCTCTTCTTATACATCAGATAGTGGCTAGACACATGTAAAAACACATCACTTTGTATCAAACTATTATTGATAAGATACAGTGATAAATAATTCCATACTCTCTAGATATGATAAATGTCACCAAAAATTACATACAAAGTCAGTATCCTATGACGGATAACAGAGGACTAAGGTTCTGTGATGGCCTGTGGTATACCGGAAGGATTCTCAGAGGTGGGGCCATCAAGCTGTGAATATTAAGAGCACATGTTTTTATTTTTTTTTTTTAATATTTTATTTATTTATTTGACAGACAGAGATCACAAGTAGGCAGAGAGGCAGGCAGAGAGAGAAGTGGAAGCAGGATCCCCGCTGAGCAGAGAGCCCGACGTGGGGCTCGATCCCAGAACCCCGGGATTATGACCTGAGCCGAAAGCAGAGGCTTTAACCAACTGAGCCACCCAGGCGCCCCAAGAGCACATGTTTTTAAACCAAACCAAACCATACACACACACACACACACACACACACACACACACAATCATGTTAAATCTCTAGATGTAACTAGCAGTTTATAGGGAATACAGGAGACAGGAGGAACATATTAAATGACATCACAAGGATGCCATCAGCAAAATTCAGAATTTATAGAACTCCACAGAACAAATTCTGCTTTTTATATTAAATAAAGAGCCAGTGGAAATAAGAAAAGAAGAGAATCTATAAATGAAAAGAAATTTAAAATTTAAATTATAAATTAAAATAATCATATGGACTATTTGCCCCTTGTTTAGATCCTGATTCAAATAATCCAATGGAAGAGTACAACCATGGAAATTTAAATAGGGACTGGATTTTGAGGAATAGTTGCTAATTTGGAGCTTTAACAATGGCATTCTTGTTATGCTTAAGAAATTCTCCTTATATTTCAGAGACACATACAGAAATATTTATAATAAAGTCTTAGATTTGCTTCAAAATGATCCATTTGCAAAGGGAAAAAAAATCAGACTGTATAAAAACCAAGAGTGGACATGAGATGTTGATGAATGAACACTGGATAGTTAAACTACACTAAATTCATACTGATACTTCTAAAAATAAAAGTAAATAAAAATCCTAGATCTGTTACTTACGCACAGCCCAGCTTGTGATCTTTGGCAAATAATATAGTGTCTGTTTTAATTTCAATTTTCTTTATGAAATAGGGATAATACTAAACTACCCCTTAGGATTATTGTGAGCATTAAATAAACTAGTCTTTGTGATATGTTTAGAGTTATGCCTGACCCAGAAGTATGCTATGTAAGTCTTAGTTGTATTAGCCTTATTAGTTGAATAGCAAGAGGATGAATTGCATGGCACGAGCAAGAAGGCTAGAGAGGAAAGTGAATATACTAGAAATCTAAAATAGGGATGAAAGTTAATAAGGTGAGAAATTAAGTTTTAAGCAAGTATAATGATATTTTTAGGGAACAGCAAATACATTTGATCAATTCCCGTATAACGAACTTAAAATTCTAGAGCTTGAATTCAGTATATAAGAATAGAAAAAGAAATAATTTTATCCTGTTTGTTTTAATTTGTGCTAAACTACACCTCTAGAAAAACATGGTGATAATCTTACTTTATAATTAACGTGGTTTGTTCATTTAAGAATTTTATAGCACATTTCTAAAGAGAGCTAGTTTCACTATGATAAAGTTTTTCAATGCTATTGCCTTCATGAGAACCACATTTCATAGTTCACTACCCATGATGCTTTTAATCTTCCAAGTTAATGGCTTTACCTAAATTCAGCCAGCCTGCATAAATCATGGAAAACATATATTCCTTTCCATGTGAAGTATGATTTATTACATTATTATTATTAAGATGATGATGATGATGATAATTACCTCCCTATACATTGAGTCCATTTTCAGTTTGGAATGTTTTTGCCTATTTGTTGTGTTGTAAACGATAACTTCAATAACCACCTTAGTTACTCTATCACTGATGAGCTTGCACGGTATTGAAATGATTTTCCAGAGGTAATGTGTTTCTGGCCCAGCTTGTCTCATTGTTTTATTGAATGTATGAGAAATGTTAGAAATAGCAACACTTTAAATTAACAAAATGATCATTTATAGTCATGTGGGAATATTGAAGATGAAAAGCAGCAAAATATGAATATGGCCATGTGCCTAGAATAAATATATAGGCTTTTTTTTTTTTTGCATGCAATATTGACTTATTTAGTGTTTATATAATGTGTATAATGGAGACTGTGGAAGTGATTTATAATTGTCTTTAAAAGCACTATTAATTTTGTTTTTAAGTTAGTTCAGCATTTTTTTGCTCTAAAGGAAACTCGATATGATTTTTGCTTTCCACTCAGAAAAATACTAAAAGCTAAACCTTTATAAATGTATTAGTGAAATCTTTATAAACAGAAATATTAAGTCATCTCATTATTTAGATGTATTACATAATATAAATTTAAGTCAAATTAAAATGAAATAAAGTCATCTGTTTTAAGTTATGAACATCTCACAGATATCATGAAAATTAACAATTATCAATATAGAAATAAAGAAAGGAGGAAAGTCCTCTGATGGACTTATTAATAATTAATATTAATGATTACTGCTACAGTTTACAAAGTGTTAATGATATGACAACACAGTGCTATGTGCATTGCCTCATTCACCACTGCAGTGCTATTGCGAGTCATATAACAACATAAAGTAGAATCTAAGTGGAAATTATGCTTATTTTGGAACTTTAAGGGAACTTTCCATTCCCTTCTCCACTTGCTATTAAGTTGCCATGCAAACCCCTCTGATGTAGAACGTCTAAAGCCACCACTGCCTATAATGGAGATCCTATTTTCCAGAGTGGGAGTCCAATTCTGAGGTTAACTTGCCCAAGGTGATACATCCAAAGAAAGTCAGAGATGATCCTGGTGTCACAACACAGACACTCTCTCTACCTAATCTTCCTTCTACTCGTGCTCCTATTCTCCTCTCTTCTCACCTGCTGCAGAAGGCAATTGTTGCCAAAAGTTCAAGTCATTAATCCATCTAACTTCCCTCATCCTACAAAAAAGCTGCTCTCATTTGTGCAATTTTTACAACTCGGGCTTATTTTCCTTTTCCTCCTCCTCTGGAAGCTACTGTAGTAGCTGATCCATTCTGACTCCTTGAGTGCTTTCGAACTAGTATTTTCCAGCATTAGTTTGCCATTCCTGAAAGCAGGTGTCAGAAATCAGGTGGAGGGTAAGTGCTGAGGCTCCACTGCAGCTCCCAGCAAATATAAGTGCAGTGTAATGACGGGAGACAAAACTCACCTTTAGAATTCTATTCTGTGCATGTGTGTGTTTGCAGTTGAGATATCTGTGTCATCGTCGTATGTTTTATTTAATAGACAGTAAGATTGGACTGGCCAGACACCTGTGAATTACAAATGTTCTACAATCAAACTCACTTTTTTTTTGGATGAGAGCTTATATGCAAGGCATATTGTGTAATGCTTTATGGATCTAAAACAAAATGAGTTTAAATATTCTTTCAGAACCTTGAGATTATCCTAATTTTTTAATTTTTTATCAATAATTGTTACAAAATGTTATGAAACCCTTCATTTTGAACCAGGATTCATTTTTGCATGATCTGGTTATCTAAATAATAATAGTAAATAAAATAAAAATGAAACATACTTAGAGATTGACCCTTGACTCTGCTCCAAAAATGATTATGATCTTTATATACAAATCATAGAATAAGAAAATAATATAGCATCTATAAAGAGGGAGTGGAGAGGAGAGGCAGTTGGGAAGGGAAAATAATGAGCAGAATAGAACTCTACAGGAACAGGGAGACTATATTCTTTCTCAGGAAAACTCAACCCTGGTTTTAAGGTTTTTCTGTAGATTCATTTGGGTCCACCTGGATTATCCTAAATAATTTCCCTTAAAGTCACCTGGTTATGGGATTTAACTATATCTGCAAAATGCCTCCAGAGAAACACCCAAATTAGTTTTTGACTGAATAACGGGGGACCGACTATAGCCTCGCCATGCTGGTACCTCAATAAAGCCATCACATCTGTGAATTCCCTATCCTTCCTAAGAGTAATCACACTGTCAGATTTGAAGCTATCTCTGAGCTCCTCCTTGTTCATATTCTCTTGCTTTTCCTTGGAGAACCATTGTATTAAACCACCATATTGGATTTTAAAAATATTATCTTGCTTTTGTCTTGCCTTTGAAATTTATAAAAAGTGGTGATGCTATTTATCTGAGGGATGTTTTTTCCACTTCACATATTTCTAAGACATAATCGATTTGGTGTGAGTAGCTGCTCTCATTCCTTCTAATGCTATTCATCATTGGATTATTTGAATATATCAATTATTTATTTATCCATTCTCTTATTTGGCTATTTCATGCATTCTTTGTTATTTACTACTTGAACAATAAATTTTGAAGCTTCTCATACATACATATTTCTTCATTTGTTTAAGGATTTCTCTGGGTAAGTATTTAGAATTGGAATCCCTGGATCTTGTGCTATAAATCCAGGTTGAATTTACAAAATAGTTACACAGTGGTAATATCGATTCACTTTGCTTCCCTTGGAATAAAAATGTAGACCTTTATCAATGATGGTTTTATCAGACTACATTAGTTTCCTTTGGGGGTTGTAATAAATTACCATGATTTAATGCCTTGAACAATTAATGGTTGTAATAACAATATCAGTTTCTCTGGAATAAAGTTAAGGTGTCAGTAGTGTTGACTCCTGGAGGCTCTGGGGGGAAAATGCATTTTCTTGACTTTTTAGCTGCTAAGAGCTACCTGTATTCCCTGGCTTAAGGCTCCTTCCTTTGGTCTAGAATTAATATATTTCTACACAAAATACCTCCATAGAATGATCAACAGTTTTTCTGAACTTTTGGTTGCTGTATGAAATTCAGTGCTTTATCATTATTGAGGGTCTGGAAATTTTCATTTTCCTTTTATAAGTGTATTTGTCTTCACTTGATTACTTTAAGCAAATTTGAATTTTAAAAATCAATAGATTCTACCATGATTTCATGAGACATCTTAAAGTTATCAGGCACTTAATTTATTAAATGAAAGTAAATTATATGCAATGACATTGTTAATGTAAATATAAATCCACATTTATTTTTAGCCCATGGATTTATTTATAGCATGGTGAGGGCATTATTACATTCATAAGGTTAAAAATTAAGAAAGGAGAAAGAAGAAAAAAAGAAAGAAAGAAAGAAAGAAGGAGGGAGAGACGGAGAGAATAAAAACTAGAATTGCGACTACAGGTATGGCTTAGGGGAAGAACATTTGATCATAATTCAAAACAGCCCTGTTTCATATCCAAATTCCCAGTAATTATTTTTGCAAATGGATTGCCCTGTTGGGTAACACTGTAGAGTTCATGTGCTTCACCTTTCTTGTTTTTGTTTTCATTTTTTTTCCCATGTATTGTCATTTGAAAACTTAGCAGAGCAATTTATGTGTTGTTAGCTCAGAAAACAATTTTTATAGTGCTTTTTTTATAGTATCTGTTGTAATCAAGATTTCAGGCCTTGCAATACATGGAGAGAAGTCAATCCCATCTCTATCACTTACCACGTTTGCATTTTGAAGCAAATTTTGAATTGTAAGTCTCATTTTGCTTATGGCTAAAGAAGAATAATTATTTCTTTTTAGAGCTCTTGTATTCACACTGTTCATATTTTACTTAACCAATAGCTAAAATTGAGAAGAATATTATCATAGTTTGTGGATTTAATATTTGGTTATGTTTCAATTCAGATCATTGAAAGCTAACTTTGGGGCACCTGGGTGACTCAGTTAGTTAAACCTCCAAGTCTTGATTTTGGTTCAGATCATGATGACAGGGTTTTGAGATCAAGCCCCACATTAGGCTCCAAGCTGGGTATAGATCCTGTTTAGGATTCTCTCTCTACCTTCTTCCTGCCTCTCCCTTTAAAAAATAAAAATTAAAAAATAAATAGATAAAAATTAACTTTGAATAGTTTTAACACAAAGAATTGAAGAGAAAAGAAAACAAGGCAATACAAATCAAGGATCAACAAATAACCACAAAAGCCTGAATTCCAAATGAAAATAACACCTATTAAGATGTAAGACGTTTGCAAATTGTGTGTTGAGATTTAAAACAAGTTCCCTTGAAATTTTGAGAACAAAACCAGATTTTGATTTTGAAAGCATGACTAGAAGTTTGTACGCGCTGTTTTCATTCATTTTAGGACATAAACAAGTTTTTGTACCTTCTTTTTAAAAAGTCAGCTTGTTACAGGGAAATCACACCTTTCCTTTAGTCACACATATTATCTCTAATAGGGTTCAAGAAAACACTATTGTCAGCGTCAGAAAAAATTAGCGGATCGCTGCATGTCTTTTCCTGATAGAGTCCCCAAATTCCACAGAAGATGATTTTGAAATCATCTAAGATAGAAACACTGGACGAAACTACCTAATTTCATAACTTTATCATTATAATTGACTGCTTGGAAAAATAAATGCTTATCCTTAATACTAAGATAATGCTAGATTAAACTTGCAGGTCTCTGATTATACCCTTAGGCAGGGTATCTCCCAACAGTCAAACACTAGAACATTCTTTTTATTCC
The DNA here is from genome assembly GCF_022355385.1 of Mustela nigripes. Classification (NCBI taxonomy): domain Eukaryota; kingdom Metazoa; phylum Chordata; class Mammalia; order Carnivora; family Mustelidae; genus Mustela; species Mustela nigripes. The sequence goes on along the minus strand of NC_081559.1, from coordinate 21,502,024 downwards.
CTTTTCCTTCAGAAGGTTTAATTATTATGGCCAGGGCTAGATAATTGAGTAGAATAACACACAGTAGGTCCTGGGTCTTCATGTGGATAAGATGCTTGATGATTCCCATTGGTAGCCCAAAAGTTTCTTAAAGTGTCTTATAAATATGTTTCCCATCAGCTTTTTTGGTACTAATAATTGTTGTAAAATGATACACACAAATATTTTCTTGGAACATGCCTTCATTATTACAGAAAAACATACAATTTCACACAAACATTGTTTTTATTCAGAAATCACCAAAGTTTAAAGTCTTCATGAGGAATAATTTGGACTGCCTACATTTCTTTTGCAATTTAAATCACCAAATATCAATTGAAGTAAAGACCGTTAGCCAATATTCATAGAGAACTGTGTGTCAAGTCCTGCAGTAATCAACAAACATGGTAACAGTTAATCATTAATCAGTTAATCAATAAAACATGTCTGTGAGATAACTGTTAATTTTCCCATTAATGATTTTCTCCCTAAAAGAGGAGGTTAAGAAACTGACCAATATTTAATTGTTGCTAAATAGTAGGATCAAGAATGAAATTTATCTCTGGCTGGATTCCAAACCAGAGTTTATATCCACCTCATTTTACTGCCTCTCAAGTATTTATTTACTGCTTACTAGGTTTAAGGCTTTAAACAAAGGAAGATGTGAGAAGGAGTAACTGTCTTCCAGAATTCCTATTTACTGAAGGTTTTTAAGAAACCGACTCACTGCACTAAAAATCAGACTTTGACACAAGTTTTAGTAAAAAATTAACAAAATTGCATAATAGAATACAGGAGGGAAACATTTATTTCAGTGATTGCCAAAGGTTGCAAAAAGGAATGAAAGTATATAGAACAGGAGCTGGGTAAAAAGTGTGATTCAATCAGTATTAAGCTATTAAATGAGCATGACATTTGGTGGGGCTCAGAAGGGGTAAGGGAATGTATGTTATAGCATTACTGTGGTCTAGACAGTTAATTGACCACTTAGTTACTCCAAATTCTTGGCATTGTTAAAGGTCTTTCAGGTGAGAATTTTTTTTTTTTTTTGATGGTAGAAGATAAAAAGTAGAATAAATGATAGTACAAACACAGTTCTTAAGCCAAACTCTGGTGTGACATAAAGCTTCTTAAAACATTCTTTACAAAATATTGGTCACAAGCACTTCTCAAAGATTGCTAACCTGACCTTTTTAACACTGTTTCGAAGTTTTTGACGTGAACAAAACAACGTTTATTTTAAAAAAGGTTCTTCCTGCTAATGGAGTGTAATTCTTATTTTCATCAATTTCTAATATTAGTAATGTTTACAACATAGTGGAATGGCAGAGATTCAGGTATAAAATGTTTTTTCATCATAAGATTTTATACATTTTCTAAAAGTTGCATATCACTTTGAGAAAAAGGCCAATGATATAATGTATGCTTTGCTGTAAAAATTGGCAGGTGGAGAAGGGAAGGCGGAAGCTGAGCATGGCTAAACATTAAAGTGTTAGAAAACATAAAATTAGTAATACCCTGACCCAAGTTATGAAGGATTTTGAAACAGTAGAAATGTGGCATTTTTATTAAAATTTAAAATATGCACACTCAACACCAAATAAATCAATGATGGGTTATTATAGCTCTCATAGCCTGAAGGCCAATGTTACCAACGATACAGAATTTGCTTTGATAGAGCAATAAAGTAGGAATCCAAATTGTATCAAACTTCCCAATTAGCCCATAAGAGTCAGATATGAGCTTCTCTGGTTATAGTGATTCCACTATAGACTAAAACTCTAAATAAAGTAAACCTTCAAAATTATGTTACAAAGCTGAAAAAATCATCCCCAGATATAAAAATGAGTAAGTATGAAAGATGACAGTCCTCATTTCAACATACAGGTTCACTTTAGAGGTTTAGTATTGGAGTGTTACTGAGAGTGGGGTATTTTCAAATATCATAAGGAAAGCTAGAGTCTTCTATATTGGGAAGCTCTTCTTTGTGCATTATATTACCTTTTACTCAAAGCCTGCTCCTTTTGATAATCAACTTGCAAATGCCTACTTCCTCTTCAGGGCAGCTCAAATTCTTCGTTCTCTAGAAATTCTTTTCTAAGTCTCAGATGGTTTTGTTTTTTTCTCCTGTGATTCGACTGATTATGTTTTAATCACTACAGCAATTATGATTGGAAATTAGAAATGTCTATGTGCTTACCCTTCTTTTCCCTGAGCCTTCAATTTTTGAAAGCCAGCACTGGTTAGTTTTGTCTCTCCAATGCCTAACATGGCAGGCGATATGAGTTTGTTGAATGAATCTTAAATGAGCATATAAATTGTTCCCAAGCAGAGCCCGGTTGACGAAGATTTATCCTGAGACCAGGTGTGTACACACACACACACACACACACACACACACATACACACACACGGATATTTTTAAATATATCAAAATATATTCAAGGTAACTTTGAGGGGTGCCTGGGTGGCTCAGTCATAAGTGTCTGCCTTCATCTCAGGTCATGATCCCAGGGTCCTGTTTTCAAGCCCCACATCGGGCTCCCTGCTCACCAAAAAGCCTTCTCCCTCTCCCACTGCTTGTGTTTCCTCTCTTACTGTGTCTCTCTCTGTCAAATAAATAAAATTTTTTTTTAAGGCAATTTTGAGCTATTAAAAAAAAGAAGTTATCTATATGATTTTGTAATTATTTTCATTTTTAAAGAGACCCAAATAGTAGAATATGCATATGTTTCTACAGTTCTGGAAAGGGAACATGTGGCAAATTGTAAGGACTAGTGTCAGCTGTTTGGGCAAGAAATTCTTTCAAGCAAAAAAAAAAAAAAAAATTAAGTTATGAGTCATATGTTAAATATTCGTAAACTACTATGTGACCCTTGTTTTAATCCAAAGCACACAGATCAGTCGTCTGACCTATAATTTGGTCACCTTATGTTGATTTACTCATCAGGAGGGAGAATCAAAGGACATGAAAGGTGCTGTTTATCCTGCCAGATATCTCAGTCTTCGTGAATGTATAAAGTGCCATTCTGGTTTATTTATCTCCTTCTTTGTGGGATTAGCCACTGAATTCCTCAGAGCATATTCACTTGTGGAAGGGTTGATACCACAGACTTCCCAGGCTGAATACCTAAAGGCTGAATGATGGATTGTGGAAATGCTACTATATAGCCTTACCTGTATCAGTGGACCAGCCAGCTAGCCTCCATTTACAGTAGCTCCTGGAAGTAGCAGTTGGTAGCTGAATGTTCCAGTTTCCAAACAAAATTTATGCAACATAATTGCTCCCATCAAAATTTCTTTTTTTAAGCCTACAGATGTTTGTTCTTAATTGCAATTTCTGATTTTATAAAGAATCACTACATTGTACACCTGAAACTAATATTACACTGTATGTTAACTACCTGGAATTTAAACAAAAACTTTTAAAAAAGGAATTAGTACAATGAATATCCTTTTACATGTCTTCTTAAATATATACATATATTTAAAATAAATTTTTAATATTTTACTATGTATTATGTATGATATATATATATCTATATATATAATTTATTTAACAGATACATTAAGAAGTTGATTTTTTTGAAACATAGGTGTGATATCCAAAAATTTTAATAGCCTAGATGACAGAGGTATTTTTTATTTTATTTTATTTATTTATTTGACAGAGAGAGATTACAAGTAGGCAGAGAGGCAGGCAGAGAGAGAGAGAGGAGGAAGCAGGCTCCCCGCTGAGCAGAGAGCCCGATGCGGGACTCGATCCCAAGACCCTGAGATCACGACCCAAGCCGAAGGCAGCGGCTTAACCCACTGAGCCACCCAGGCGCCCAACAGAGGTATTTTCAATCAGAATAGCTGTCAGCCAAGCAGGTATAGGAAGTGTAGGACCTTAGTATTAGTCCTGGAAATGTGTTGCACCTTTATTGTAGATTACCACATTATCTGAGGAATCTTATCAATTCATTATTCTTCAGTAGTGGGAACTTTAAAGATTTAACTCTCCCTTGAAGTTTGCACATGCTCTCAGGTTATCCCATCACATTAGATGATTTTTATTTAAGAGATACTCCTAACTTGTTTCCCAATGAAGAAAAGGGAAGAACCAAGGCAAATGTTGGTTATAGATTCCTCTTCCAGAACCTAGTCATTATAATACCAACATAAGACCTTTATGCCAGTTACTTTTTAATCAAAACTAAAATTCAGCTGAAAAGACTAAACTTATATAATGATTATTATATACAATTTATTAAAATATCATAAAATATAAATGTGCCAGTATATTTGAAATATATATATATGTAACTAGATTATGGCTCTGGAGTTAAGTATCAGTTTTTCTTTCTTAGTATTTCAATGTAGCATTGATGATCAATATCTATCTTAATGTTTCTGTTTAGTCTTGGTCTAAAATGCTGTTCTTTTATTGTAATTCTGTAAACAAACAAAAAACAAAAACAAAAAAGCAAGTTTCATTGCTTCATAATTTCAAAGTGAACATGCATGAATATTCATGGTTAATCACAATATTATTTCAAGCTATGATCTTGTATAGTTCTCATGCTTTTACAATATGTCTTATTATAATTCTTTCTAATTCTGGTTTTTCAATTACAGATATTCAAGGTAGATTTTTCTGAAACTGGATAAGAACTACTTACGAGATCAGTACCTGGGTCCTGACATCACTTCAAATGAGAGCATCATTACCAAAGAATTCAGAGTTTAGGGCTTGGGTAATAAGATCAGAAGTCAAAAAACAACTCAGATTCCAAAGCCTACAATGTAAGCAGAGAGTAAACTAGGTTAGTGGTTTTAGGCAACAGAGAAATCAAAGAACAAGAAGATTCAATCATAATGAAACAAAAATAAAGAGGGAAGTATATATCAGTAAAATAATTTTTTAGAACAAATAACTACTGTACATTGCAACTTTTAGTTAAGCATGGAAGACAGGTTTAAATACACTGTATAGAGATTTGAAGAAAGTTATATAATGACTTACAATAAGAGATAAAAATATTTCCAGAATAATCAGAATGGGACAGTGAGCTTATTTGAGGTTTAAGTCATCTTTACTTACCTCCAGACATGGGGTTATTGTAAATATAAAAACAAAATAATGTTCCACACAGGTAATCAAAGTGTAATTTTCAAGCTGCTTCCCTATGTCTACTATAAATAATTCATAGCTAACATATTTCAATCCCAAACAGAAATTTAAAGTTAGTCTACATTATTTAGGATGCAAAATTCATTATTAACTTCCTAGTAATCACATATAAAGACAATGATTAGAAATTTCCTAAAGGAATTACATGGCCGCATTCTATATTAAAACTCACTGGTCTGACTCTGGAATCAAATGAAAGTTTGTTTAGCTAAATACATTATATCTAAAAGCACAATGGCTTTAGTTATCCTCAAAATAACATAAGAACTGAGTAACACAGATGAGTTTTTATTAAATTTATTCTGTTATTAATTAGTGCTATAGGCATTCAAAAATGATATTTTGATATAATTAACAACTAGAAACAATTGCTTCTATGAAAAAAATAGAATATAGGTACTACATCACTATTTTTTCATGGATGATCTCAATTAAAAAGTTGAAAGGTAATATTAAATTATTGAATGAAATGTGGAATCATATACTGAGATAAATATTAATTCAAATATTTCATTTGGGTAGAGGAAGACAAAATTCTTGGGTAAAATAGCATTAGTTTATGTTTTTCTTCTAGATTTCTGAAAAACAACATATCACACATTGAACACTAACAGAGGTGAAAATAAGATAAATTTACCACTTTGGGTAACACATTTTTTTTTCTTTCTAGGAAATTGGATTGGGTTATGAGTTAATTACTAGGAGTAATTACATGAACAGTAGTAACCAGAAAAATAAACAAAACAAAAGCTAGTTCTTAACTCACCTTCTCTTGCTGATGTTGAAATAACAAGTATCCAATTCATAAGTCATCTAACCATGTCAATTCTTTACTTCTTTGATGGATATTCTTTTCCTGGTCTCACCTATGGTGAATACAATGAAACAAATGAACTGTATTAATACATTTAATATATGCATAAGCTCCACTTTCAGTATTATCAAATGATCATATTGTTACTTAGTTTTCAATAAAATATAAGCACAAATTCTTACAGTAACTTAATACTAAGTTTTGAGTCATTACTATAACATTTGGATAGTATAACCTCAAAGTATTTTACCCTAACACATTCAAAAGTGTTCATAATTCCTACTTAAGTAGAAGAGAATCTGAAGTTCAGAAAATAGTTATGTTTCTGCTTAAATCCATAAACGAATTAAACAGTCTCTAAGACTGAAAATTTGAGCTGCTATTATATCAATCATTCTTTTTATTTGAAAGTTAGAGTCTATTGGAGAGGCCAGATAATAAAGTAGAAGGAATGACCAAGCGAAAAATAGGAAGTTGTAAACCCTGTAAATGTTGCACAGGTTCCCAGATCAAGTTTGTAGCTCATTGGTGATCAAGGTTTGTGTGTGACAAGATTTCTTTCTCATCAGATACTGTTAGTTTTCCTATAAGTTTTCCGAATGCACTGGAGAGGCATCAATTGTGTTTCTTAATATACAAGTTATTTAAAAGCATATGTTATTTTAAAATGAGTACACTAAATGGTTTTTCAAGTGGGACTCATATAAATTTTTCTTAAAACATTTCTTTAGCCTTTAAAAACATTAACACTGAGGACATTGGGAGATGGAGAGAAGTGAGATAGGGAAATCGGACAGGGACACAAACCATGAGAGACTGTGGATTCTGAGAATCAAACTGAGGGTTTTGGGGAGGGGATTGGGTGATCCTGGTCATGGGTATTAAGGAGGGCATGTATTGCAAGGAGCACTGGGTATGGTGCATAAAAAATGAATTTTGCAACACTGAAAATAAAATAAAATAAAATAAAATAAAATGAGGAAAAAGCATTAAGGTGTTTCTAACATAATTTATGTTTGTAATATATAATTACATCAATTGATTAACAAATATTTTAAGTGGAAAAACCTCCAATTTGTAAAAATAGAATATAATACCTGTCAAAAGAAAATTAAATGTTTTTTCTATTTAGATATTCTACAGATAACTTTCATTTTCATTCTTAAAGTGCCTTGATAATATCTTTAGAGATGCTTACTAACTTGCTTCTTATTTATTATCCATGGCAATTTTCATTATCCTCCAAAGTATTATATGGCTTCAAATTTTTAAGAGTTATTTCAACAAAACAAAAAGGCATCCCATGGAAAGGGCGAAGATATTTGCAAAAGACACTATAGACAAAAGGCTGATATCCAAGATCTATAAAGAACTGCTCAAACTCAACACACACAAAACAGAAAATCATGTCCAAAAATGGGCAGAAGACATGAACAGACACTTCTCCAAAGAAGGTATACAATGGCTAACAGACACATGAAAAAATGTTCATCATCATTAGCCATCAGGGAGATTCAAATCAAAACTACATTGAGACACCACCTTACACCAGTTAGAATGGCCAAAATTAACAAGACAGTAAACAACAAGTGTTGGAGAGGATATGGAAAAAGGGGAACCCTCTTATACTTTTGGTGGGAATGCAAGTTGGTGCAGCCACTTTGGAAAAGAGTGTGGAGATTCCTTAAGAAATTAAAAATAGAGCTACCCTATTACCCTGCAATTGCACTACTGGGTATTTACCTCAAAGATACAGATGTAGTGAAAAGAAGGACCATCCATACCTCAATGTTCATAGGAGCAATTGCCACAGTCGCCAAAATGTGGAAAGAACCAAGATGTCCTTCAACAGACAAATGGATAAAGAAGATATGGTCCATATATGCAATGGAATATTATGCCTCCATTAGAAAGGATGAGTACCAAGTTTTGTATCAACATGGACGGGATTGGAGGATATTATGCTAAGTGAAATAAGTCAAGCAGAGAGACTCAATTATCATATAGTTTCACTTACTTGTGGAGCATAAGGAATAACATGGAGGATATTGGGAATTGGTGAGGAGAAATAAGTTGGGGAAAATCAGAGGGAGAGACAAACCATGAGACTGGATTATGAGAAACAAACTGAGGGTTTTGGAGGGGAGTAGAGTGGGGAGTTGGGTGAACCTGGTGGTGGGTATTAAGGAGGGCACATGTTGCATGGAGCATTGGCTGTGGTGCTAAACAAAGAATCATAAACAATGAATTCATAAACAATGAATCTTGGAATACTAAAAAAAAAAACAAATTAAATTTTAAAAATTGACACTTAATGAAAGCATAGAAATTATTTTAATTTAACCTTAATTACATAATTCAAACAAAAATACCCAAAACAACTATTTTTGATAAAGTGTGGGAACTGGAGGCACCTGGGTGGTTCAGTCAGTTGGATCTCAGACTCTTGATTTCAGATTATGTCATGATCTCATGGTGGAGTTTTCTTCTTTCCCTCTCCCTGCGCCCCTCCCCTGCATGTACACATGCTCTCTCTCCCTCTAAAATAAATAAAGAGATCTTTTTTTTTTTTTAAGTGTGGAAACTATTTTTCATAAAATGAGGATTCAAGATACCCTTATATGTCAAAAACATTGGTACAGCCAGTAATAATGTTAAGCAATTATATTTGAAACATTTTTGTTGAAAATTTAAATTGCTTCAAGAAGTAGAAAGTGTCCCATACCCCTGAAACAAATAATACATTATATGTTAATTTTTAAAAAGTAGAAAGTGGTCAGAAATTTTTAAAGAAAAATTGTTATGTTTTATTGTGCCTTTGTCCCCAGTGAATATATGTTCAGACACCACAAGTACAGGTATATATACATACCATATATGCATCCATATATGCACATCCTTATTGTATTAAACATCATGAAATCTAATTTTATGCTTGTGAATAACATAATTCATTCCACTAATGCTTAGTGAATGCCTATGCTTTGATAGGCATAATTCTAGATAATGAGGATATAGCACAGAGTATGATTAGAAATACAATTCTCCAATTAGTTAATGTTCAATAACATTGAAATAATGATTTTATGTGTTTTATTGTGGCCCTTTTAGTTGAAAGTAATAGAACCTAGGTTTTAATAATTTTTTAAAAAGAGGAGGATTAAGCTCATGTCATTGAAAAGTCCAAAGGTGGATTTGAATTAGGGCCCAGTTGGATCCAAGACTTTGAATGTTGTTTTTTGAATCTTTCTTCATCTTCAGAATGAATGCTTTCTTCTTCACACAAGTTTCCTTCCAGGGAAGGCTTTTTCTACATGGAAGAAAAAATGGTAGTTGACAGCCCCAACCCTACATTTCTATTGCTTTGTGAGTCAAAGAGTGAAAGATATTTTCTTGTTTAACATCATAAATCTTAGGGAAAGTCTTGCTGTGGACCATCCTTCATCCAATCACTTTGGAAAGAAGTATCTAATTGGCTGTGCCTGGATTACATGTCTGCTACTGTGGAGTCAGTAGAGGGGAAGAAAGAGAATGTGAGACAGTCCCTTCAAATTGTAAACATAGATTTACCATAGGAAAATGTTTGGAAATTAGTATCAGTAAGGCCTATTTGCTAGACACAAAACAATAATCATTCTGTATAGTAATGTCAGTACATTTGAGAAGCAATCGCTTGCTCCTCTGTTACTCACTTAAAGTGCATACCTCATTGCCTTTTCATCAAATCATATGTAATTGTTATGATAATTATGCATTCCCCAGGTTTAGTTATTGACTGGTATTCTTCAGGAAACCTGATTCAACTTGCTGTTGATATTGCAAGTAAAAGTTATGTAATTTGATAGTCAAATACATATTTTTTATCTAAAATTGGGCATAGAAATAACTGTAAACATGAAATAGCCCATAGATATGAAAAACAGAAGCAAAATGAGGACGAGATAAGTAAAGAAAAGCAATATTTTTAAGACCAGTCATTATACTAGATCACAGTCTAGGCAAATGCTTTACACTATGTCATCAATTTCTGGCAATTATCTCACAAGAGATATATTGTCACATCAATTTTCAAATGAAAAAAGTAAATCTAGACAAAGGCAGGTATCATACAGATTAATCTAACTCTCAAATCCATGTTTTTTCCCTCTATACAAGACAATTGAGTTTAAGAATGTAAATCTATTTGAGTGTATGTGTGAAAGGGAGTGAGGGAGAGGCAAGGAGAGAGAGAGAGAGCTCAGCTTCAGAGTTCTCAGTGTGGTCAGTGGGTTCTCTTGATACTAATGGTTCAATTTATTTTTCTGCCTAATCCTGCTTCTCTCACTTCCTTACAAGCATTATTCCTAAAAGCACTCTTCAATAAATGACTTATGTGCAAATCACCATCTCAGACTCTGTTTCCCAGGAAACCTAACTTGTGATAGTTGGTACTGAGAGTAATCCTAAAATGAAGAATCTAAGAAGGACTTTGAAGTTGAATCACCTGCTGGTGGTTGACAACAAGAGGACCCTATTACTGCTGGTAGGTGCAGCACAGATTATGCCCTTGCACAAGGTAGCAGTTCAGTTCTTACATCTTTCCCTTGTGGTTAACTGGTATAATACAGCAGTGAAAGAAAATGTCTGGAAAGTGTAGTATCTCAGCCATTCAAGAGATCAAAGGGAAGTAATAATATGAAAACAATGAAATTATATATTCCTTACTCAACAATGGATGTACTAGATTAAGACAATGGAAGGCTGAGGTTGATTCATCAAACTTTTTTAAATAAACAAAAAATTGAGAAAGGCTAAATGTGATGGACATAAATAGATTATCATATATGGCATCTAGAAGACAGAAAAAAAATCAGAATCAGGCCTAGGACAGGCATAAAGAATAGTAGAGCTCCAGAGACAGTAAAATTCTCAACATAAGCAAGTTGGATATTTGCTAGGATTATGTCTTGAAAGAGCACCCTGACTGTGAAGAAGTGGGACCCAGATATTTGAGATGGGGGCATCTGGGTTTATGCCCTCAAAAATTTTGAATCCTCAGTTTTCCCTGAACACCTGGACCAAGGAAATGTTCTCTTCCTGATTAAAAACTTGCACTTCTTTTGCATTGCTTGAAGATAATGTAAAGGAATCTACTTTACTAGGCAGAATGATCCCCCTCAAGATCTTCTTCCTTTTCTGGACACCAGATCAAAAACTAACATTAAGTCTAAACATAATCTGGACAGGGAAGTGCTATGTCTTCTAATGGAAGAAGTGAACCACCAAGACTATAGAACCTCGCCAAAATATACCAGCATGAGTAAAACAAAATACACAAAAATAATTTTGTTAATTTAATAAAAGTCAACTTTTAAATTAACCAACTTAACTCAACTTTACTCCTTCTTTCTTGGAGGAAGAAAGCATTCCAACAATATTTTCCCAAAGGTGATTGGATTGGAAAGACCTCCTAAAAGGAATAATCATCAAGGAACATATAGAAGAATATTTTTTTACGTTGCTATATCTTTTCTTTTCCCTCTTCCATAGATGACCAACAATTAATTATCATTAATAAACCCAAACTGGCCTTGAACTAAGCTCAAAGCGATGGCTTCTGGGACGTATGATTATCAAATGAGTTGTTCTCTGACAATCAGAGTTCATATAGAAAGTTGGTTTTAGTTAGGTAAGCTGTGTAAAAATGCACATAACATGAATAAAACTTTAGTTTTAAAGGTCACAGTTGATAAAAATTTATAATACCTAAAGTACCCATAAATTTTAGACCTTCTAAGTAGTTTCAGATTTATAGACATAAAAGGCACTCAGTCATGTTCATAGTTTTGGAGTTTCTCATATGCCATTAATGTTGACTACATGATGATTTTAATATTGTCTTGGCTGGGGAGACATATCTGAAAGAGCAAAATCACTTATAAATAATTGCATTCAAATTTTAAAGACATGAAAATGAAGACTGCTTCTTAGAGTTCCAGTAACCACAGTATTATACACCTTTCAGGTCATGCATAGTAATCATATTTTAATTTTAATACAAAGTGAATAGTTTTATTCTAACAGGGAAAGTATTAGATGTTAATAAACATCATGTAAGTAAACTTGATGAACTCACAATTTCTGAGCAATTAAGTCTTTTGTTAGTTCTTCCAATAGTTTTTCTTTGTTGAAAGTTTGGGCAAGTTAAAGAAATAGGGAAGAAATAAGGAAATAGAAAAAATTCATGATGAGAAGGAAGGAGAAATTAAGTTTCAAACTGATGCCCCATGTGATGGTCTTCTTACATACAATGCATATGGGCAAAAACATTTCTATGAAGTTTTTATAATCACTGAATCCTCACAGAAGGTAGGAAGATGCTGATCACTTGGGCTCATTTATAAAACAGCACTCAAAAACAGCAAGGAAAAAAATGAAAGTTAATCTTAATTACCATGGGAGATTAATACTGCCATGACTCATTAGATATTTTCCAAAGGTGAAAGTTATCACAAATTTCACCTATCAAAGTCTATCCTTATAATGAAGCTATGATTAAGCATGCTTTTTCCTTCTTTACAAGTTTCCGCTGTCCTAGGAAAGCCTATGAAATGCTTAATAGGTTTATCACTCTGAAATTCCTGGCTTGAACTGTCCTTGTAGTGAATAAGAGTCAGGACCAGTTGGATTATCATCTTTTCTCACCGGATAAATAGAGTATAAGACTATTTTATCAGATCTCCAGAGACTGGTGACCTTGTCATTTTGGACTTTATCACTTTCTTCAGTCTCCCTAAAGATAATTCTGTCTTCCAAATTACTTCACAAAAGTTTCAGGAACTTTTATTGCAGTTGGTTTCCAAGAAAAAAGTTTATAAGAGGAACTACAGTATGCGTATGGCAGTTTAATTCAATGCCTTTGCCTTTTTCCTCCTCAGAAATCAAAGCAAAATAGAAGAAAAACAGTAAGGTCAAAAACACCACCACCACCTCTACCAACCTTAAAACACTATTTTCTGTGAAACTACATTGTTGATAGGAGTGTAAATTGATACATTTACAGAGGAATTTGGTAATATCCACAAAAAAATTAAAATATAAATACTCTTTCAAATGAAACATCATTTCATCAATTTATCTCGCTATTACATGTATGCATTTAACACAATGTATCTGTAAAATTATTTATGTTAAAACTTACAACAAAAAGTTGGATGTAAATTAGTGTTTATTAAAAGATTAAAAGTTATGACAGCCCCCTAATTTTTATAATGTCTTTGCAATCTTTAAGTTTTGGGCAGGCTAATTAAGTGACAAAAACAATCAATAATATATTATATGTTAATTAATTAAATTTAAATAAAAATATGCTTAAGAAATAAGAACAATGTACTTTCATGAAAAAAAAAGCTGCTTACATGCAGAAACTCTGGATGTTCACTAAAAGAATTAATTAAGGTGTTTTCCTGGGGTGTTGGAGATTGGTAGGTAGGAGAATCCTGGTAAAACTAATGCAGTTATTCTCAACCAGGGGCAGTTTTCCTCAAGGGAACATTTCATAGTATCTGGAGACAATTTTATCATAAATGGAGAATCAGTGCTTCTTGTGTCTAGGAAGTAGAGGTGAGATGGAGCAAATCATCCTAGAATATGGAGAGTAACCAGCACACCAACGAAAAGGAATTATCCAGCCCCAAATGTCAGTAATGCCAAGTTTTCAATGTTGTACTAACGTGAGTAAATTATTTTATGTTCTTTTATGCAATTTTATCTTTTTATATTTTAAAAATTAAAAATATAATATTCTAATCTTCAAACCCTGTATTTTCTTTCTAAGATAATATATTAATAAAACTTATAGGTACAATAATTAAACAGGGGACTTGCACGTATTGTCAATTTTACAGAACTTTATTTGTAAGATAGTGCCCTACCTTGTTTGGCACATGTGGAAAAATTGAGGTGTCATTTTGGACTGACTTAGGGTACCAATAAAAATTAAACATTAGTGCTATAGAAATATCTTGTCAAAAAATTGTGAGCAAAGTTGGTCTTTAATATGTTTGTTACTTTGTGTATTACATTGGTTTATCTTAGATAAAGTTTGACTTTATTTTTATTCTTGCTAACATGAGAATCTAGTCTTAAACAAATTCTACATGGCCTTCATAGTAAGAATTTGGTGTTTGGCATACATCTTGTCTAATATTCTGTTCCTTTAACAGCACTTGGTCTTTCTTTAGATAAAAGAAAAGAGTGAGAATGCCCATATTCTTTAACAGACAGCTCAGGGAAGCTCAGACATTTTGTAGATGTCAAGGTTGAGTATGTCACTGCCAGAACCAAAACAGCATTCCTTGTTAGCTCTCCTTCAGTGTCCACTCTAGGTTTGTCAAGATTATAGGGAGGGGTATCATATTTATATTCACAAATCAACACAAGCTTTTGCCAGTGACCTAACTCAGAACCACCATCATCACCTCCAATGACCTTGGTTTTATTTAAGAATGTATTATGGTGGACATGGACGTTTTCAGTCTCCAAAGTTTTATTTTATAAAAATAAAGTTTTATTAAAACTTTATAGTTTACATTTTATTCTCTGTACCAATCTAAGGTTCAATAACACCTTAATGTAAAGGTCTCACATACATATAATTGAAGTTTCAAGAAAGAGAGTATAGAGGAAGAAGCATAATATTACAATATTTTATGTTGGGAATATTCTTTCTAAAAAGGTAAAAGTTATAAAGTTCCCATATTTATGAAACACAGAAACATAAAATTAAAAACAAATTGCCCAAAGACATATTTTAGTGGTATTGTAGAACACAAAAGACAAAGATATAATCTTTTTTTTTTTTTAAGATTTTATTTATTTATTTGACAGATCACAAGTAGGCAGAGAGGCAGGCAGAGAGAGGAGGAAGCAGGCTCCCTGCTGAGCAGACAGCCCGATGCAGGGCTCGATCCCAGGACCCTGGGATCATGACCTGAGCAGAAGGCAGAGGCTTTAACCCACTGAGCCACCCAGGCGCCCCGACAAAGATATAATCTTAAATTCAGCCAAAGAAAAGAGAAAGATGCCATCTAAAGAAAGACCATTATCAAGGATCAGTTCTGTGAAGGACACTAATGAAAACCTTAACATAATGGAGGAGTATTTTCAAAAGCATGAGATAAAATAGTTATCAAACTAAAGCAGCATTCACTTCTAAATACATACAAACAAAGTAGTCAAAATTTTAAGAAGAAAAACATTAAAAATACTGCATTCTCATCAGCAGTAAAAGACATGATCACGTGTGTACATCAAAAAGAAATAAAATGAATCTAGAATGAAGGCATGAGACACAAGAAGGATGAGTTACAAAACAGTATAGATAAGTATAGATAAAATAGTATAGATAAGCATAAATAAATAGAACAAGCAAACATGTCATTGTCTATTTTTCATGAAAAATACAAATTGGACTACAAGTTTGAAACAAGTATATATAAAATGTAAAGAAGGTAATTAGAGTTCAATATTTTGAAATCATTTTATTGATCTGAAGGAAAACTGATCTATTGACTAATATTGTACTTTTGTGTGACCAACAGTATTTTACAACAAATAAAAACCAGAAACAGAAGTAATAACTTCCAATTTATTAGAACAGAAAAAAATTAGAATAATATTTTTAATTACAAAAGAAAGTAGGAAGAATTGTATTATGGGCAAATCAAATAAAAACAGAAATTCCAAAAAAATCAACAATTATTATAAATATGAATTCACTAGTCCATAGGTCAGCTAACTTTTTCTGTCAAAGGACAGGTAGTAAATATTTCAGGTCGTGATGACCATCTGGTCTCTGTCATGATAATATAATTATGTTATTGTCACAGCAACCGGGAAAATGTAAGTGAGTGGGTGTGGCTCTATTCCAATATAACTCTATTTACAAAAATAAATAGCCTGCCTCACTTGGCCTCAAGGTCATAGTTTGCTCTAAACCCACAAGTTAAAAGAAAAATATTACCTCATCATTTTTCTTTAAATTTCAGCTAAATGATGTTCATAAGAGAAAAAAAAATGAGGCACAGAAAATTTGAAAATTAAAGAAAAGGAAAAGGTCTGCCAAGCAAATGTTTTACAGTGAAAAAGTTGTTATATTAATGTCAAAAGAAACTTTAAGACAAAAAAAAGTTTAGGAATAAAAAATAAGATAAAAGTCCAGACTAGAATGATATATAATTATAAATATGGATATAGCTAATGGCATAGTCTCAAATATATGTATGTCCATGTGTACATAAATAATAGAAATTGACCATCATAATGGAAGATTTTAATATATTTTTCTCAGTAACAGAGAGATGAGGTGGACATAAAATAATAAGGATATGGAAAATTTGAGCAACACAACAACATTAATCTGAAGGACATATGTGGTATCCTGCAGCCAACAATTAGAAAATTGATATCTTCACAAGCACATGTGGAATATATTTGAAAACTGTCACATGCTATGCCATAAAACAACGTCAACAAATTGCAAAGCTTGATATCTTAAAGATAAATTAAATTTAACAGACATGATATGTAAATTAGAAAATAATAAATAATTAAAAATAAAACCCAGCATTTATCTGGAAATAATAGAACACACTTTTTAATAACACAAAGAAGTATTCAAAATAAAACCCAGAAAGTACTTCAAATTTAACAATGAAATACAAAATACCAAAATTCTTGAAATATAAATGAGTGGTATATAACAAGGAAGAAAATTCACAACAACAAATACCTATGTTAGAAAGAAAGACTGAAATTAACAAATTATTCAGTTTTATATTTTTAAAGATTTATTTATTTATTTGACAGAGAGGGAGAGAGAGGGAGATTGAGATCACAAGTAGAGAGTCAGGCAGAGAAAGAGGGGGAAGCAGGCTCCCTGCTGAGCAGAGAGCCTGATGTGGGACTTGATCCCAGGACCCTGAGATCATGACCTGAGCCGAAGGCAGCGGCTTAACCCACTGGGCCACCCAGGCACCCAAATTATTCAGTTTTAAAAGTTAGAATAAAAAAAGAATAAAACTCAAAGAAATTGAAAGAAGAAAATAATAAATATAAGAACAGAAGTCACGAACTATTATTTACAAAATAATATATTATGACAGAGAGGCTTAACAAAGCCAGAAGTTGGTTCTTTGTAAAAACTGTTTGATCCTACCCTGGAAGCAGGCCCTAAGACATTGAATACTTGTTCTACATTTTATTAGGAAATGTGGTCCCTGAATACAAAAGAGAGGGGGGAAAGGGGACTGAAGCAGCCGAAGAGGAGACATGAGTGAAACTCAGTTGGCCACAGGGCAGAGTAATTCATTGATTCCATGGACCATTTCTCAGGAGCCTTATAAACTGCATCTACTGATTTCTATAACTCTTGGGTTTTGGCTTAGCCCTTTTGTCTTCCATTCTCAGGTGTACATTCTTAAGTACCAAATGTGGTCCTATCAAATCTCCACAGCTCAGCATAAAAGACAACCTTTGAGCAAGAAGCAGGAAGTACAAACACCAAGGCACTGTAAGGTTGAAGTTGGTCAAACTCCCACGTAGAGCTGGTCACTGTAGCAGCTGGAAAAAGTAGCCTGAGATGCCAGGGATGT
Organism: Mustela nigripes; assembly: GCF_022355385.1. Classification (NCBI taxonomy): domain Eukaryota; kingdom Metazoa; phylum Chordata; class Mammalia; order Carnivora; family Mustelidae; genus Mustela; species Mustela nigripes. The sequence goes on along the minus strand of NC_081559.1, from coordinate 21,484,383 downwards.
TTCAGGCCAAGAGCGTCTGAAGTGGTATATAACAATTATCTGACAAAAAAATAATTAAGAAAAGACCGTAATTCTAACACAGTTTTATTCAATGAAGGAGAGATAAAAACAAAAGTAAAAAATATCAAAGAACATTATGCCAATAAATTTGAAAAATAAACAAAATGCGTAATTTCTTGGAAAAAATAATTTATTAATCAAAAGGAATGAGAAACACTGAATAAAGTCAAACCCATGAAAACTACATACAGTTTAAAATCCATTCCCCCGGGACGCCTGGGTGACTCAGTAGATTAAAGCCTTCAGTTCAGGTCATGGTCCTGGGATTGAGCCCTGCATTGGGCTCTCTGTTCCGAAAAGAGCCTGCTTCCCCCCTCCCCCACCTCCCCGCTCTCTCTGCCTGCCTCTCTGCCTACTTATGATCTCTGTCTGTCAAATAAATAAATAAAATCTTAAAAAAAATAAAATCATTCCCTGGGGGTGCCTGGGTTGTTCAATTGGTTAAGCAGCTACCTTCAGCTCAGGTCATGATCCCAGGGTCCTGGGATCAAGCCCCACATCAGGCTCCCCGCTCAGGAGAGTAGCTGCTTCTCCCTGTCCATCTGCTGCTACCTCTACTTATGCTCCCTCTCTTTCTCTCTCTGTCAAATAACTAAATAAAACATTAAAAAAAATTTTTTTTTTAAATCTATCCCCCAAAATCAGCTTTAACAAATAAAATATTCCAAACCAAATCCATCTCTTTTATATATGTATTTGTTCAATTTAATTCAGGGATATAAAAACATGTTAACATTATAATAGATTAATGCAATTTACCAAATTATTAAAAAATGTATAAAGCTATATTATTATCTCAATAGATAGAGAAAAAGCACTGAATAAAATTCAAAAATAATGAGAAAGAAAATTAATTTAATGGTTATTGGAATACAGAATGGAATATGGAGTCAGGAAGTATTTCTTAGGTTGAATAGATAATACTTGATAATTTATCTGATCCTGAAGGAAGGAGTGGGTAAGGAGAAAGAGAAGCAATTTTTCATCTAAACTACTAGCTGAGTATTAATTCCTTTAGTATGAAAGAGAACTTAAGAAGAAGAAACTTTGAGAAAGAAGCTAATAGCTATAATTTTAGCAGATGAGTAGAGAGTAACTGAATCAATTAGAAGTAGCTAATAAATAGTTTAAAGTATTGGTTCCCAACTTGGGAGACAGGGTTGTGGGGGAGATATATATATACATATGTGTGTGTGTGCATGTGTGTGTGTGTGTGTGTGTATAATCAGTTGAAGTGAGGAATAGTTAAGAATGACCAGAGAAGGCGTGCCTGGGTGCCTCAGTTGGTTAAGCATCTACCTTCAACTCGGGTCATGATCCCAGGGTCCTGGGATTGGGTTTCACATTGGGCTTGAGGCTCAGTGGGGACCCTCCTTCTCCTTCTGCCTGCCTTGTCCCCCTGCTTGTGTTCTCTCCCACTCTGGCATAAAAATAAATAAAATCTTAAAAAAAAAAAAAAAGAATGCACAGAAAATGGGGAATTTAAATTAAAAGAGGAGGACCACAGAAAGAATTTCATTGTACATTGAATGTAAGGTGCAGTCTGATTAAGGACATAAAGCAGGTTCCACAGGGCATCTTCAAGAGGAATTCGAGGAAATACGGGATTAGGTACCAAAAGAACTTTTAAAAGGAAGGCTAAGCTACTTTGTCAATGCAGCCAGATTATGTTTCTTTCCTTTACACTCCCCTCTTTAGTTCTAAATAGATGTAATACTTGGGAACCATGAATCCTTTCATCTTTTATTTATAGTTAGCTAGTTAGTTAGATAGCTTACAGAATAAGATTTTGGAACATAGGCATCGCTTACGTGAAACACTCATGGATAATCTTTTAACTAGGTCAGACTGATGTTTAAATAAACTAGCCAAACCAAGAATTAAGGTCAAAAAGTTGTCAAGAATATAAACTGAAAATAATCAACTAATATTAACATTATTCAACATTAGTCAGTCAGATAACATCAATGTCAACTCACAAGGATGTAAAATCGTTTCTTCTTAATCACTCGTTATCTGGTTTAGACCTTACCCCTAACAAACATGGAGGCATAGATAAGTGTAAAACCTGAGTGTGCCAGTTGAATTTAAAATTCCAAAATGTAAATCTTTTCTCCTTTGAGTTTGCTGTGATGAGGAAGATATACCTACTGGAATTTTGTCAAAATAATTTCCACGGTAACCAGCTATAATGATAACTCTCAAGAAGAATTATGCCATAGGTTTGTGCAGAAATTATACATAGAAATAACATATACATAAAGAATAATAAAAATATAATTAATTCATTTACACACCAACTTGCCCTAGAAAACAAATAAACTTAAGTGAAAATATCTGTAAACTTTGTTTAATAGAAGTGTTCTGGAAGGATCTTTATCACACCCTCTCCTCTTTCATTAAGAAAGGACTCTTTAAAGAGCAATAGTTCAGAGACAAAAAATTAAAAATTAAAATATATCTGAAGACTTGATAATACCTTTCTGTGGCAAACAATTTGATCTCTTGGCACTGGGAGGTTCAATAACAAACAATTAAAATACTTGAAATATACAATCACTTTATTGAAAATCTACTTCAGGGATTTATTTTGCCCCTAAGGATTTGAAGTGAACTTTCCACTCTTCATTGTTATTCAGACTACCAGGCTTTGGGGGATAATCAGTTCATTAGCTGGGCTTAGGAAATGACCCTCCTGTCACCTTCTTTGTTTGGTTTTGCAAAGGTCACTATGCAAATATGCAAGCTTTGCACCAAGATAAGCTCAGAGAAATGGCTGAAATCTGACATGTCTTATGGCTCTAGGACAAGTTCTGACAGTTCTTTCCCCAAAAGCCCCAACTTAGAAAGGTACCTATTACGAGGGTACAAGCGCAGGTAGGGTTGCACCTAAGAAATAAATATAGGTAGAAATCACAGGGCTTTTTTTCTTTTTGATATTATGAAAGATACTATAATTCACAATTTAATATAAGAAAATAGACTTAAAATACCACTATCTGTACAGTTTTTTCATAAATATTCAAAACATGACCCATTTATCTTAGCACTGAAGTAATCTCTTTGTTGTAAGCAACTATAACCTATTTTATGGTTTCTCAGCTGAGGAGAGAAGATGAAAACAGTGCAATGAAAATAGAAACTATACGCTCTTTTTGAACTAGGCCTATCACTGTTCTGATCTAGGATGGCAATGTAAAATAAAGATATTGCAGTTATTTAGAAAATTCAGGCCCTTAAATTCAAATCACTACTTTCATCCAAACTGACCCTTAGAGAGTAAGGAAGCACACTTTTGTCTGCATTACCAGTAAAATTCTACAATATGTCTTTTAATTTATAAATTATAAAGTATATCAAAATAATTGTCTAGATGGTTAACAACAGCAACAACAAAAAGATGATATATTTACATCAGAATTGATCAAATGGATTCAGAAGTACCTGAAACATGAAGAAACAAATGAATCCAATTCAAGCATAAAATGAATGATTGGAAAAATTTTTTAAGTGATTTACTCTCAGGGAACCTGGATGGCCTACTGGGTTAAGCTTCCAAATTCAGTTTCATCTCAGAGCATGATTTTAGGGGTTATGGTATTTAGCCCTCTTGCCTCAAGCTCCCTGCTCAGTGGGAGTCTGCTTAAAGGTTCTCTCTCTCTGTCTCTCCCCTTTACTCACTTTTTAAAAAATATTTAAAACTTAAAACTATTTTAAATATTAAAAATTTAAATATTAAATTATTTAATATTAAGTCATTAATTTATTTATTTAATTTTATTTTTATTTATTTTTATTATTTTATTTTCTTTATTTTTCTTATTTTAATTTTATATTTTATTTTGTTTTAAAATTTAATTCATTGATATTAGTAAATATTGAAATTTTAAAATCATTATAAAAATAATCTTTTTTAAAAAAAGTGACTTACTATTTCCATGCTATTTTTTTTGTAACTCCTAGAACATCTGGAAAATGAAATAAGGAAAGAAGGAGAGGGAGAATATATGATTTTTTTTAATTATTGGGAAAACTTTTAGATATTCAAAATAATATAAAGGATATTATTATAAAATCTATGTACCAATCCTCAATCCAGTTTGAGAAATAAAACTTTGTTATAATTAAAAGCCCCCCTCCCTAATCACACCCTCTTCCTTTCCACTTCCTCTCTAAATCAATCATTATGCTTTATTTTGCATATATTATTCAATTGTTGGATTATTAAAGATTGTCTTACTCTATGTTTAATTATGTTAACCATGAACATTTTAAACTGATGTTTAATTAGTTAATTAAACTAATGTTTAATTATAAACACATATAACTCCTTTTTTCTAGGTGAAATATCTCTCTAACAAGTTGACTAGAACATTTGTGTTTAAATTCATAGTGTTGGGTAAATAAACATAATATTAAATAAAGGGTAAGTTTCCATCTACAAATTCTATAGAAGTTTGCTGATCATTTTAATATGAAACTTCCATGTGGGTAATTTTCAGCAGAGCAATGGTGATTGATTGAGAGTTACCAACAGATACAAGCAAATGACAAAAGGACTTTTTTTTTTCTTAATTGCCATATAATTGACATAAAATACCCTATTAGTTTAGGGTGTACATCATAGTGATTTGATATTTTTATATACTATGTAATGATCCACATGATAATTTTACTTACCATCTGTCACCATATAAAGTTATTACAATATTATTGACTATATTCCCTATACAGTATGTTACATCATTGTGACTTATTTATTTTGTAACTGGAGGTTTGTACCTCTTAATCACATTCCCCTATTGTGCCTGTGCTCTATCACCCACCCCCCCAACCAACAGTTTGTTTCCTGTATCTGAGTCTACTTCTGTTTTGTTTTGTTCATTTTGCAGTAGACAAGCATTCAACGTTTTGAAAATTGACTATAAAGAGTCATACTTGTGATGCCCAGGCAGCTCAGTTTGTTAAGCAATCAGCTCTTGATTTCTGCTCAGGTCATGATCTCAGGGTTGTGAGACAGAGCCCCACATCGTGCTCTACACACAACCAAGGGTCTACTTGAGATTCTCTTTCCCTCTCCCTCTGCCCTTCCCTTCACACTCTCTCTCAAATGAATGAATAAATAGATAAATAAATAAATCAAAGAAAGAAAGAAAAAGGAAGAAAAGGGCGGAAGGAAGGAAGGAAGGAAGGAAAAGAGAAAAAGAAAGTCATGCTCTCTTTCTTAGAAGGATAAGCATCCTTTGCATTTGAGTCCTGGCAGAGTACCCATGGCACATCTAGACCTGGTGAAGACCTCTTCAGACATTCTGTCTGCTCTTTTTTTCTAATACTTTCCTGATTCTTCCTGTCCAGTGTTGATACTCCTTTTGCCTTATGTTCAAGGGACAAGGACCTAGTAATAGCTCCAGCATATTCCTCAATGTTTTGATCAGAATGAGTGAATGCAGGATCAATTTCTCAGGGTTAGTTACTAAAAGCATGTCTCTCTATTGCTCCTCTGCCTGATAGATATTTCCATTAGATGAAGTATTTGTGTTTTAACAATTATACATCCTGATAGCTCTCAATAAAGTCCTTAGGTAGAATGAAAACTCAACCAAAAGAAGAAAAGATACTGGGCCAAGTATCATGTAGCAACCAACTCATATTCCATTTTGAAGATCAAATTCAAGTGGCACCTGTTGGTGATGTTTTCTTGATCCACCTAGGAAGACTTAGTTCCCTATCTCTATAGTATATTGTTAAAATAACACCATATTGTGTTAATTTATTGTTTTCCTCTATATGACTATGTGAGAAAGGAAATGATTTTGAACTTCAGTGCATAAGGCAATACTTGACATACAGAAGCTCATAAAATAATAAAATAGGAGGAAGTTGGAGGAAGAAAGTGGGAAAGGGAGGAAGGAAGAAAATACGATAGGAAGAATTTGCTCAAGACAGCTCTCTTTTGCAAGGATAAAATTTTCATAGGCATTATACTATGTCTTTGGATTTCCTCCAAATAGTAATTGTCAAAGCAGTCTAAAGTAATGTTAGCGTATACGACAGAGGCTGATGATTGGGTATCAATATCCATTCTGCTCTTCTTTCTTCAGTAATAGAAATTCTAATTTTAGAAGGGCTTATATTAAAGACTCTAGTTCCTAGTCTGTCTTGCAGCTACGTGTGGTCATATAATTAAGCTCTTAACCAATGGGTGAGAAGAAGTGTTAGGAGCAACTTTCTGGTCAGTTTTAAGGATTTATTTATTTATTTGAGAGAGAGAGAGAGAGCGATCATATGAGTGAGGGGAGGGGGAGAGTGTGGAAGAGAGACTCCCAGATTCCCTGCTGAGTGCAGAGCCTGACATGAGGCTCAATCTCATGACTTGGAGATCATGACCTGAGCTGAAATCAAGAGTCAATCGTTCAACTGACTGAGCCAGCTTGGTGTCCCGTAGTCACAATTTTAAAATGAAACCTTGTGTCCTCCACTGTTGTTCTCTCTCCCCTGCTAATATTGCTAGAGGAGTCATTTAAACTACAAAGTGGAAGATGCGTATTAAGGATGGTAGAACAAGAAAGAAACTAAATCTCCAAAATTGCAGCTACAAAACCTCCCCACACTACTCAAATTTGGACAATTACAGAGAGAGAAATTCATTTCTATCATATACAGCAGTTATTTGGTCTTTACCTTAGGAGTCAACCAATTCTGCACCCTTACAGATACTGAGTTTAATATATGTTTAAAACATGCATATGCATATGCACAATTCTTTTTTGTTCTAGTGTTAAAACATCAACATTATAATAGAGATATAGTCATAAGCAAGTTTAGATGTGACTACTTTCATTATAGGTAAATGTTTCAAGAAAGTTCAATAGAAAAGAGAAATCATTTTTGTTTCATTTTAATATCTCAAAACTAGAGATATAAGAAAGGTTGTTAATTAAATCAGACCCCCTGAGATAAGCATTCTAAAACCTTTGTGGAACACACTTAAAATTGGAGTTTTCTGATTAAAAGCATTCATAATTAATCCTAAATAAAAATTAATAAGATTCTGTGGTTTTGTTTTTATCAACCTCTCCTATATGAAATTGAATTGGTGCTATGGGATAGTTTCATTCACTGATTTGGCTACACAGACCATTAAGATGCATCCTATTGTTGGCAATTTTGCCCTGTCAGTAGCAGCTGTATGATTTCATTGAGGGCGGTGCCACATTAATAGTCCTACATGTGTGAAAATTTGCATGAAATAAGCAGTTATCAGCAATTATGATTTGCCAGGAAATGATTCTTTAAACCCTTCTCAAAGCCAATGACAGATGTATGTTTTCTGATTTTAGGATCTAATTCACTGTAGCACTGGGCCACAGTATAAGGAAATCATATTGCGTATCTTACAAATCAGCTCACCTAAGCATAATAAAGGCACAGCTTACCAAGAGAATAAATGCAACAAATAAATCGGATGTTTTTATTCAACAAGTGTGAAAATGATAAATCTCTGTTGCTCCCAAGGCTAAAAGAGGGCCTGTATACATGTAAAAAGAAAGAACGAGCACCTAAATGTTTGAGTTCTTTATTCCATAAATAGAAAGACCCCGAGGGCACTCTATAAAACTTAAATCATTAAGTCTACCTGCCTGGTAACATCGCCAACAAAATATTCCATATTCCATATTCCATATCATAGCCAACATGTTCAAACCGTATTCATTTCAGATAAACATGAGCTCAGGAAAAGAAATGACTTTGAAAGGCTAAGACCTAAATCTGTTCTTTTTCTTCAGCAGGATTGAGAATGTCTTTGGGGACTACTGGTAGTGTTTGTTTGCTTTCATGGTTAAGGAAGTCCAAGTAATCCTTTCTGATTATATGTCAGGAATGAAAGCAGCATAATCAGATAGTACAGTTAAGAAGATTTTTTTTTTTCCCCTACAGGGGGAGAGGGTTAAATAAAAAAAGGGAAAAGAGAGTCACAAGTTTTAGAGCAGAACATTAGTGAGGTTGGTGTTGATTCTGCAAGGAGCAAATCTTAATTTTTCAATTCTTCTGTTATATTATGTGCAAAGTCAAGCTAATACAAAGAGTATGAATATTCCCCACTTCATTATTGAGAAGATGAGACAATAATAATAATTTTCAGGTTTTCTTTTAATGTAAGGATTTTTGAATAGATGAGGAAAAAAAGGAATGATTTTCTGGTATCTACTATAACTTATTGGCATGGATTTTACTTGCAAGTAATCTGCATAGCAAAATTCAATTAGGAGGTATTTTAAACAAACCCTGTTCAATGACCAACATGTTTTGACCCCAGTGTTTCACTAACATACATAACTGAAAGCTGCTCATGTAAAGCATATTCTGATACAACAATCCATAGTTTTACAGCTCTGGTAGAGGTGGCAGCAACTCACAAATATTCAGGGTGCTAGTCAAAATCATGGCCCTCCAAAGATTTCCACATCTTATCCTTGGGATCTGAATGTTACCTTACATGGCAACAGGGACTTTGTGGATGCTATTAACAATCTTGAGATGGGGAGATTATCCTGGATTATCTGAGTAGGACCAATACAATCACACAGTCCTTAGAAGAGTGACGTGAGAGGATCAAAATCAGAGAGAGGAGATACGATGATGACAATGGAAAGAAAGACCATGCATTAAGGTGTTCACGTGGCTTCTAGAAACTGGAAAAGGCAAGCCTGTCACCTAGAACCTCCAGAAAGATCACAACTCCATGGGCATCTTGATTTTAGCCTGTAGGATCCATTTAAGACCTCAAGCATCCAGAACTATAAAATAAATTTGTGTTATTTCTTCTACTTAGTTAGTGGTAGTTTGTTAGAGCAGAAATAAGAAATTAATATAGTCTATAAAAGAAGAGAGGAAGATCTCATTTGTTTTTTTCTTGAGAAGGAAACTTCTTGAGAAGAAAACATGTTTTTACTCTCCTAAGGACTGAGTCATAAAACGTCCATGTTTTGAAGAGAATGCCTGGTTCTTTCCTACTGCCCTAACTCCTCCTAACTGCAGGAGTCCCAGAGTGTGCCTGATGTATGCCCAGCCTTTCCAAACCAGCCCCCACTGCTGCATTCAGAGATGCAAACCTGATCCTACCACTCTCTCTTTAAAAATCCTTTGACTTCTTCCCCAGAGCGCTCAGGACACCCTAAGCACTCAGCACACATACATAAGATTCCTCCTGAGAATCCCTCTAGCTTCCTCTACACCTTTCCTCTCCAGCTCTCAACACACACATTCACACACACAAACCTCTTTTACTATCACTCTGTATGTGTGTGTGTGTGTGTGTGTGTGTGTAAATTCAGATATAGAACAAAGAATTAATTACCTGTAGAGATATTTCTCTTTTGGGATTTGTATTGTTTTGTACTTCAGCTAATTCTTCAAAATTAAGGTAAGTGTCATTTTCTCAAGGAAGCTTTGGTGCCTCATTATGATTATTATATGTAAATCCCCATTTTTCTCTTCCCATCGAGTCCTTTACATCATTATTATAAGACTTAACAGTTGTGGCTGCAACGAGGCATAATGTGTTTCTTCCTCATAATTAATTCTCTGATAGTCGTGATTGAGACTTTCTCAATTCTCAATTTCCTATTGGGCCACCTCCCACAGTGTTAATATTCGATATGGTCAATAAATGTTGAACAAATGAATGAGTGTCGTTGCAACCGTGGAGAGGGCATTGCTCTTTGAGACCAGTAATTATTCTTGAGAGTTTTGGGGATTTTTTTGTTTGTTTGTTTGTTTTCTCAGTACAATGATGGTTAGAACCATTCTTAATCTCTCCTTTAAACCTCTGTGTGATGAAAAACCCACTTCCCAAGACAGTTTATGGGGGAAAATTTAGATTGTGGCTGCCCAGCAGATATTTTGTGTCTATAAATTGATCATAATACCTTAACATGGAATTCTTCACTCATCAGCATTAAGTATCACTCATTCATCTATTTATAAGAAAGCAAAATAAAGCTCTTAGGGAAAGCCCACCAAGAAATGCAAATGATCAAGTGCATCACTGTAAGGGTAAGTGACTAGAAAACATGAAGCAGACATGTGGTCAGAACAGACTGTGCTAATCTAGGAAACAATTTTAGAAGAGATTTGTTGTCAGGGAGTTTCTGAAAAATACATTGGAACTAATTTTATGCAAAAAGTGGGGGAAAGGAGTTGGGGAGTTGTATAAACACACATTCTTTTTTTAAAAAAAATTTTTTAAAGATTTTTATTTATTTATTTGACAGACAGAAATCACAAGTAGGCAGAGAGGCAGGCAGAGAGAAAGAGGAGAAAGCAGGCTCCCTGCTGAGCAGAGAGCCCAATGCGGAGCTCGATCTCAGGACCCTGGGATCATGACCTGAGCCGAAGGCAGAGGCTTTAACCTACTGAGCCACCCAGGCGCCCCTAAGCACACATTCTTGAGTTGCAAAGGTCCTGAAAACGTATTGACATTTAGAAAGAATACAGAACTTGGTCAGTAAGATGTGTGAAGTTGCAGTGAGAGATGGGATCTGGCTAGACGGGAGGATTTGAGAAGAGAACCTGAGATAGATGGACCTATTTCTTGCTTATTTTATCTCCTAAAAACTTAACTATAATTTGTGACATTATTTTATCTGGGAAAAAAGTATTATTTCTTAAAAATTTATTATTTCTTAGTATTGAAAGATCAGTTTATCTTTCTTAAAAGACAAAAATAGCCCAGTAACACTATAAAGTACCCCCATAGAGTATTGTTCTTACATTCCTGATTTTAAAGACAAAGATCCTCCTTCTTTGGAGGGTGGTAAGTGGTATAATCAAAATCTTAGTTTTACTCTTTATGGATAATTGCAACTTCTCTATTTGGAGGCAAGTAGATAATATTACCTTTATCCAAATGTGTTTTCATTCCATTTCAAATCTGTTGTAGTAGGAAAATAAAGACTGAGAAAATTCCCTTAATGTCTATACTGGGATCATTCCTATCAACCCGCAAACATGGTGATTTGTCTCCCATCTGAATAAAAACTCACCCTCAGTCACCATCCACTTCCAGCTCCCCACCAAGCGTATCTGCTCTATAAAAGGCAAACATTCTCAAAAAAAAAAAAAAATGTTCATTCTAATTAATTCTATTTTCTTTTTTCATTCTTCTATTGAGTCACTTAATTTCAATGACTCCACTGAAAATCGAATGACAAAGCTGCCAACCACATCTATCTTGCTAAAGCCACTATTCACTTATTAATCTCCATCAACAAAAATCACCACACCTTCCTTTTAGCAATACTTTCCTTCACTTCTAGAACATCAGATGTTACCGTTTTTTCTCCAACTGCACTGGCAGATATTTTTGAATCTCATTTGCTGATTCTTTTTCCCCTTCCCAACCTCAAAATCTTGGAATATCTTGGAATATCTCAGTTCTTGGAATAATGTATCAGAATACAGAATAATGTATCAGCATTTTTCTTTTCCTTACATGCACTCACAATTTATATGGTCTTATCTGGTCCTATGACTTTAAATTCTATGTAATCTTATTTTGACTTCCTCCAGAATTCCATTCTCATAGCCACTACCTACACCTCTACTTGGATTATAATAATAATAAATTCTTAAAATGTATTGGAAATCAGTTTTAGATGTTTTTATATTAATTAACTAATTTAATCCTTACAACAACCTTAGAAGGCAAGACCTATTATTAGAATTATATTTAGTAGAAGATCTAAATAAGACAAAAAAATGTTGGGTCAATTGTCCAGCTGATAAGTTGTAGAGCAGTTAAACTCCAGAATTCCAATCTTAAACATTACTCACAGAAGTCTCAAGTTTAACAGGTTCAAAACTGAACTGTTTAACTTTTTTTTTTTTTTTTTCCTTCAAGACTGGTCCTCTCCAGTCCTCTCTAATTCTTTAAAAAAAACTCCAGGCTGATCATCCTTGACTCACTTCTTTCTCTCACAACCAGCATTCAACCCAATCAAGCCTAGTCCTCTCCATCTTTTAAAAATTCCCAATTTGAGGGAACTTTCCAGAATGTTCGGTGAGACATGGAGGAGCAGCAGCTAGTCGAGCTGCGCCCAGCAACATGCTCCTTACCGCTCCCCCACATCAGCCTCGGCCCTCTCACTGGCTGAAGAAAATGGTGAACGAAACCATTTACTTTGATGTTTTGGGGGTCAAACCCAGTGCCACCAAAGAAGAATTGAAAAAGGCCTACAGGAAACCGGCCTTGAAGTACCACCCTGATAAGAATCCAAACCAAGGAGAAAAGTTTAAACAGATTTCTCAAGCTTACGAAGTACTCTCTGATGCAAAGAAAAGGGAATTATATGACAAAGGAGGTGAACAGGCAATTAAAAAAGGTGGAGCCAGTGGTGGTTTTGGCTCCCCTATGGACATCTTTGATATGATTTTTGGAGGAGGAGGAAAGAATGCAGAGAGAAAGGAGAGGTTAAAATGTTGTGCATCAGCTCTCAGTAACCTTAGAAGATTTATATAATGGTGCAACAAGAAAACTAGCTCTGCAAAAGAATGTGATTTGTGGTAAATGTGAAGGCTGAGGTGGTAAGAAAGGAGCAGTTGAATGTGTTGTCCCAATTGCCGAGGTACTGGAATGCAAATAAGAATTCATCAGATAGGACCTGGAATGGTTCAGCAAATTCAATCTGTGTGCATGGAGTGCCAGGGCCATGAGGAATGGATCAGTCCTAAAGATAGATGTAAAAGCTGCAATGGAAGGAAGATAGTTCAAGAGAAGAAGATTCTAGAAGTTCATAATGACAAAGGCATGAAAGATGGCCAAAAGATAACATTCCATGGTAAAGGAGACCAAGAAGGAGGACTGGAACCAGGAGATATTATCATTGTTTTAGATCAGAAGGACCATGCTGTTTTTACTTGGCGAGGAGACGACCTTTTCATGTGTATGGGCATATAGCTGCTTGAAGCACTGTGCAGTTTTCAAAAGCCAATATCTACTCTTGACAACCAAACCATTGTCATCACCTCTCATCCAGGTCAAATTGTCATGCATGGAGATATCAAGTATGTGCTAAATGAAGGATGCCAATTTATTGTAGACCATATGAGAAGGGTCACCTCATCATTGAATTTAAGGTAAACTTTCTTGAGAATGGCTTTCTCTCTCCTGGTAAACTCTCTTTGCTGGAAAAACTCCTACCTGAGAGGAAGGAAGTAGAAGAGACTGATGAAATGGACCAGGTAGAACTGGTGGACTTCGATCCAAATTGGGAAAGATGGCACCATTACAATGGAAGCATATAAGGATGATGAACATCATCCCAAGGGTGTTGTTCAGTGTCAGACCTCTTAATGGGGCCAATGAATAACACTGCTGACATTTTATGAGTAGTGAATGAGTGAAGGAATATAATCATAGCTCACTACTTGCTATTGTTTTTGTTTTGATATTCCAACTATAGTAGTGTTTTGTTTTGTTTTGTTTTTTAAAGATTTTATTTATTTATTTGAAAGACAGAGAGAGATCACAAGTAGGCAGAAAGGCAGGCAGAGAGAGAGGAGGGGAAGCAGGCTCCCTGCTGAGCAGAGAGCCTGATGTGGGGCTCTATCCCAGGACCCTAGGATCATGACCTGAGCCGAAGGCAGAGTCTTTAACCCACTGAGCCACCCAGGTGCCCAAGACTATAACTTCTATGAGCAACACAGTTCCTCAGTCACAGGCAATTACTTTTTTTTTTTTGAATAAATAATAGAGACACTGATTTTGTAATTCTTGGTCAACTTAAGGAAAATTGTTACAACAGGATCCAATAAAATGCCAGGGAATTCAAGTGGCACCCACGGAAATGTAAAGAATGCCAGTGCACACCTGTGGACTAAAACTCTACTTACAGCTAACAATCAAGACTACTGGAAGAAAAGGTACAGGTACAAAAGAATATGACAGGAGAAACATCCTCAAAGCAACAGTAAGCAAAGGGTAGTAATGCCTGTATTATAGTATTTTTTTTTTAATTCATTGACTTCATTCCATCCCCCAATATATACACATAAACATTTGAGACTGCAGTTTTCATGTCTTAGGAACTTTTTTTTTTTTTTGTAGAGAAAGAAGATAAGGAATAACTGCCTAACAGAACCTTTTGATTATAACAAGTGTTATGGTAATTCATATGATAAATTATCATCTTCCACATTTAGCCTATGCATTTATTAAGCAGGATCATTCTTGCAGGAGTAGAAAATAAGTCCAGGATTTGAATCCCCTGGAATTTTTTCAAAGCTCTTGAGTTCAGCACTCCTTTGTCATGTCAGTCATTCATACCTATCTATATCTATATCATCTATATCTGCATCTATATCTATTAGGTTGGGTGATGGAAATAGCATATGAGATATGGTAAAATATGAGACTAGATAATAGTAAAGAATGGTTGGAGATAAGGAGCAAAAAAGAGAGAACTTCTTATTTGCAAATGGGTACTTAGGTATCTAAAACATTGGTCTCCTGTGCATACTTAGACAGTCTCAGAACTCCTCAGGGGATACAACACACAGTTAAAGAAATACTAATATGATTAACATGTGGTCTTTAAGGCCAATAGCAGCAACAGAGGCAGCAGCCACAGTAAGCATTTATTGACTGCTGTTATGCATTACATATTGTGTTAGGCTCCAAGGAGATACAAATAAATATAAAATATGGTCAATGATATCCCAATATAGCCATAGTTTGCACAGTTTGTTAGGATACTTGTAGCAATGGAGATCCATCATTTGTAGTGTTGTGGTAAGTATATATAGATTAGGTGATGCTATAGAAAAATATATAAAGGTTTTTCTTCTCTAAAGAGAGTTGGGCTCAGCCAAAGAAAAAGAACTTGCATTCCTCAATTGGAAAACATATCTTATTAGCGAGAACCACAATAAATTTTGGTTCCTACCAAATGTGTTAGGTACTGTAATATAGTCTATTCAATGAGTGTGGCAGCAGCTGAGTTGCCTGTGTGACCTTGACCTTAGCGGAGACCAGAGGACCTGCATAGCATAACGTATGGAGAAGAAGTTTGTTGTGCAATAAAAGCTAGCTGACACACAAAGTAGTCTTCCATAGTCAGATGATTAAGAATGCCACTGTGATATCAGAGAGAGAAAAGAAGATGAAGATACGAGAACAAAATGTTGACATATACCCCTATCTAAAAAGTAAAAAGAAGAAGGAAAGGTGGCAAATAAGATAAGGCATCAGCGGCATCTTTCAAACACAGTTTGATTTTATTTAGCATGTTCTTTGCAAAGGTGCAAACACATTTCTTCTACTTCTGGTAACCCTACCACGACAGTTCTGAGTTCTGAGGAACTGCCATTTCCCTACCAGAATTTCATTTGCCTCAGGTTCCTAGGGTGGCAAGCAGGGTTAGTCAGTTGAGGACCATCACATTCCCCCGGACACCGGCTGACTAAGGAAAGATCGATGGCAAACAGACTCAATTACCAGGAAAAGGATTACTTTCTGAACCCTTGGTTAGTTACCATTTTATGATATTACTGACATTTTATGACAGCAAAGGAATTTTTTCTTTGTCAAGGAAATTTCTTATGAATTCCTTTTTTATAAACCAATATTCTCTTTATCTCACACAAAAGAATTTAAAAACCTGAACCTATGTCATCATCTTAGGTAACTATTATTTTCGAAGAATGTACTTTTTGGAAACTTGAAAAAAGACCACATGCAACTGGGGGAGGGTGTGCACCAAAAAAAGTACAACCCTGTATAATGTATTGATATAATTATCAATAACATCCAGGTGACCCAAAGTCAGTAAATATGAATCGCTCTAAATCTGGGAGATGCTTCTTTAAAAAAAAAAAAAGAAAAGAAAAAAAGATTATTTATTTGAGAAGGAGAGAGAGTGGGGAGGGGGATTTGGGGAGGAGCGGCGGGGGAGGACACAAACAGGCTCCGTGCTGAAAATGGCGCCCAACATGAGCCTGGATCCTGGGATGCTGACGTCAATGACCTGAGCCAAAATCAGGAGTCAGGAGCTGAATACTTAACTGACTGAGCCACCCAAGCCCTCCTCCCCAGAGGCTTCTTAAGCCTCCTAAGAGTACAAGATTATGTTTTGTTTTATTTTATTTTTGTAACCCGTATTTTAGTAATGATGGGTCATCTTCTGGTTTTAAGGCTACAATTGTTGATTAAACAATTTCCCTTGGGGATCTATATTTCATAGACTTTTGACTTGAAAGTGGGCATTCTGTCATCCCAGTAGAGTACTCACCAGGTGCTCTCTCTGGGTGCATGTGCTCTAGTGAGGCTGATTTGCTAGCAATGAACAAGCAGAGACCTATATGCCTGACAAACCTGGCAATAGAAGACCTTAGCCTACCGCTGCCAGGCTCAAGTTAATACCTGCAGGAAATAAACTTTTGTATTTCCAAAATGCAGAGTTAACTATTACATTTCCAAATTCAGAGGTAATCTTCACTTTGTCCCATATACTGGCATTGCTACACATGCTATTGAAAGAAACCAAATCACGTACTTGTTACCCATAGTAGAAATATCCTTTTGACCATGAAGAGCCAACCCAAAGTGATTTATAGTCAGGAGGCTGCCCTTTAAAAAGACTGACAATTTTCAAGACTTTTCCCCAACATAAACACATTATTCACAAGGATTTGTACCCTAAGGAATTCAAGTTTCCACTCCATAGCCCCCATGTTAAAAGGTAATTTAAAAATAAAGTGTATTAGAGGAATGTAGGTCCTTAAACTCATCTAACAGAACAGTTTTCACAAACTGAATCCTTTACATTGTAGCTACAAGCTGGATGAAGTTTGTGTTTATGGCAACGGAGAATATTCAAAACGGGATCAAGAATAAGTGAGGCAAAATAATACTCTTTCTGCTTTCCAGCTGGCAAGAATTGAAGGGAATGAAGCCATAATATTCTAATGATAGAGAAAGAAATGAAAGAAGCCAAATCATTCAGGAAGAATTGCCATATGGCTAGAGCTGAAAACAAATGTGGGCGTAACTTACACATTAGGCAGTTAGGCAGGAGCCCTGCCATCCATAATTGTGGTCACCGGGACTGAGGTCTGTAGATTTCATTCCAAATCCTTCCTCTTTTGAGTTTCTCCTTTCAAGAAGTATTTATTATTTTCTTGGAACAGAGTTAATGAGAATCAAAAGAAGTTATTTATATATAAACAATTAAAGTTGGCTTCACATACTTTTAGATTGTAATTTGCAGCCAAGTGTACTACATTTTTAACAGCTGTATTTTACCATTTTTAATCAATCTGTGCTCTTAAAATAGCAAAGTATTCTAGAACTACAAAAACTGATTCGCTTTGACAAAGTGCCCAAACTGAAGCAAATTCAAAGATTAGCAATAACTCTGTAATTAATTAAATTAAGTCAACATTTAAAATAAATTTAACTTTGAAAATATATATGTATTTTTTAAATCAGGCACCTGGGATTTGAAATCCAAACCTTGGGAATTCATTTAAAGAAAGATATTTTCATTATAGCTTATCTGATGCAGTATCTGATTTTATGTATAACTGTATATGTATATATCTAAAGCTATTTTTCCCCCAAAGGAAAAGAATATCCATACAAGGAAATTAGCTTCTAATTCAATAAAATTCATAAGCTTGTTTTTCTTTTTAAAGTACTTTTTCAACTTTTTAAAATCCTTTTTTTAGAGTAATCTCTATACCTAATATGGGGTTTGAACTCAGAACCTTGAGATTAAGAATCACATGCCTTACTGACCGAGTCAGCCAGGCGTCCTTCTTTTTAAAATAATTGTTAACTTTTCTTTGTATAATATTATTTTTATTTATTAGTAAATGGTGCTGTAAGATATATGTACTTATATAATATGTAATATATAATGCATTATATATACACATATATATACACACACATATATATGGTGAGACATGATTTTTGATGCTTATAATGGTGATTAAGATTTTTTAAAAAATCATGAAGGAAATGGTAGTTTTGGTTTCCTGAGAAAAGTCCCAAACAAAATAAACATTTTCTTTTGTGGTTTATTTGTGAAGGCTGGGTTAGGTTGGATAGACAATCTCTTGAGGTTCCTGCCATCTCTGCCAATCAGAATAGTTTTGACACATTTTCCCTAAAACAAATGCTGCCCAGGAAGGAAGAATACACATTTTGTAATGTAATGAACAAAAATTAATTGATTGTATAATAATAATGATAACGACAATGGTTGTAGTAGTGGCTAGTGCTTACTGAATACTTATTATGTGCCAGCTACTTTTCTAAATGTATTTCATGGAAAAAAAAAATACCTCATTTAGACCTCAATCAGATGCTAGGACATGGGTATTATTATTGTGATGATCTTACATATGAGGAAACTGAAACAGAGAAATTAAGTCACTCTGCCCAGGTGATATGACTAGTAAGTTTCAAAATCTGAAATCGAAGGCCCATGCTCTTAAGCAACTGATGACACGCCTTCTCCATCGTACTGTAATAAGTTTGCTAATTAAATAAGACTAAGATAGATACTCTTCCCAGTATTAACATAGCTTGATTTTGTAGTAAAATAAACATGTTTAGCAATTATCATTCATTCAGTTTTAAAATAACTTTCAGTTCAATTCAATAAAATTATAACTCAGCTTTAGAAAATAAAAAAGACAAAAGAGGAACATTTGTAGCTCTGAGTACCAATTTCTAATTTCCTTAAAAAGAGCAAGAGAGAGAGAGAGAGAGCAAATGGACAAGAATGTTGCATTCCCACGAAATACACAGGCTTGGGTTTGTTTGTTTGTTTGTTTTTTTAAACCTTTCTGTATTGGGGGGAAACAATGTAAACCAAGAAAAACAAAGCCAAGACTGGTGGGCAAAGGATGTTTTCCTTATGCAGTCTGCACACAGACGCAAATTTTCACCCCCAAAATGTGACTCTTCGGAAAACTCTCCAAAAAGCCATTGAACTTCTGCCAATGAATATCCCTTAACACTCTGGAATAAACAAGAGCATCTGGCACTACTCCGTGAGAGCTGTCACCTTTACTCTGCCTGTTCATAGAGTTTCTGGAAAAGAAGGTGATGCTTCCATCTGGTCACAGCAGCAAAGGAAGCAAAAAACACTGAAGTGCTTCCACTGCGAATCTGAGACTAAATCCTGCAAGACTTTGTAATCCGAGGGGGGAAGAGAGAACATTGGCTTCTTCTCATAACAAATAGTCCCAGTCTAACCCCTAGACATGGAGTGCTGGAGTGTTTGCAGAGCGTTACTAACAATTTTCTCACTCTTATAAAGCTTCAGATTATACAAATTCACAAACTTTCAGCCATCTGTGATTTTCTTCTTAGTAGTAACATAGACTTTTGAAATAATCTGAGGACTGCTAGGTAAACAGTTTTACTGGCTTTATTTGGGCCACTGAAGCTTTACCATTTTTTTTTTTAATACATTTAAAATAAGTTATAAATAAATAAATAAATAATAGGTACATAGAAGATAGATGCATAGAGAGACAGATAGATAAAATAGAGAAGAAGGAAAAGGGAGGTTGGTAGAGAATAATGTAATTTTAACCTTAATATTGAACTCCACTTGGGCGGTAGAAGTGATTTTTAAGAGGGATATTTAAGTTTTGAGATCACTAGTCGTTATTTCTGGGAATGGCCTATTGAAAGCATTTACTTCATCTGAGGGAATATAACTCCCATCTGGAGTTAAGTGTTTGCTGATACAAAAACCTAACCATGTTTCCTAGAGTAATAGCCATATGTTAGGGGCTGCTTTTTCCTCTTCCATTTCTATCCACTTCCTTTACACCAAGCATTCTTAACTTTTGGCCTTTGGGCTTCCTGAAATTCTATGCAAAATTTGCATGAGCGAGTGTGCACACTGTGTGTGTGTGTGTGTGTGTAAGGTACTAGATTTCAGCTGAACTCTTATGATAATCAGTTCAATTTTATACAAGTAATAAACCTAAGGGGAAATAACCTTAGACGCCCTTGTAAGACCTCTGTATCGTATTCTCAACATGTCAATAATATTATCTTCAGAAAAGCAGGGAAGCAACATTAGAAAAATAGAAGGAGGGAGCTAGCTATTCTCCTGCTTCATTTCCAGGAGCCATTCTGATTAGTGCTTGAAATCTCCCAATGTCAACAAATTAAGAAAATAATACACTCACAAGGAGTCAGGGCATCAGTTTTATTTTGGTACAAGCACTGTCACTAATTGGACGTATACTATAGAACATTATCACTTGGAAAAAGGTGAGCAATTTTTTAAAAGTTTTTCTAGTTATCTCATTTTATGATTAAGATATCATGACGTCATGATACCTTAATCATAATATTTTATAATTTTTTAAAACTGCTATATTCATTAGTGCATTTGATTCTTATAACCACTTTTGTAAAGTGGGCAAGAGAGTTATAAATCCTTTTATTTTAAAGGTGTAAGTGTGATGTTTAAAGGGATTTTACCATGAGCACAAGATCAAGGCGTGAAGAAAAGCTGAACTAAAACCTGAGGCTTGACCTTTCTTGCTTGAGGACCCATACCTTTACATCCTTCTGACTCTTCTTTGACTTTCTAACCCTTTGATTTAAACTTTATTATAATAAATAAGAGTTATACACATACAGTTTCCTTGCATTTATATACATCTACAAGTTTATTCGCTCAATATTCTTCTTAAATATTAAATATCTCTTTGAAGTTAATCTTCTTTTTCATGAAGTATATTCTTTAGAATTCATTAAGTGAAGGTCTAGTGTTTTTAAGTTCTCTTTGTTTATCTGAAATGTGTTTATTTTACTTTTGCTCTTTTTTGAAATCCCAGTTGCATATCTTAATAAATTTTTAAGGTATTTTTTTTTTACAGACCAGATCAAAAGATAGACTCTTTCTCCGATCCCAGAAAACTTGCTCATGTGTTCTTTGAGTCCTCCAAGGGTGAATCCTATTCTGTCTTCTAACACTGTAATTTTGATTATTTTTGAAATTTGAATATATAGTAGGTATACTTTTGTCCCTGATTTCTTTCACTAAACATTATGTCTTGCAATTATCTCTACATTTCAGTGTAATAGTAACTTATCTCCGTTCATTACCATGTACTAATTTTTTTTTTGCATAAATATACCACAATTTTTACCTTCTGTCGTTGTGCTATTTTAGGTAGTTTCCAATTTGGGGTTATTACAACTAAATCTACTATAGACATTCATGTACATTTTTTCTTGGTTAACAAATACACTTACTTATCTTGGATATATATATGCGCATGACTGCAATTGGTGTGTTACAATTATGTAATACAAAATATGTAAGGCATATTTTGGTCGAAAGCATTTTCTAAATTGTTTCTATGAATAATTTCTACAATTCCATAGGAAATGTTTAAGACTTCCAATAACAGTCTCACCAAAACTTTATATATTCAGCTTTATTTATTTGAACATTTCTAGTGGATGAGCAATGGTATTTCATTGTGGGTTTAATTGCTCTTTCTCTGATTTTTATTTCCATATACTTATTGTCCTGTAGGTTATCTTCTTGAAATGCCTGTCCACTCTTTGTACATTTAAAAATTGGATTGTTGACACCTTAATTGATTTTAAATAATTTTTATATATTATGGCATAAGTACTTTACCATATGTAAAGTACCAAATGCTGCAAATAGTTTTACCTCCTGTATGACCTCTTAACCTTTGTAAAAATATCTTTGGATCATCCTGATATTTCTCTTTCAATTCCCTTTCTCTCTCCAATAATTTCTAATAGCTTTTTTAAATGATCAATTGAGAATTCTTGTTATAATTTTATTTTTTTTTTCAGTTCTAGAGAAAATCTGCACTTGCTTTCACCATCCAAAAGCCTTCCTTATTGAAGACCACATCAGCTCACTCTGATTTTCCTCACTCAACTGAGGAGTCCTAAGGTCCGTACCACAACCTGCTGCTGTTACTGTAGGTGTCTCCATGAAACTATGCACTTGAAGTGTGCTTACAATTCTCTGCAGCCTGCTCACTTTTTGTTGTTGCTGGCAGAGTAAAAGTTTCCAAAAATCTCTTTCTTTACTTCCTTTGCATCTAGCAGTGCTTTAAAGGGTCTAATTTATCTTATTTTAAATTAGGTTAATTTGTAGCAGGAGCTCCCTTGGAATATATGTCATTCCATGTGAATGTGAAATTTAGGACTCCCTGTTAGTATCTTGCAAATTCTGGGTGGTGCTCATTTTATCTCATAAACCTAGAACCTTGTGGTTGAAATCAAGCTTGGGTAGCTGACAGTATTTCCATTTGACTAAACTTAGTTTCCAGGGAATGCAAAAGTATATTATCTAAAACAAAATGGATGTATTTGTTCTACTAGCTTCACCCTGAAGGAATAGCTTGAAGACAGAGGTCAAAACTTGTACTAAAAGAAAAAGATTACATCTTCATAATAATGAAATTGATCAAATAAGAACATTCATACCCAGTAGATATGAGTGAATGGAGACAAATGGGCTTATCAAAACTCTGTTCACTGGATATATATTTTTTAATTATGTAGTTATCTTGTCTATGTGCATGACTTTTTTCAGAAAGTCACAAAAAAGAATCTTTAAGAAACATAGTTTCTTATCTATGGTACATGGCCTTTCACATAGTTTGCTCATATGGGGATCAGTGTTTTTTATGTACAATTTAGATTCAGAAATGGTGTTAACTTACATAGAGGATGAAGTATATAACATTACAGGATTTCAACGATTAAAATCAAATTATTGTCATCCGAAAAAATGAAGCAACAGTTTGCTAAGTAGTTATGTAATAACTGGAAGTGGTTAAGTATGTTGCAAAAAATACTCTCTCATTTCAGGGAGAGGCTTAACACTAAGGTAAATGTCAGAAGTTATGGCTACTGTTATTATGGTAGGCTCTCTCTCTTTTTTTTTAAGGCTCATTTGGTATTTACAGTATGACTAATGTTGAATTGCCCTATATTTTCATTTCTATATTAATACCCAAAAAGACAATTTAATGTATAAAACAAAGTTCCATTTATTTTTAAGAATATATCCTAGCTGAAAATTGCAGAAACCGTTTCCCTCTAAAACTTAGAGAAAATCAATATGTTGACTTGGAGACCTTGACTGCATACCACAGTCACTCTAGGAAAGAATGTGTTTGAATTAAATCTTATTCAAACTTCCATTTTAAAAATGTTAACTTTTTATTTTGGAATAATTTCTAATTTATAGAAAGTTTATAAGAGTGTTACTGAAAAAGACCATGTATTCTTTATGTAGAGTCCCAAGTTTTAAACATTTGTTACATGCTTTTCATCTTTTCTATGTGTGTATATACATATGTAAACCTATGTATGTGTATTTTTTTCTAACCACTTCTAACAATTGGACAGTTTTTCTATACATCAGAACCCTTAACCCTTCAGTGTATATTTCCTAAGAAAAGGGTATTCTCTTACATAAGCACAGTACAGTTATCAAATTTGGAAAACTTTTATAACACCTTAAACTACCATGATATTCCATTTTCTGCTGCCTCACACACAACTATAGTGCACAAGAGTCCAGATCTCTGTTGCATTTCTCCTTAGTCTCCTTTAGTATGGAACAGATTCTTGGTCTTTCTTTGTCTTTTCACTATTGCATTTTTGAGCAACACATGTTATTTTGTAGACTCTCTCTCAGTTCAGGATTGTGGGATATTTCCTCATGTTTAGATCCAGATTATGCATCCTGAACTGTAGTACTATGTAAATGATAGTGTGTTCTTTCTAGGACATCATTTCTGAGAAGCAATCAGTATATGTGCTTCACTGGTGATGTTATTGTTTTGTCTTCTTTTTTTATTAAGGTATGGTTTGCATATAATAATATGAACGCCTGGGTTAGAGTATTGTTTGATTAGTTATGACATTTATATATATGCGTGTGTGTGTGTATACATATACATATACACACACACGCATATATAATGTGTAATTACATCAGAATTAAAGTATAGGACATTTCTATCACCTCAAAAAGTTTCTTTTTATTTTTTTTTTAAGATTTTATTAATTTATTTGAGAGAGAGAGTGTGAGAGGGGGGAATTGCAGAGAGGACAAGCAGGTTCCCCACTGAGCAGGTAGCCAATGGGGAACTCAATTCCAGGACCCTGGGATCCTGACCTGAGCTGAAGGGGATGCTTAACTGGCTGAGCCACCCAGGTGCACCTCCAACGCCTCAAAAAGTTTCTTTGTGTTTTTCCTTGTCAATTTCTTCCCACTCTAGTGGTTCTACTGGAAATTACTGATTGGCTTTTTGTCTCTATAAATTAGTATTGGCTATTTGAGGATTTTTTAAAAATAGAATCATGCAGTATGTCATGTTTTGGGTCTGGCTGCCTTCATATAACCTGATGGTTTGAGATTTTGAGATTCATCCATATGTTTTATCATCATTAATCCATTGATTTTTAATGCTGAGTAGTATTGTACTATAAGAAACAATTTGTCTATCTTTTCACCTATTGATGGATATTTGTTTTTTTCTATTTCAGGATTTATAAATAAAGCTTGTGGCTTCTATAATCAGCTTGTTTAAGTCTTTGTATGGATGTTTATTTTGAATGTATACCTAGGAGTGACATGGTTGGTTTGTATGGTTGTTGCATTTAACTTTTTAAGGAAATACCAAACTATTTTCCAAAGTGTCCATAAAATTTTATATTCTTATCAATGCATAACAGTTTAATTTGCTCCTTATCTTTGTCAATATTTTGCATTAATAGTATACAGATTTTTAAAATTTTGGTCATTTTAATTGATGTGTGTTGATATTTTATTGTGGTTTTAATTTACATTTCCTTGATGACTAATGATGTTGAACATCTTTTTATGTGCTTATTGGCCATTCATATATCTAATTTTGTGAAGTGTTTGATCAAATACGTTTTTCATTTCTTAATTAGGCTGTGTGTTTTCTTATTACTGAGTTGTAGGAGTACTTGATATAATTTGGTTACAAGTGCTTTGCCTAGGTATGTAATTTGCAAATATATTCTCTCAAATTTTTTTTGCTGTTTCATTTTCTTTGAAGGTCATTTTGAAGAGCAGAAGTTTTTAATTTCAAGAAGTTGAATTAATTACACTTTTTTCTTTTTTAGGTTCTATTTGTATCATAATTAAAAATCTTTGCCCAAAGTCACAAATATTTTCTCCTATTTTTTCTTACAGATGATTTTCCTAGAAATATATCAAATAAATTCCCTTGTTTATTAGTGCCACATGATTTTAGTTGTAGAGATTTTATAGTATATTTTAACTCCTGGTAGAAATCATCCTCTAGAATAATTCTTTTTTTTTTTTTTTTTGTAATTTTCTTGTCTATTTCTGAATATCTCTTTTCCATATGAATTGTATTATAAACCTGTTCAGTTTCATTGATATCTTTATTGAGATTACATTAAATTTATAAAATGATTTTGAGGATGAGAACAGACATCTTTAGAATGTTGGAATATTCTAATCAAGAAACAAGGGAGGTTTTTCTATTGTTCAAGTCAGCTTCTTGTGCCTTTTAGGAGTATTTTATATATTTTTATTTGTAAGTTTAAAATATTTCTTGTTAAGTTTATTTTTTGTTAATTTTTTACTATCTTGAATGGCGTTTGTGATCTTTATGTCTTTTAAATGGTTATTATTTGAGTATCTGTATGCTATTGATTTTTATGTTAATTTTTTGTATATAAATTCTGCTATTTTGCTGAATATCTTACTGTTTGAGTTAGCTTTATCATTGGTTCTCTAGCATTTTAGGTATACCATCATGTCATCTGAAAACAGTTTCATTTCTTTAATTCCAATTCTTAAGTCTCTTGTTTCTTCCTGCTTTTAAATCACATTGGCTATTACCTGTATAAAAAATTTATTACTAGAGGAACCTGGGTGGCTCAGTTGGTTAAGCATCCAACTTTTGATTTTGGATCAGGTCATGATCCCAGAGTCCTGGGATTGAGCCCTATGTCAGGTTCCACACTCAGCACAGAATCTGCTTGAATTTCTCTCCCTCTGCCCCTTCCCCCATTCTCTCCTCTTTTTTTCCTATAAACAAATACATCTTTTTAAAAAGTTATTATTAGTGGGTATAGTAAACATCCTTGACTTTTTCCTGACCAGTGTGAAAATATTTTTAGTGTTTCTTATTACATAGAATGGACCATATACTTTATTATGCTAAGGAAAAAGCTTCCCATTCTTCTTTTCTCAAAAGTGTCTAATAAAAATGAGTGTTGAATTTTGCTATAGGCTTTTTCTATATCTAAGAAGATAATAATATAATTTTTCTTTTTAGACCTATTAATATGGTGAATTTACATTAATAGATTTTCTAATATTGAATCATTCTTTCATTAACAGTATCAAATATTACACATCATGGCTTATTTTTTTTCTATGATTTTATAGTCTGTTTGCTAACATTTTATTTTTAATGTTTGTACCAATATTCATAAGTGATGTTAATTTGTAACTTTTCTGTTTTTAATCAAGATTAGCTATATATATTATATTTTGAAGTTTTCCTTCCTTTTTATTTATTTTCTTATTATAAGACTTTTTAAAGACTATTTATTTACTTGAGAGAGAGAGCAAGAGAGAGAGTATAAGAGAGTTCAGGGGCAGAGGGAGAAGCAGACTCACTGCTGAGCAGGGACTCCAATGTGGGGCTCAATCCCAGGACTCTGAGATCATGACCTGAGCCAAAGGCAGACACTTAACTAACTGAGCCACCCAGGTGTCCCTTCCTTAATTTTTTTTTTTTTAAGATTTTATTTATTTATCAGAGAGAGAGAGGGGGAGAGAGCGAGCACAGGCAGACAGAATGGCAGGCAGAGGCAGAGGGAGAAGCAGGCTCCCTGCTGAGCAAGGAGCCTCATGTGGGACTCAATCCCAGGACGCTGGGATCATGACCTGAGCCGAAGGCAGCCGCTTAACCAACTGAGCCACCCAGGCGTCCCCTTCATTTTTAATACCCTGAAATGGTTTATATGGTTCTGGGATTATCCACCAAGTTTTAGTTCTGAGTTCAAAAATTTAGCACTTAGAGTCTGACATTTTTCTGGGGCTGATTTTGTCTCAGTATTTTCTAAGTTTTCTTCTCACCTTTCCTCTTTTGTGGGGCTTATCTATGCCTTATCTCTTCTGCTCTGAACTCAAAGTCTTGCAGTTCCAGCCACATCTTTCAGTGATAGCTCTGTTGGAATTTGGGGTTTATTCTCTACGTATAAGTAATTTGAAGGGCTTGATATTCTTTGGCTCCTAGTAATGGTGAAGGATCAAATATGTTTTATTTGCATTCCTTTTTGGTCCAAGATTCCTTATCTTGTCAGATGGGGAGAGATTTAAATTCAGTTAACCACCATTATCCTCGAGACATTTTAAAAAGCTTTAAAATAACTCCATACAGACATTTAAAGGAATCTGCTTAGAATTTATTAACTCACTAAACCTTGTTTAATACATTGGTTAAATCTCCCTACTTATGATAAATGGAATTTTAAAAAATGAAAAATCTGAGGTGACTCTTTCAAGTTTATAAACATCATAGTATTATTTTGCTATTTTGTTTTTGTTTTAGGGGGAGGAGCAGGGAGAAAGAGAGAGAGAGAGAGAGAATTTTAAGCAGGCTTCACGTCCTGTACAGAGCCCAATCCAGGGCTCAATCTCACAGCCCTGAGATCATGACCTGAGCTGAAATCAAGGATCAGATATTCAACTGAATGAGCCACCCAAGCAATATTCCATTTTTTATTTAGGGAGGTATTGATTGTCACATTTTTCACATGTCAGTTTGACTACCACATTCGTAAATTCTAAAATAAGTTACCCATGTCAACAGTCCTTTATCACGATACTTAGATACTTTTTAAAATATATATATTTTATTTATTTATTTGACAGAAGGAGATCACAAGTAGGCAGAGAGGCAGGCAGAGAGGGAGGAAGGGAAGCAGGCTCCCTGCCGAGCACAGAGCGTGTTGCGGGGCTCGATCCCAGGACCCTAGGATCATGACCTGAGCCGAAGGCAGAGGCTTAACCCACGGAGCCACCCAGGCACCCCTCCCTTTCTTTTCCTTATTTTATTTTTTATTTTTAAATAATTTATTTATTGGGGCACCTGGGTGGCTCGGTGGGTTAAGCCTCTGCCTTTGACTCAGGTCATGATCTCGGGTCCTGGGATCAAATCCCACATCAGGTTCTCTGCTCGGCAGGGAGCCTGCTTCCCTTCCTCTCTCTCTGCCTGCCTCTCTGCCTACTTGTGATCTCCGTCTGTCAAATAAATAAATAAAATGTTAAAAAAAAAAAAGAAAAGAAAAGAAAAGAGGGAACAAGGGAAAAGACATATTCATCTTATTTCTGTATTCATTTTATATCTTAATGTAATGTTAAGAGGGAGACCATTCAATGTGCTCATCTCCCTCCCTGAAGCCACCTTTCATGTTCCTGAGGTTTAGTCTGCCACAACTCTGTTTTCTTACTGAAGAAGACCAAGAACTTCTGTTTGATAAAAACAACTTCAAGTGTTCTTCTATTGTGGGGACAATGACGTTCACTGAAGTTCATTGAAAACATGCTGCTTGCATGGGATGTGGGTTACTGAAGTGGCAGGGATCCAAGGACAGGATCCAAGGACAGAGCTATCACTTGGTGTTCAAGGACACCTTCAGCAGAGACAAGGGTGATGTCTTTCTTTTCTAATTGAACAAGACAGATAATTGATCAGACTTGTTAGAGATGCTGTGACAATCAAAATGCATATCTATATCCGGGAGAAAAGTTTATGATCAATTGCAGCACTTGTGGGGATAGTATATTACATCCACCCTGATTTTTATATACATCACTATTAACTAAACTGATATTTTTAGAGTTTCAGCATCATGACAGCAAACATTCTGGTGAGCCTCCTTGAAGTCATGATCAGATCATTTTAGTCAATGATACTATCTGCAAACAAATATCTTTGTTGCAGACCATGCAATTTGCATATGTACGGAAGTTCTCTCTTGGATCTGCTCGTTCTGTTATTCTTTCTCATATAAGTGGTGAAAGCAAACCATGTACACAACATAACTTTACCACTTATTCCTCAGCTCTGCTTGCCTGACTTCCAAGATGCTTTATATTTCATCTCAGTGATATGAACTATCACTGCAACTTTGTATAATTTTTACTTAAAATATTTGTGTTCCTTTTTGTAGACACATATCCTGTATCAGTTTTAGATGATACAACTTGAGTATATTGTTCTATCCCTCCCTGGGGAAAGTAGGATTCACATGTAATAAATAAGCAGTGGTTAAACCCAGAAGTTCTTCCCCTTTATAGGCATTTCTTGGTTGCTCCTGTCAATTATGCATTCCCTGAAAAGACCACCAGAACAGCTTCTTGATAAAACAAGGTCAAGTTACTAACTTGTAAATAAGATTACAAGTGAAGAAATGAAGAAAGATAATTTCTTTGGTAGCATCTTAATAGGGTCTGGAGGTGGAAGGGAACAAAAATAAAACATTTATGAGGTTTTGGGGGTTCATTTAAAGTAGACAGTGAAAGTCTATTTGGGATTGGGTAAAATTTGATAATATAAAGTTGTGGACACAGTGAGCCCAGGGTTCTAAATCAAGTCTTGAGAAGTAAACAGTCATTTGATAAGCCTTGTTGAGTGAGCTATTGTTCTGAGTTCTCTTATGAGGATTGACTGAGTCTTCTAATGCTCAGATAAATGGATTTTCAAAAAGATCTTGAAATAACCAATAAAGTTATTTGCAATTTCATCTTCTTGGGAGGAGGAAATTTGGGAATAGTCAAGTCATGTTATTGTACATAACTGAGTGATAGCAGATGATTTCTCTTATCACTTTCAGAGATCAGAAGAAATCAGTTTTTTATCAACTTTAGAGAGAAAAGTTGAAAATAGGTACAAGCCTATCTGAAAGTTATTACATAAAAGTTTATTCCCTCTGGAATTTTTGGACAAGCTCAGGAAAAGACTTAAATTTAACCTAGTACAAAGAAAAAAAAATCACAATATCAAGAGCAAAGGGAAAGAAATCACTATGCTGTGAAAACTCTTCAAAGGCCTGTATCATTTGTTCACTGAGCACTCAAGGCTATATAGTATTATTTGTTACTGACTCTGCAGACAAGGAAAATATAACAAAATGTTTTCTGAGGAGGCAGCTTGTTCCAGGGTAAGACTGAGTTTAATAACCAACATTGTTCTTGGCCCAAATGTCAAAAGCTTTGTGTTCCTCTTCACTGTAATTGAACTGGTACTGAGACACATGAAGAGGGTAAGAAAAGACTTTGGAAACGAACAAATACAGATTTTTGCTTGAATAAAATTTAACTTAAAAAAAAAAGAAAACTCTTTTGAAAATCACAGCTCATTACAAGGAAACCTCACTATAAATATGACCAACAATAACATAGAATTCATTTGAACACAGCTTCTCTATCCAAAAAGATTTAATTATTGGGACTATTGTAAGTATTTTATAGCAGGAAAGTCTTAATTATAGCCAGATGAAATAATTAATCCTAAGTATAATATTATAGTACATTTACATTATTTCATTTATACCACTGAGACCCCTCTAGGGGTGTATTAAGAAACAACAGTATCCACATTCTGCTAACCTAATGTTTTTCTTTTGTTAAATGTGGTGTTTTAACCAAGGAGAAGTGTTGCAATGAAATATAGAGAGAATTTCAGGCTGCCTAGGAAGAAGAAAAGAATGAGATACTAGATCTAGATTCTCTGACAACCTGAAAACAGGAACTTTCCGGGGGTGGGGATGTCAGGCACAGAGAACTGAACTGTTAAATAGGTTGTCATAGGCAGCCTGCAAGATGACCCCTAAAGATCTAAGCCTCCTAGTATTCACAACCTGTGTAACGACCTCCCTTGGTGGTGGGCTCATTTTAGAAACTTATTTCTATCAGACAGACTAAAGTAAAGCAAAGAGACATCACTTTCAGGATTAGATTCTGGAACAACTGTGGTTTCCATCTTGAAGGATCTGTCTTCTTTCTCTTGAATCCTTCGGTCTTAGAGAAGCCAGCTGCCATGCTGGCGAAGAGCCCTAAGGAGAGACCAATATGGCGCAAACTGATGCCTCTGGACAGTAGTCAGTGAGAACCTGCCAACCGCCATGTAAGGGAGCTTTGGAGAAGATCCTTCCCCAGTTCAGCCTCCAGGTGAACCACAACTCTAGCCAATGTCTTAACTGCAGCCTTGTGAGAGACCCTGAAACAGAGGCACCCAACTAAGCCACGTCCAGATTCTTGGCTGACAAGAACTATGAGGTGGAAAGAAGTTAATTTTTAAGCTAATTAGAAATTGTTACACTACAGTATGTAACTAATGCTTAAGTATTTGATTAAGTTTCACTATGTAGTATTTGATGTGAATTCTCTTTTCCATTTCTCATAACTCCCAAATTTTAAGTAAAAGATCCATCCCTCATTAATTGAGTTTGGGGTATACAATGAAAAACTGGAGTAATTCCTCCACATGAGGGAGACTTTCAAGAGAAGCCAATTACATCTAGAATATATATTTCTAATTGGTTATTACAAAGCCCAAAGAGATCTTTTAGGGACACAAAAAGGATAAGGTAAGTAGCAATGTCATTTTTGAATGAGTTGGCAAGTAAGATGTAGTCTTATCTTGCATAAATCTCCATTTGACCTTTTACATTCTAAAGTTTAATCAATGCTTTATAATGGAGCAATTACACTTACTAAATAAAATAAGTCACTGAGGCAGCAATGATTTTTCTCTTTATAGCTTCTAAGCAATGCTCCTATAATGTCACAAACCCAGGGGGAATTATGACCAGCATCCTACATTTTTTAAATACAGTAACTGAATTTTTATATTAGGTAAAGAAATTAAAAACATGTCTATGGCAACAAATAGAGAATGTTTTACTTTCATTCTGAAAATAACTCATAAACTTAAAAAAAAATAAAATCTATGGTTTTTGTTAGAAAAAAATCCCACAGTATAAAACTATATGCGAGAAAAAGCCAGACACCCACTCCCCAAAGACAACCAGTGGAAGGTAAAGACTGTATCCTTTTGGACACACTCTATGCCAAGAACCATGAATTGCACATAGAAGGCACTGAACAAATATTTGTCAAATGAGTTCAAAATATATTCCCTGGATTTTACTTGAGAGTTTTTATTTGAATGTGAATGTTATCGGAAGCCATAAACCCGTAAGAAAAGCAATTTCACATTCTTTTTTTTTTTCTTTTAAATATTTTATTCATTTATTTGACAGAAAGTAAGAGGGAATAAGAGCTTGCAAAAACAAGGGAAGTGGCAGGAAGAGGGAGAAGGGGAACCAGGCTCCCGACTAAGCAGGGAGCCTGATGTGGGACTCTCTCCCAGGACCATGGAATCATGACCTGAGCCAAAGGCAGAGGTTTAACTCACTGAGCCAAACAGATGCCCCTAATTTTACATTCTTTTTTTTTTTAAGATTTTATTTATTTATTTGACAGATCACAAGTAGGCAGAGAGGCAGTCAGAGAGAAGAAGGAAAGCAGGCTTCCTGCTGAGCAGAGAGCCCGATGTGATGCAGGGCTCGATCCTAGGACCCTGGGATCATGACCTGAGCTGAAGGCAGAGGCTTTAACCCACTGAGCCACCCAGGTGCCCCCCTAATTTCATATTCTTAAAGAAAGAGGTTCTGAATGACCTGCAGGACATGAGAGAGAGGAATACTCCACAACTTTTATCTTGAGGATCTGGGATACAAAGGAGCAAAAGAACCCTCCACCTCTTCTAGGAAGGGCGGTGCCACTGCCCTCCCATTCACTGAGAGGAGGGAGCTCTTTGCCCCCACTCTTCACCTCATCTTCTATACCTCCTCAAACCTCAACCCCACCTCCAGCCCAGTGAAGCTTCACAAAAACCATGACTTGAGACTGGAGGGGAAACTTATGCTTGCTGAGCCTCCTGGCTAGATGCCTGCTAAGCTTCCGACCAGGGGACCAGAGCAGGAAAAGTTTACAGAATTCTTGGTCAAATTTGAACTATTTACCCTGGAGTTTGGGAATCCCCCAAAAGAGGACTTCAAGCAACTCTCACCTGGAAAGCCTAAAGGAAAAAGGTTAATTGAAGCTGCTTTTATAGAAAAAAAGGGAAAGCGATATTTTCTGTAGGAGAGAGGCCCAAGAGCTCCGATCCTGGCAAAAAGTCAGGATTCCCACAACGTGGAAGAGAACGGGGTTGGAGATACCTTAAAGCACTTCCAGTTGTGATGTCTGTGTGATATAATGTTTACATTCCTTGTGTGCTGGTCTATGCATGAGCTACTTTGGGTTGAAAAATATTTGCTCTGCCTTGGCCCCCTGGTTGCTTGTATTAAAGAGATAGGCATTACAAACAAATGCAAGAAGAAAGAGCAAAACATAACAATTTGGGCCCTGAAATAAAAAGAAGCTTAGCTTTGGTAAAGAAACAGATGGAAGAGAACCATGCAGAAGATATTTGTAGGTTGAAGCACAGTGGGAAATCTGCAACTACATTTACAGTAACTTTTTTATACCAAATGTCTAATATACATATTCACAATAAGGGGATGGAAGGATGCTATTGGGTATTACCACTGACTGGCTTACTTAATTATGAATTATATTTAAGGTTATCCTAAATAAAATTTTCCATTTAGGGCCAAATACATCCATGCTGTAAATGTCAAGACCTTCATGGCCTTTAGAATGTGATACAATAAAAAAAAATGAAGGTTCATACTACCTCACATCCATACTTGGGAATCCTCTACAATGCATACTTAGAAATTATCAGAGCACAAGGAGATGGTTGAGATTGGACAGTTCCATTCTTTTCCTATTTCTTTGTATTTCCCAGAAAAAAATATCATACATTCTCAGGAATGTTTTTGTGTATCCTAAATAATAATGTAAACAAACAAATCAGTCTAGATTTTCATTTTGCAACATGGTAGCCTAAAGCCACATAAGATTCCTTAAATTTAAATAATTTAAACTTAAACAAAATTTTAAATCCAGTTATTCACTTATCCTAGCTGCATTTCAAGTGCTCAATAACCACATGTGGCTAGTGGGTACTGTATTGGACAATGTTGATATAGAATATGTTCATCATCACTGTTCTATTGGACAGTGCTGATCTAGGTCTATAATCACAATATTCCCCATTTTTGAAGACAGTAGGAGTGTAATGTTGAAAATACATACTTGGGGGGCGCCTGGGAGGCTCAGTGGGTTAAACCTCTGCCTCCAGCTCCAGTCATGATCTCAGGGTCCTGGGATTGAGCCCCACATTGGACTCTCTGCTCAGCGGGGAGCCTGCTCCCTCCTCTTCTCTCTGCCTACCTCTCTGCCTGCTTATGATCTCTGTCATTAAATAAATAAAATCTTAAAAAAAAAAAAAAAGAAAATACATACTTGGGAGTCAGAGCTTGAATTCTTGAGTTTGAATTCTAAATCTACAGCTTTACCAGCTTTGACCATGAGCAAATAGCAATTTTTCTACACCTTAGTTTTCCTATCTTTTAGATACAGATGGTAACAATAACCTACCTCATAAGGTAGTTTTGGAGATTGTATGTGTGTTATATACAAAGGATTTAAAGCACATAAGAAATGCTTCTTAAAAATTGTAGAGAAATTAACATGAAATAATCATTTTAAAGTGTATAATCCAGTGTCATAGACTGCATTCATATTCTGCAAACCTAGCTCCATCTGATTCCATTTTTATTATCCCAAAGTAGAACTCTATAGCCATTAATTAATCAATTAATTATCCATTATCCTATATCCCTATCTTCTATTTTCCCTTTATCCCATCCTCTAGAAACTGCCCCAATCTGCTTTCTCTCTTTATGGATTTTTCTGTTCTAGATATTTCATATAAATGGAATCATATAAAATGTGGCCCTTTATGTCTGACTTATTTCACTTAGCATGTGTTTAAGATTTATCCATGTTGTAGCAGGCACCACTGATTTTTTTTTTCATGCCTGAATAATATTCTATTGTATGTTTGTACCACTTTTTATTTATCTGTTCATCCATTAATGGACATTTGGGTCATTTCTACCTTTTGGTTATTGTGATTAATGCTTCTATAAATGTGCCTCTACAAGTATCTAATTTCAGTTCTTTCCAATATATTTAAAAATGAAAATGCTGTAATATATTGTAATACTGTGTTTAACTTTTTGAAGAAAAAAGCTCTTTTCCAAAAAAACATTTTTAAACTCTTAGTACTCTCTCCTACAAAAACCTTATTTTTAAATATTTTTAGGTTCTTTTGTTGATGCAAATCACAGGGAAATAATCTTCCCTTGATGGGCGTCTGCCCCATTATCATGCAGCCTTGTTAATTAACCCCTTTCCCAACCATGGGGAAAACCTGGCCATGAGGCTATCTTTATCCATTAACATTAAAGCTTTTCTTTTGCTTTGTGAATCTTTCATTTGTTTAGGTGATTCATCAGTAAGACCCATCACAGAATGAATGACCAGAACCAAAGCTTGCAGCCTCTTTGATTTCTAAAAACTGTTTTTATCTTGGATAGGATAAAATTTGCTTTCACATCTATTACAAAGACATTTCATCTAGAGCACTGGCTTTATAAGATCAGGGGGACATGGGTTAAAATCCCAGTATTTTACAAATAGTTTGACTTTAAACAATTTACTTAACCACATGAAGCATTAGTTTTCTCATGTATAAAAAAAGGACAATCCTTTAGAAAATTTTTCTTTGCAAGCAATAGCCACCGATTATTTAATTTTAAGCAAAAAAGGATTTTGCTGGATGGACATTGAGTAGCTTAGGAAATCAAGAGCAAGTTTGGAAATTGAGGTTCAAAAAAAGTAGGAACGAGTATTTATTCAGTACCTAGTAAATATGAGGATCTTGTCTGGGTACTGTGGCTGTTAAATCATTCCAAACAAGATTCAAAGTTCTGGGAGGAGTCTAACTCACTTAGTTTGGGTCATGTACCCATCATTTAGTTCAGTAAGGACAGAGTCATTTAAGAACTCCTTCAAGCTAGAACTCATCCATAGAAAAGAGAAATCTTCAAAAAGCAAATAAAGGGACTCCTGGGGGACTCAGTCAATTAAGTGTCTGACTCTTGGTTTTGGCTCAGGTCAAGATCTCAGGGTCCTGGGATTGAGCCCAACATTGGGCTCTACACTTAGCACAGAGTCTGCTTGTCCCTCTCCTTCTGCTCCTTCCCCTGCTCGGGCTCTCTTGCTCTCTCTCTCTCTCTCTCCTTGAATAAATAAATAAAATACACAAAAAAAAAAAAAAAAAAAGAAAAAAAAACACAAATAGAGGCACTTTGCCTAGTAGAAGTAGGAATGACTTCTGTTTTTAATGAGAAATAAATGAGAGTATACATTTAAAGCATTTAGACTTACTAATACAAAATAATTACCCATATGCAGCTGCCACTATCGCTACTAATACTACCACTCCTACTTATAGTAGTCGGGTGGTTTATTGATTTAGCGGATGCCCTGGAGTGAGCTCCTTCAATAAATAAGATTTCTGCTGCGGAATATGATGAAGGATTATAATGATCACATTCTGATGCACTTTTAGGATAGATTTGAATGTTTATTTCTAGTAAGATATGTGAAATTTAGAACACAGCTCTTGTATCTGCCTGATCTTCGATCTCTCATTTATTGGTTGTGAAGGAAAGGAATTTGACCAGATACAAGGCAAGGGCTTTCTCTTAAGAGACTTTATTCCGTTCAAGTGTTCCTTTTTTCTCCAGTAAACCTGAACATGATTATTTTAACCCTTATCTTCTCCTGGCAAAATATATTCTTTCTGCTTGGACATATACTAACTTGAGCTTGTTCATTACAGAGCCAACAACCTTGGGGGAACCGAATATTGGAATTGGCAATAGTTATGTTGGGATTCTATCTGGAGCTATTGTGTAATGATTGTTTAAGTTGCTGTTGGCCACAGGGACAATTATAATAACCAAAATTGAAAATATATTGCCAAATTTACCTAGAAACAGAAACTAGCTGTGGGTTGTAGCAAGTGTAAAAAAAATCTGAGGAGTCCACATTGACGTTTTCGTCCTGGATGTTAGATAGCATCACAGATTAAATCATAGTTAGTCCATTTGGTGTCTATGGCTACTCTAGGTCAGATATTTGGAGACTGCAGAAAGCAATCATTTCTGCTTATTTTTATTCTTGCATTAACTGCTCTGGAATCCATTAGTACTCATTACTGGACTGGGAAGGTTAGTTGCCGAGAAGGGTAAGGTGGCCTGAGGGTTTTAAAAACTCAATTAGATAATTTATACTTGAAAAGAGTATCTTCAACTTTCATGTAGCAGCCTCAAGAGAGACATTTCTGGTGAGTTATGGGCTCTATATCATTCAAGGCCCAGCCAGGAAAGCAGAAAACATCAGGTATTTGTAAAAGAGATGATTTGATACAAGGAATTGGTTATACAAAGGTGTCTGAAAGCTGCAAATGTAAAAAGGATGCTGAGGCATTCTAATATTATTAACTGCAGGAAGCAGCTGCGGTTAGAAGAACAAAAGGGAAGAGATAGAGCTACCAGATTGCTGGGCTTAAAAAGAGCAGCCCCCCCCCCCCAAAGCTGGGGTGTTAACCTCTGAGGAGGGCAACATCCAGATCCCATGTCAAAAGAAGTCAGAAGCTGTAGCAGTCCTCTACCCTTGGAGGGAAGCTACAGGACTTGGAAATGGGAATAGCTTCATTTCGTCCTTTACCCAGCTTCCCAGTTTCTTGTGAGGGCCTCCCACTGGCAGAACCTAAGAGAAAGCCGGCTGTCAGGAAAGTCTAGTAAACATGCTCTGGAGAATCTGAATCCTGGCATCTCACAAAAGAGCACAGAGTGATGGACTTGAGGCTAAGAAGCAAGAGCTGTATAGCTCACACTGATATGGTCACACTTGGTTGAACTGAGAGGATAGTTATATATGTTTTAAGACAAAAATGTTACTATTCCCAAATCACCTTATTCTTGCCTTATTACAAATTTAATTTAAAAGGTTCACTCTCCCATTGACTTCCATTGATGCTTTCTGTTGTAAATTAAGAAGTTGTATATATGGGTCTATTTCTGGACTCTCTTCTATTATTTTT
This sequence comes from Mustela nigripes, assembly GCF_022355385.1. NCBI lineage: Eukaryota > Metazoa > Chordata > Mammalia > Carnivora > Mustelidae > Mustela > Mustela nigripes. The sequence goes on along the minus strand of NC_081559.1, from coordinate 21,446,067 downwards.
TTAAATATTTTATTTATTTATTTGAGAGAGAGAGAGAGAGCATGAGCAGAAGAAGAGGCAGAGGGAGAGAGAGAAGAAAACTGTCTTCTGAGCATGGATTCTATAAGAACTTGATCCCAGGACCCTGGGATCATGACCTGAGCCAAAGGCAGACGCTTAACCGACTGAGCCACCCAGGCGCCCTCTCTTCTCTTTCTTTCAAACATCGGTCTATGTTTATTCAAATATGATGCTGTTTCCATTACTATAGCTTTAGGATTGGTCTTCGTGTCTCTGTGTTCTTTATGTTTTCATATAAATCTTGGAATTTGCTTTTCTATTTCTCCATGCATTGAATTTGGGAATTATATCTACTTTATTTATTTATTTATTTATTTATTTGACAGAGATCACAAGTAGGCAGAGAGGCAGGCAGAGAGGTCAGTGGGGGGGGCTAGGAGCAGGTTCCCTGATGAACAGAGAGCCCGATGAGAGGCACAATCCCAGGACCCTGAGATCATGACCTGAGCCAAAGGCAGAGGCTTAACCCACTGAGCCACCCAGGCGCCTCTTTACGTACCCTACTTAGATAGATTTTCCATGTATCAGTTTAGAGATTTTCAATCCATAAAGATGGAATAATTGGATCTTTAAATATTTAAAGTTTTTTTCTATATCTATTTTTTCTATATCTTTTATCTATAGTTTTCAGAAAAATCTTGCACATAGTTTATTAATATTATTCCCAGATATTTTATTTTTTATTAAATTATAAAGGTTATTTCACATTTTTTTAGTTACCTTATTGTTTTTTGATGGTTTATTGAAATACAGTTAGCAATGTTTCCTGTGAACTTCCTAAATTCATTTGTTAGTTCTTATAGTTTGCGGATTTCTTTGTATTTTCTGAATTTACAATCATGATGTTTACATATGACAGTTATACTTCTTACTTTTCACTTCAGATTTTTGTTTCTTTCTCAGACTCTGTCTCCGTATCTCTCCTTTTTGTCTTTCTTTATTTTACATTATTAGATGAACTAAGACTTCTAATACAATGTAAAATAAAAAATGATGATCATGTACATTTTTCCCCCTCACTTTAGGGGAAAAATGTTCAAAATTTCATTCTTAAGTCTGATGTTACCTGTAGGTTGTTTGTAAATAATCTTTTATCAAATTGAAGAAGGCTCCTTCTGTTTCTAGTTTCCTGAGAAATTTTTTAGTGGAAGTTGTTAAATTTTATTAATACTTTCTATACATCTAAGAAAATCAATTTTTGCTTCCTTTATTATGTCACCAAGGTGAATTACATTAATTACATTTTTGATGTTAAACCAAGCTTGTAATTCTGAAATAAACTCTACTTGGTAATGATAATTTACGCTTTAAATGTACCACTAAATTCTAAGTGCCAGTACTTTAATATTTTTGATTAGTACTTTTTTCATTTATATTCATCGGGAACATGGACCTGTAACTTTTTTTTTCATGTAATATCCTTGCAGGGCTTGGTATTAGTAATTTAGTGAATGTATAAAAAGAAGTGGGAAATATTTTCTCTTTCTTTGTGTTTTGAAAAAGTTTGTGATAGCATGGAATTAATTATTTTTCTAAAGTATTTGGAAGCATTCATCAGTAAATTCATCTGGGTCTGGAGTTTTGTTTGTTTTTGAGAGGGGAATTTTTTGAACTCCTGATGAAATATATAAAAACATTAAGCAAACATGGGATTATTCAGATTTTTTTCATCTTGTGCCAGTTTCAGTAGGTTCTGTTTTCCATGGAATTTGCACGTTTTCAAATTAGTTGTGAGATTTATTGACAGAATTTATTTATGTATCATCTTGTTATCCTTTTGTGACTAAAAGTGGTAAGCTTTTGTCTATCATTTCTGATTTTTCTGTTTTTTCACACTTTTACTTTGTTGCTTGTGATATGGTTTAATAATTTTTTTATCAGTCCTTACAAAGAAAGTTATTGGCTTTGTTGTCTTTTTCTTATTTTATCTATTTCTGGGTTCTTATTTTCATTATTTCGGCTGGTATGCTTGGGTATCTTTGCTGCTATTTTCTTAGTTTCTTGATATTAAAAAGTTAAATAATTGATTTTAAGGGGCTTTTTTTTTTTTTTTACCTTCTAATATGTGCATTTAAAGATGAAAGAGATTCCCCTCTAAGGACTGCTCTAGCTGTATCCTAAAAACATCATGTGTGGGGTGGGGTTTTTTTGTTATTTCATTCTAAATGCTTTCTATTTTCATTGTTATTTCATCTTTGAGAAATGAATTACCTAAACATGTATTGCTTAATTTTCAAACAGATGGGTATTTTTCTGGTTATCTTTTTTGTATGTGATTTCTTCCTTAATTCTTGGTAGTAAGAGAACATACTCCGTATAATAGTAATTATTTGAAATTTATTGAGATTGGTTTTGTGACCCAGCATACTCCTTCAGTGAATATTTTATGAGTACTTAAAAATAACTCATATATTGGGCGCCTGGGTGGCTCAGTGGGTTAAGCCGCTGCCTTCGGCTCAGGTCATGATCTCAGGGTCCTGGGATCGAGTCCCGCATCGGGCTCTCTGCTCAGCGGGGAGCCTGCTTCCTCCTCTCTCTCTCTGCCTGAGTCTCTGCCTACTTGTGATCTCTCTCTGTCAAATAAATAAATAAAATCTTAAAAAAAAAAACTCATATATTGTAGTTGGTTTATATAGATATAAATGTGAATTTGGCCAACCTATTTAGTAGAGTTTTCCAAGTATTCTATAACTTCCTGATATTTTTTGTTTGTTTAATTTTTTGAGAAAGATTGTTTTTAATTCCCAAATATGATTATAGATTTATTTATTGCCCTTTTCACTTCTAGCATTTTTGCCCTATATATTTGGAAATTTTGTTATCAATTAAATACACGTTTAAGATTATGTTTGTCTTTGTAGTTGATGCTTTCACCACTCTATTAGGTTACTCTCTATAATTGGTAATTAAATTACCTTACACTAAAGTAAACTTTGTCTGTTACTGATATAGCCAAATCAGCTTCTTGTAGTTAATTTTTTACATGGTATATCTCCTTCCATATTTTTACTTAGTCTATCAGTATTCTTGCATTCATGTAAGCATCTTCATTCTAAATAGCATGTTGCTATTAATTCAGACTTAAATCTCTACCTTATACTTGAGAAACATATTGGTTTTTTTCATTGTTGCTGTAACAAATTATGACAAAGTCAGAAACTTAAACGACACAGATTTATTATTCTATAGTTCTAGAAGATAGCCAGTACAGGTCTCAGTGAGCTGAAATCAAGGTGTCTTCAGGGTTATGTTCCTTTTAGGCAGCTCTAGGGGAGAATATTTGTGCATGTGTGTGTGTGTGTGTGTGTGTGTGTGTGTGTGTGACTTTTCCAGATTCTAGAACATACCTACATTGTTTTCTTACAGTTTTATTCTCCATTCTGAGAGCTAACAATATAGCATTTCTCTGACCTTAATTTCTTTTTTTTTTTTTAAAGATTTTATTTATTTATTTGACAGAGATCACAAGTAGGCAGAGAGGCAGACAGAGAGAGAGAGAAGGTGAAGCAGGCTTCTCGCTGAGCAGAGAGCCTGACGCAGGGCTTGATCCCAGAACCCTGGGATCATGACCTGAGCCAAAGACAGAGGCTTAACCCACTGAGTCACCTAGGAGCCCCAACCTTAATTTCTTCATCACTTTTTTTTTTCTCTGAATCTAGCTGTGAAGGGTTCTCCACTTTTAAAGGCTCATGTGATTATACTGGTCCAAGCCAGATAATCCAAAATAATTTCTACATCTCAAGGTCCATAATCTTAATCACAACTTCAATATCCCCTTTGCTTGGTAAGATAAATATTCACAGTTTCCAGGGATCACATGTAGACATCTTTGAAGACTATTATTCTGCCTATTACAAAGTATTGATTTACTTTTAATGTAATTGTTAATATGGTTGAGTTTGAGTCAGTTATTTTTATAAATTTCTCTATTCAGTTTCTGTCTTGGTCAGTTTGGGTTGCTATACTAAATATACATAAAGTGGGTGCTTTAAACGACAAACTATTTCTCACAGTCCTGGAGACTATGAAACCCAAGATCAGAGTGCCAGTATGGTCGTACTCTGGTGAGAACACACTTCCTGGTGTGCAGGTGGCTAATATTCATTTTATCCTCACATGGCAGAGAGCAGAGAAAGATCATCTGTTCACGGGGGATTTACCAAAGTGCTCATTATCTCCCAAAGTCCTCAACTCCAAATACCATCATATTGGGAGTTTAAGCTTCAACATGAATTTTGAGGAGACACAAACATTCATTTCATAGAAATTTCCTAGTAACTCTTGTGTTTATAATTTCTTATGGTCAGATTTGAAAAATTGTATTTTTAGAAAATTATTATTTTAATGAAGATTTTTATAGTTCTAGTTTAATAGAGGTGAGCCACATAAACTCTAAAATGTACTCTAATTTTCTCTGAAACTGTTATTTATCTGTTTTAAAAGATTAGTTCATTTGCTTGAAGTTTCTCAAAACTTTCTTGCTTTGGTTAGACAGTGGGTTGTATAAGTAGCTGTATATTCATTCCAAAGAGGAAGCTATTTAACTGACTTCTTCCACATTTTTTTTGTCCCTAAGCCATTACTTTTAATGCTATCCTTAATCCTTCATTTTAAATCTCATAATACTGTTTTAAGGATAATCTTGATTCTTCCCAGTGCATGCTTCTCCCTTTCTAAAAACAATAAATTTCTATTTATTTCTAAAAACAATTTATTTCTATTTATCCTTCTGTCTTCAGTCACTCCAATTTAACAATGGCTAGATTAAACATCTCCTCCACAGCCAATGTAGAATAGCTGCTCAGCAGATAATTGCTGGAGAGTGCGACCTTAAATTCATTTCTCAGCAATACTTCAGGGAAACAGTAGTTTTAAAAAAGTTCTTGAATGTCAGCCACCTACCCATTTCTCTAAATATCATAAGACCTCCCCATGGATAAACCAACAGACCTACAGAGAGTTGCATACCTGGGTCATATCATTTTTGACTCCCATAAAATGGCTTTTGGTGAATTCACTTTGGCATAATGGTGACTTACAGTGAAGAATGTTAAAAACAGTCTGTGAACCATGTGGTAGTGTTTTCTCCAGAGGTATGTTTGTAGACACGATTTGCTGCATTTTGTATGGTTCTTACATGAGAAAACAAGAGGCTAGATTTTTTTCTCTGGAATAAGTATGATGAATAATTTTCCTTCTGAGCCAATGCTCAGTTTTTACCCTATGAATATTTAGTGTTGCCAATGGTTATGTTTTCTTCTTGTCTAGACTTACTGAAAGTTCTTCATCAAAGTTGAGGAAACCTTTATGTAAATTATGCAACATGTATGCCATAAATTCACTAGAAATGTGCTTCCGCTTCATTGTGCAGTATCTATTCTAAATTCCATCTTATCTTTTTTATCCTTATTTTTTTTCTTTCGTTGTCTCCCATGATTTTCAAGCACAATGGACTTTTTTCTTCTATTTACAACTGAAAGCATTCCTGATTACTATAGAAATTATCCATTAAATATAAGATAATTCCCTAATAAAAGTAATTTCCTTTCCAGTTTTTTCATTCATTTTTAATTTTCATGATTTACATCTTATGAATGAGTTAAGGCAGGTAAATGAATTAATAATTAGAAAGATTACTGTATTAGTTTGGATTTTTAAATTGCAAACTGTAGATATTGAATCTGGTTAACCTCAGTAAGAAAAATAAGTATAGTAGCAGTTTATAATTATAAACTTGAAGAGAGAAGAGAAGTTTGTTTTTTGGAAACTGATAGAAACTAGAGCAACACTGAAATAGGGACTACAGAAATAATTTTATAGCAGAAGCAGGTGGCCATTGACTCACATGATCTCCAAATCATCCCTGTGCCTTTCATCCCTTGATCAAAATTCAAAGTTTTAGAGGAGAGCATTTGCTTGGTCAATCTTCCACCATAAGTGCACCCTGAAATGTGATAAGATGGGGAGCAAAAGTATCTTCCATTTCAGCATCCATAGTGGGAGGCAAACACTTAGCATTCTACTAAGAGGACACATGAAAAGAAAGAAGAAATCTGGAAAGAAATCAAGGTGCTGATAGGAAGAAGCAATAGACACCACGACAACTGAAACAAAAACGGTCATCCACAATAAAGTAAGATTCACTTTGATTTGCAACTTTCATTCGTCACCATTGGTAAACACAAAAAATATGAAAATGGCCCAAAGAGAAAAGTTAGAGACCTTATATATGAAGCATTTCCTCCCTCCCAACTCAAGAATCTGTGGTGGAGCCTGAAAAGGCAACAATAAGACAGAAAACAGTGCTACATTCTCCTGGCTGCAAACCAGAAAGGACTTTACATGTTGGAAAACTGTACTTATGGAGGGAGGGAGATAAAATAGGAAAAGAACAGGGTTTGGAGTCAGAGGCTAGAGATTTAAATTTAGACTTTTTCTTTAATAAACTCTTTGATTTAATTTTTATCATCTCTGACCCTCAACTCCAACAAGTACAGAATGGGAACAGGACAATACTGACCGCACTGGCTTGTTGCAAGAATTTAATTAAATTTTTACACCTAGAAGCTGCTTTCATTCCTGCCATACATCTGACCTTCATTTTTGTTTGAGATGGAAATTCATATATAGATAGATAGATAGATAGATAGATAGATAGATAGATAGATGATAGATAGTTCACTGCTCATGAACTTTGAACTGACCGACTTTCACAGGTAGATTCCAGGATAAAAACCTGTGCAATCTGCCCTCCTTCCCATGGCATTAGCAGTCATGTGTGTCAGTTTTGTTGCTTATTATCTCTAGGTATTGTATTTAGTTTTATTTTTAAGGGATTTTGCAAAGAGTATTAATTCCATCATGTTCAAGGAGTACAACAACAGTGTTAGAGGTGACAGTTCCATAAGAAGTCTAATGATAGAAATACGACTAGAAATATTTTCCATGAAATCAGTAAGAAAAGGTCAGATGCTGCTGCATATTGTCTCATGAAAATTTAGGAAGATATGTGCTAACAGACTGCATAATTGGAAAATAAGAGATCAAATTTACCAAAGTTCCAGGGGGAAAACTTAACATGTAATGAAAGACAGAAATTAGCTCAGCCCCCGAAGACCAAATTGTTAATACCCCTGGAATATGGCAGAAATACCCATCTCAATTTTTTTCATGGCTTAATTCTCAAAACTTAAATGTAAATAATGTTTAGATCTTACTCATACTCTAGCTTTCTACCTAAAGGCGGAGGCCTTTTTTTTTTTTTTTTTAAATCTCTGTTGTTGATTTGGTTCCTAATATTACCAGCCCCATAAGATATGTCTGTATCATGGAGGGGAAATTGGGAACTACATTTCCCAGAATCCCTTTTCCATCTGGATTCTTTTGAGAATCAGCTAACAGAGACACTTGCAAGAAATCTGGAAAATGAAAGCAAGGATAAATCATTAATCTCCACAGATGCTTGTGGACAGACATGTGGGCTAGGGTCGGACCTAACATTTGAAGTAGACTTCAGGTTCACTCCTTAAGAACTGGTCACTTAGGTGATGTAGGTTAGGATTGCTGGTGACAGCTTTCCTAACTCTGTTCTCTTAGCCATTACATTATTTGAGCAATTCTTTATTTTTCTCTAATTTTACATCCAAATATAAACAGGTATAATCGGAATGCATAAAACAGTTTCCTTTTTCTTGATGGATCCCTGACTGCAAACAAAATTTCCCTTTTGTTAAAATGAAGGAGCTGACTGCTGATCTGACTCTTTAAAATAATTCCAGCAGTGAAAAATAACATTAAACAACAAACAAACAAAATTGTGGTGAAATGCAACTGTTTCCACTTCCATTCAAATTCTGTTACTGTTGTGCTAAGTCTGGGTGAGACCCAGAGTGTGCATTTCAGTTTGCTCTCCAGGATGATTCTGATGCAAATGACCTAAGATTACCAATTAAGAAAAAAACAAGTGTTAGGCTTTGAGCTCAAAATTCAACTCTCTCCATAATTCTTTAGGTCTTTTCAGTCATTTCTTCCTCTGGGTGAATGAGGTGAGTGAAGGATCTTAAACTGGTTGCAGGAGACTATCAGGAGTGGGCATGTAGGCCCTGGGAATTTGGAGGGTAGATAAAAAAAGCTCAGGGGCGCCTGAGTTGCTCAGTTGGTTAAGCAACTTCCTTAGGCTCAGGTCATGATCCCAGAATCCTGGGATCCAGTTCTGCATCAGGCTTCCAGCTCCCTGAGGAGTCTGCTTCTCCCTCTGACCTTCTCCCCTCTCATGATTTCTCTCACTCTCTCTCTCTCAAATAAATAAATAAAATCTTAAAAAAAAGAAAAAGAATCTGGGGATTCCAGAGATTGACTTTTTCTTTATGTCTATAATTATATAGAGAAATATACAATAAATATAAGTATATATTTTATATTAATGCATATTTTATATTTAATATATATAAATTTATATAAAAATATAAAACAAAAACATATTATACATATATGATATATATACATATAACATACATACATTTAATATAATATATAATACATACATATATGCATATACATATAATATAATATATTTTACCCATTTATTTGAGAGAGAGAAAAAGCAGGAGTAGGGCGAGGGATAAGGAGAGGGAGAAGCAAGCTTCCCACTGAGTAGGGAGCCTGATGTGGGACTCCATCCCAGAACACTGGGATCAGGACCTGAGCCAAAAGCAGACAGACAATTAACCTACTGAGCCACCCAGATGCCCCTCCAGACATCGGCTTTTTAACAGTTGGGTTTTGTTTTGTTTTGTTTAGTTTTGTTTTCTCTCAGATAAACAGATAAAAAGAAGCTGGACAACTACTAGCAAGAAAAGTGAAAAAATAATTTATTTCCCTTGGGAACTTCTAGAACTTTTGAACTAGACTGGAGGAAAGAAATAAATATTTCTGTCTACTGATACTTGTCAGTGTCTATTGATTCACAGGAGTTGAGAAAGGAAGAAAAGCTTGAATTTAGAAACACCCCTAGGTAAGTTATTTTTTGCCACAATAATGCTGAGTGACAAACAACCACAAACCCTCAGTGACATATGGTAATAAACTCTCATTTTAGCTCCTGGGTCTAAGGGCTGTCTAAGGCCAGGCTCAACAGATACTGACTGGCCAGATTTATTATGCATCTGGGTCAGCTGGTGGGCTGGCTCAGGGCCAGCTAATCTAGAATGATCTCAGCTCTCTGGGTTCTGTTCCGCAGTTTCTCATCCTCCACCAGACTAGCTGAGGTTTATTTGACTGGTTGAAGTATGTGTTTGATAGAGCCTGGTAGATGATGTAGTTTCTGAATATAGGTGAGGTTCAGTGGGAAGAGGTCTGGAGTCGATGACGGAGAAAGAATTCTCGAGACTTCTTTGGTGTGAAATGGTGGTTTTATTAAAGCACCGGAGGGCACAAGAGGGGCTGTTGCCTACTGCTCCCTGTTACCTCCTGCTGCCCCAGGATTATGAGATGTAACTAGTCATATACATGGGGGTTGTTGGAAGTAAAGATAAGGAAAATTCCAAAAGGATTTTCATATGCTAAAGAAGACTCACTCACAGGATACCAGAAGCCTTGCTAATATCAAACCTTAGTTGTTCTTCCCTCTAGCAAGGAATTAACAATAAGACAGTTGGAAGTCTCCTAGAGGAAGGTTATACTCTCTGCCTGCCTCAAGTACTTGTCATAGTGCTTCAGGTTATAAGAACATTTAATTTCACCTACAGTTCCTTCTGTCTTTGTTTCCCAGGTCAGTAGAGACAGAGAGGGAGAGGCAAGGTGTTTTGAGGTCTATGCTTAATACTGGAGCACCATCACTTCCATCACTTTTTTTTGGCCAAATCAAGTTAAAAGGTCATCTCTGTCTCAGAGGCAAAGAAATACTCCTCTTGATGGGAGAGGCTGCGAAGATGTTGCAAAGGACATTGGTATGGGGAAGAATAGACCAGTTTTGTAATCAATATACTATAGTCCAGATGGTTATATTCTAGAAAGGATGCCTTATCGATATTATAGCTTTTCTTTGTTCTTCACATTACATTTCCCACCCAGTAACCAAGAAAAATAATTTCTGCCATGTGTATCACTATAATCCAATAAAATGATTTCCTTGTCCAGCTAATAAAACGATGAGAGACAACTGAAAAATAGCACTCCAATTCCTCCAAATATTTAGGAAGAGAAAAGAAATCACATATCACACATAGGCTTCACTGTCAGGTTGACAATAGCTGCAAGTGTAGCTACCACCTCTGCCCATAACTGACGTTAGGGTCTAACCACCAGATGACAGACCCCTGAACTATGTTAAATTTTAGAAACAAGTGTAGTAGAACATTCCTGTCTTCTAAAGAGTCAAGAAAGTTTTCGGAAGATCTCATTTATTTACCACAGCAAAGAGTTAGTGGACCATTGCCGCTTGAGCTCTTTGTTGTTGTTTATGGCATAAATTCCATCTTTATTCTCCCTGAGGAATTTTCTGAAGTGAAATTCCCATCCTGAATTTTAGCACCAATGGGATGCATGTTAAACTAACCCTCGCCTCATTTTTTAAATATGATAATATTTATTGCTAGGTTGGGTGTATCCAATGTCCATAGCCACAGACCATTTAAAAACATTCGCCTCTACGACTATCTGTGGCAAATCCTTCCACTTCATAAAGCCCTTTTTTTTTTTTTGTTCTAGTTTTCGGTTCCACTTCCTGCGTGTGATAGTGTTGACTTGCTCTTTTCATTTGGTATTTTGAGGAAGACGTTGATGACCGCCTGATGAAGCACAGTAATGACAACGATGTCTTCAGTTCTCCATCTTTTGCCCTTTCTTCTTGTCTCCCATCCCCCACCCGATCCCGCAGCTCTGTCTGTTATTCATCCTGCCATTATTGTTTCATTATTGTCAAAAGAGGGAGGAGGAAGAAATAAGCTTCACACGAAGTGACACGCTATTGATAAAGTTTAATGAATGATGTCTACACGAGTGTTTATGTGCCAGGAGTGCAGAGAGTCCTAAAATAAAGAAGTGGGAAACTTGTTGCCATCCACAGAGACCTCACTAGACTGTTAGCTACCTTCAAATGATGAGATATATAGATATAGATAGATACAGATATAGATATAGATAGATATAGTTCTATATAGGTATATAGATATTACTTATGGAACATATTTATGTTTCCATCATTCCACATTCCTAGTCACTCTCATTATTTGAGCAGTCGACATGAGTAACATATATGGAGAGAGAAATAGTCACTCGTGTGATCCTGCTCCTGCCCTCCGCCTTCCCTACCCTCAGAACAGAATAGGAAGAGGGGTGCCTGGGCGGCTCAGTTGGTTAAGCTTCCGACTCTTGACTTTGGTTCAGGATCTTGAGATCCAAACCCATTGGGCTCAGAGCTCAGTGTGGAATCAGCCTGAGATTCTGTCTCTCTCTCTGTCCCTCCCCCTGCTCGCCCCTGCTCTCTCACTCTCTCAACATAAATAAATAAAATATTAAAAAAAAAAAATAGGAAGAGAGGTCACAGTCTGATTCAGATTTCACTTAACTTCATCAAATCTCAAACTAATAAGTACCATCATTCATTGATTCACAGTGGTTCATAAAATAAAGACATACCTTGTAACCGATGGCTTGTTAGAGTCAATAAAATACAGAGTTAGAGCTATCATTCCCTGCTCTGTTCTCTCTCCACCACATCCCTCCAGTGACATTAACTGCAGCATAACATTGCTTCGCCTCAGAGGGAGGAGCTCTGTAAGGGAACCGTGCACTGATTTAAGAGAAATGCATAATGAAAAAAATGATACAGCAACATTTAAATTATGTATAAATAAATAAGTTGGTTTCTATTTAAATAGTAGATCTGATTGGAATCTAACGTGTGCTTCTTCATAAAGACTGAGTTTGGTTAAAACACAGCTTTGGAATATTTCCCCAGATTATGTATTTCTAAGAATTATTGAAATAGCAATTCAGTCTGTCCCTCCTGTACAGTGGTATTGCCTTCATATTTGAAGGGCTTTGGGGAAAAAGATGAATTATTCTGGGGCATTCCATAAGCATAATTGAAAAAGATACACATTAGCTATGAGTACGCAGGTTTCAGATCAATATAAAATGGAACTTTCTAGCTTTCTAGACAGGGAAGTATAGAGTGATCTTGTGAGACTGTGAGGTCCTTATCTATTCAGGCATTTGAAGCCGAAGCCGTCTGGCTTCTCTCAGGGATTACAATAACCTGATTCCTGCTTGGGTGATGAAAGGACTAGAGGGACTAGCCCCTTCCGATCTCAAAATCAAAGATTGTGTGGCGTGACACTAGGTAAAAGGTCACATATTCCATATTTAGAAAGCAAGTCCTAACAAGCGAAAGCTATATATTTGCCATTTCTTGAAATAAAACAAAAGAACACAGTCAACATTTTTTTCTCTTTTTTTTTTGCTATCTATATCTGCTTTACATTCAAATATGGCCCCATTTTTTCCCATCTTAGAGACCCATGTCTAATACTAAATTCTTCAAAAGTATACCACTGAAGATCGGTCTTTAAAAATAGCTCCAGGGTACTCTGTAGAAACCACTGACTTCACTGAAATAAAAATAAAAGTAAAAACTGTAACTCCTGAAATAGGAGCAACTACTGTTCAGAATACTGTCTTGATGTGGTTGGGGAAAAATTTAAAGTGTGTATTACTCTGAAAAAAATCTAGTAATACCAAAATACAAAAGAATGTAACTCTAGTGGGTAATAAAATTCTTTCAAATCCCGACATGCATTTACAGCCTCATTCACAGTTTGCTAGTTCATTTCATTCAATATAACACCTGAATTGAGCTCTTATAAATCCTACCTTTCTGTCCTGTTTGTATTCATATATACGCCCTTCCTACCTCCTGCCCTTCGTGCCTAGATTTCTATGTTTATCTGTCGTTCAGCCACGCAAACGTCTGCCCTGAGATTTTGTCTCTGGTCTTACTGAATTCCAATTGTTACATATTCAGATGTAACCTGACCTCTTCAAGCGGAAACGTGGTTTTGCTCAGTGTGGGAAGAAAGCACCGGACAGAAGACAGCCGACCACGCCCACAGGTCAACGCCTTTTCCAGATAATCAGCTTTGTCAGCAGACGCCCAATAGGGGAGCGAGTCACACTGACCAGCAGCCCCAGAGACACTGCCATATACACTCTCGTGTGACCGAATTCACAAGGTCACCTAGAGTAGCAACTGAAATCTCTGCTACGGGAGTAGAACATTCTATTGTTGTTTCCTGTAGAATGCCCAGAGGGACAAAATACCTCTCATGAAGGGTTGGTTTGTCTTTCTTGATAGAATCTATTAAAAAAAAAAAAAAAAATGATGTACCTGTAACAAATTTATCTTAAGTGTAATCAGTCCATTATACAGATCTCTAGATCCATTTTTCTTTCTCTCTTTTCCTCCCGACTTTTTATTGCTTCTCCACCACCTTGGATCGAATCTTATTGGTTACAGGATTCTTTCCGGGGTATCTAAGCTAAAACTTCCCTGATTCTGCTGAAAGGAGCTGCTGCACAGTCCACCAAGTCAGCTGCCAATAGCTGAATTCAGCTGAATCCCCTCCAGTGCACCCCAGCTGTTGTTTCATCCAAAACCTTGCATCTCTGTCTCCAGAATGAGTCCTCTAGAATCAGAATGTAGAATCAGAATGGTTTGTTTACAGACTCCGGTCACAATAGGCACAGGATGATTTCCAAACCTATCTTGAAAAGAAAGCACAGAACATCTGGTGCTTCTGAGCCCCTGTCGGTAGGTTTGGATGCTTCTCCATAAGGTGCCATATTTGGGGGGCTGGGCAAGATGTCTTCTCAGGCACTGGTGTGTGTAAGGATGGCAGAGCCCAACCCATGGGAGGGTGGCCTTCCCGGTGGAGAGCCATAAAGATCCAGACATGTCCGGCTTGTGTTCAATTCTGCCTCTGTTTGGCTGAGGGTGGAATTATATAGTGGGCTTTACTGTACTTCCGGTTGACTGGCTGGTGGGGGCCTCCTTCAGGGGCAAGCGATCTAATCCTGACCAAGCATGGAGCATCATTGCTTTGGAGAGAGAGGTCATTGACAGTTTCTTGAAGGTATGGTGGGGCCTGGCCCAAGTCTGCTGATAGCAGCAGCCAGATCCCAGGGGGTTTTTTTGGTTTGTTTTTTGTTTGTTGATTTTTTTTTTTTTTAAAGTTATGGATTTGGACATCTTTGGAGATGTCGATTGTCTCATTTCTGTGGCAGCGAGTAGTAGTGGCTCAGTAAGTATTAAACATTCTCAATAACCAGCTGATCCTTTCTTCTTTCTATTGCGATACAAAACTTTTTAAAAAATTATGAATCAAAAAAATAAATAAAACATAAAATAAATAAAAATGTTATGAATCTTGAGATACTTAATTTTTTGAGTTGGAGTTTTTAATTTTCTATTAACTATTCCCCCACTGATTTGACCTTACCTGAGGTGGACGTCCCTGACAGCTGGACACACAGACACCTGCTTCTTTCTCCAGGAAGTCCTTCTGACCTTGCTGGGATTGGGGTTGGCCTCCACTCATGCAATGGTGGCCTGATCATTTGGGATGGCCCCTGGACCCCCCTGGGGTTTTGGTAGCTGGTGCTCTGCAGGGCCAGGCAGCTCCTAGGCCGTGGCTATGGGTGGTCTACATTTAGTGTAAAGTTTGATAACATCCTTGGGTGTTTGAGGTGGCACTAACAGGAGGTGCTCATGCTTTTTAAATCAGGCCATTAGATGTTGTGCCACTGCATGCAAGAGAGAGACCCATAATACCCCCAAGAGTATGGGGATGCAGTGTGATAGCCGCGAGGTGTGCAGCAACAGAGGGGACCGTAGGCCCATTGCCTTTTCCTGGAGCCAGGGCTTTTGTGGCAGGTGCCAGACAGGGTGTCCTTAGCAGACAGGTTAGGACTCACAGTCCTGGTACCACATGCAAAGACACCAGTCAGGGCAGGGGAGCCTTCCTCTCCTTCCAGGGCACCGTCTTGCACCTTTATTTGGTAGCCTACCTTAGGCAAGAGTCGCCTTTGTATGTTTCAGGCCGTTCGCTAACGCAATGGGAGCTTGTATAAATCTTGGCCAGTTAGGCTAATGGTCAGCACTAGGGTCTGTGCTTCGAGTCAGGAAACACACCAGCGAATCGGACACCTGCTGGGGAAATTCACCTCCCATGGGGTGTTAGCAGGTGGAAAACAAGCCTGCAACAACCCATGCCAGCTCCAGTGAGCAGTGCTGCGGGGTTCTGGAGGTCTCTGGTGCCTTCCTCAGCAGGTGAACTTGGGGATAGGAGGCCGCGGCAGCGCTGTGCCTAGGTAATAGAGTGCAGCACAGAGTAGCACAGAGGAGGGCCGCAGGCAGGAGACCACTTCCACCTGGGAGAGCCAGGTCGTCAGCTATTTGCAGCCGGCGAAAAGGCATTTCCCCAGGTTAACTGCCACTGTGACTCTATCATAATGCTCAACACCAGCAGTTATGGCTTTGTGAAATTAATATTTGTTAAGTAGAAAGGGCTGTGAGATGGTGAGCCTCCTTCAACAAGAGACTACAAGAGAAATTGAAATAAAGAAGTTTATTACTCACTAGTCGTAGTAGAAGAAGTGTAGGCAGACCTGGAGGGGGTCACATGGGGAGGTCGAGGCAGAGTGGAGAGAAAGAAGCCGGGGCACGTGCCTTTATTAAGGTCTGTGGATAGAGGGCTTTGGACTTCCTGCTATGGCCAGATTGATCGACTCAAACCAAAAAGATCAGGATTTTGGTAAACCCCACAGGGTCTTATGAAAGGAGTTTATGTGTTGGGAGAGGGCTGTGAGGGACTGTTGCTCACAAGGGCTATTGGGGGAGTCATATCAGGAACTTTTTCCTTTTTCCTTATAATTCTGTGGTCTCTTATCTAGGCCTTGAGGTTTCATCAAGGGCTAGTGTCAGCTTAAGGCCCCCACAGACCGCTTGGCCAGACAAAATGGATGCCGAGGCAGCAATACCATGGAGTAGCTTAGCTACACTCGGACACACCTGGTTTTTTTTTTTTTTTTAAATTTCTTTTCAGCGTAACAGAATTCATTGTTTTTGCACCACACCCAGTGATCCATGCAATCCGTGCCCTCCCTAATACCCACCACCTGGTTCCCCCAACCTCCCACCCCGCCCCCGCCCCTGACACACCTGTTTTTATAAATAAAGTTTTATTGTAACACAGTCCTGCTCATTTGTTTACATACTGTCAATGGATGTTTTTTGTGCTACAAAGCAGAGTCAAACAGTTGTGAATGGCTTGCTAAATCCAAAATAGTTACTATGAGGTTCTTTCCAGTAAAGCTTTAGCAATTCCTGCTGTAGAAGTAGGGCATGAGACTCGTACCGCGGAGCAGAGTGGGTGACACAAAGCAGCTGCCAGCCAGCAGAGGTGTCTGAGCCAGCAGCTGAAATGAACAGCCACTAGCATCAACCCAGCCTCAGCAGCCAATCTTCTTGTAAACATCTTGTACCAATTTGCCTTCCAGTCCGTGTTTTACCCTTGATCTGCTCTGCTCCGTATGGCTGCACCTCTGCCAGCTTCTAAGTCAGCTTGCTCTCTGCTAGGTTAAGACAATGGAAAGAGGGCTGCCTGGGTGGCTCAGTCATGAAGCATCTGCCTTCGGCTCAGGTCATGATCCTAGGGTCCTAGAATTGAGCCCCACATGGGCTCTCTGCTCAGCAGGAAGTCTGCTACTCCCTCTCCCACTCTCCCTGCTTGTGTTCCCTCTCTCATTGTGTCTTTCTCTGTCAAATAAATAAATAATCTTTAAAAAAAAAAAAAAAGACAATGGAAAGAACTAGGGGGAAGTTAGAGGGAGAGAAAGAAGCATGGGTATTTCTCTACCTCCACTCTGCTTCTGGAAGATTCTTGAGCAATGTCTGTCCTCTTCCATGAATCTAGCTCCTGACAGACTGTCTTGTGCTTGCAGCTATCACCTCTTAGCCTCTGGTCATATCCCTTCTTCCTTGTGCCTCCTGTTTAGGTGTATGCGAACTTCTTGCTCTTGCTAATCTGAGGGTTGTTTATGGTCCCCCTCTTGGATTATCAGTCCTTGCGTCTCCTAAGTAACTATTCCCTTACCGTTAAATTCCCTTTGTTGTTAATAATTGAAGTGATACCTACTTTTCTTGATGGGCACCAGCAGATGAGAGGAAACAAAGCAGCTCTGCTTGAGTGGCCCCTTTGTGGTGAGGTATGGGCTTCTAGAATCTGGCTCAGCTATCAGGGACGGTGAGTGATACCCAGGCTCAGGGGTACATTACATTAGGATACATTTAAGTCACGTCTTGAGGATTCTCAGAAATACTTGTGGAATAATAACATCCCCGTATGAGCAGGTGGGAGCTTGGTTTCAGCGAAAATCAGGCACAAATACTAATGTGACCTCAATCACGGGGTAGAGAAAACCGAGATGTTAAAATTACAGAAACCTCCATTTTAAACTGTTGTGCTATAGCTTTGTCTTTATGACTAATGCCAGTCAACATCTTCCTTAAAGATAATTAGCAGAGTTACCATTTCTTCCATGAAAAACAAAAGGAGAAATTGAAAGGATTTCAATCGGATGCTATTTTCATTCTTGTCATTAAAGATACACATGAACTTTCAGAATCCAATGTCTATTCCCAGTTCTCCAAGTCTGGAAGAGTCTGGGGACCTGCAGAGACTGCTGTAATTTCAATTCATAGTTTGATAGGAACAGTCAGCCCTAGTTAAATGCCATCAATGGCTAATGCAGTTTGGACAGTTTAATTATGTACTTGTCTGAACACTTGTCACACTACTGGCGACTTCAAAGCGGTGTAGTTGTCTTTGGCACTAAAATTTGCAAAGTGTTTTATAATCATTTTTATTAGTGCTTCCTCACATTAGATCACTAGACAAAAAATGAGATATGAAGAGGTTAAGTAACTTGACCAAGACTAGACTGAACTGACAAGAGAAAATTGGGAGCTGAAACAATTAACTAAATGGTTCACCTAATATTAAAGGCGCGTCTTTTGTTTTGGGGAGGGAGAGGAAGGAGGAGTTTAAATTACTAAGCTAATTGTCTGGTAATCACGGCACTCTCGGATCTAAGAATAAAATTCATGATCTCCAGTTCTTGTTAAAATACTTACCATATTGCTCAATGCGATGTTTTTTATTAAAATGACGAACCTTTCGCATTGTAGAGTCAGACGCCTTCCTTTTGATGTGTTACATATTTATATCGCCACCTAGTGGACTGATTTGTAATGAAGGCGGGCTTACGGCTCGGGGCGGAAAGGTGAGGGACAGATGCTCTTCCCGCCATTCATCCTCAATGGACACCGTATCTCTCAGTTGCTTCACCTCTAATGTTGAACCTGAAAACTTTGTCTGCATCCTGACTCCCAGAGAAAGAAATTCGGGATCATGTTATTAACAAACATGCCTTGCCTCCTCAAGGAGAAACAGATGAATGAAGTTCCCAGTGGCCAGGAAAACATGAACATATGTTAAAGTCATTAATGGCTGTGTTGCTTCTGTTTAGCAGCAAGGTATAATGACACAACTAATTTGCCTTTTCCTCATTATGAGGTGTTAACAAGGAGAGTAACTATGACAGAGAAGATAGAAATGGTGGTATTCTTTAAATTAGAAGTAAAGGGTAAATCTAACAGACAACACGTTTTTTTTTTTTTTTTCAGCTGAAAAACCATACATTTTATAGAAAAGAAAATGATTCTATATGACCATTATGAGCTATATTTATTATGTCCTTGGAGATTAACTGGAATTCTGTTTTTGTGTATTCTTTCTCGTTTTCTTATAAGCACTTTGAGACAATGACTTTTACTTAAATAAGTGGCTGGTATTGGTCTGTTTCCATGTGAAACACTTTTTTGAGTCAATTCTGTTGGATATTTTTTAAAATGTAATACTCCTTGTCAGACAGTTTTCCAGGGTCATTTCTGTAGTATATTTTTTGAAATGTGATATTCCTCTTATGTCCAACTTACTAAGAGTTTATGCCTTTGCTGTTAGAGATAATAATGTTCTTGTAACTGACAGTCATCGTTAAAAAAAACAAACTTCTTTTTGTTGAATCAGCCCCTCTATATCTGTACCATCTAAAGACATCCTCTGTATCATTTAAGCTTTTCCAGCAATTATGAGAGCCAGTAAAGGAGCCAAATCCAATCTTTGCTTTGTGATCATTGGGTTTTTATCAAATTTTTTCTTAAAAAAGGAAGCTATTTTGCCTCATCAAATTACCATTTTACACACTTTTTAAAAAAAAAAGATTTTATTTATTTGATAGAGAGAGGGAGAGGGAACACGAGCAGGGGGAAAGCAGAGGGAGAAGCAGACTCCCTGCTGAGCAGGGAGCCCAATGTGAGACTCTATCCCAAGCCCCTGGGATCATGATCTGAGCTGAAGGCAGATGCTTAACTGACTGAGCCATCAGGTGCCCCTACACATTTTTTCCTCATATATTTTTCACTCCTTTTCTAATGATTATTAGTTAATTGGTTAAACATGTTAAAAAGTCTAACCAAAAAGTACCTGGTAATTATAAGTTATATAGAATGTTGGTTATTTAAAATCAGTTGAGACATCAGGCAAAGATTTCATATCTAGCAGTTTTTTTCAATGTGCTGGCATTAAATAAATACAAAAAGTGTGCATTTGCATTTGGAACTACTGGCACTTGCTACTAAGTGAAAGATGTTTTAAAAGGATCGAGATCTGACAATGCATCTACTTATGGAGGTATCTACTTAGAGATATATTATTAATTTTAGTCTCACCCATGAAGACATATCTTGGATAATCTCACATTTACTATTCAGAGTGAAAACAGTTCTTTGGGTAATATATTTTTTAAAAAAAAGAATATATGTTTATAACAAAGAATTCCACAGGATATGAAACACTTAAAAGCAAGTTGGAATACATAAAAATTTGTTAAACCCTTTGTGGTTTCCAATAGACTATGGAATGGGTAGGTGTGTGTGTAAATGTATGTGAATATACATATTCAGTGCTTAAGAAGTTGTGGATATTGCAATTATGTATTTAACAAATGCTTGGTATTATTATTTACCAGCCTACTAACTTACACTCCAGTGATATTATTATTTTCCCCTTTTTATCCAAAACTTTTAATTTTAGCCCTTACTTTTAAACAAAATTATAGACATGAATCATTTAAAGGTCAAAGGGTTCTTTGAAAACATTGAAAAAACAGGGATTTTTTGTTTTTTTTTTTTTCTTTTAACCAAAAATAATGGTCCTCTACATGCTTGCTTCTATGTTCCATTCCCTAGAACACAACCGCTTTGATCTCCTACAGATGATCATTTTGATATTTACATTAATGTCTTCAAATACCAGGCGGTTGTGTCGGAGGAGGTTATCAAGGTGATCAGGATGTGTGGAAAGACATTTGAGTCCATCTGCAAGAGTCTGAGACAGTCCTCACTGTCTTCCACGTTCCAGCTCACAAGTCACGGACACCCTCTGGCAAGCAGGAAGCTGATGCCCTGCCTTGGATAGGAGCCCTAGCAAATGACCCTTCAGTAGATGCAGCAGATTGGGTGCATACAAAGAGTGGCCATCAGAGTGTCCAGGTGGGGTGACATATGGCCGAGGATGCTGGATTGCCCTTGAAATACTTGGTTAGTGCACTAACAGCATGTCTTGTGTGCTTTGTACAAGGCTAGGACAACTGTCAAAAGAAATCAGGGGCCATTCGCTGGAATTCCCAACCGGTGAGGGATTAGTAAATTGATTATATTGGTCCCCTCCCTGCACATGAAGTTTCTAAACACATTCTGGTTTGTGAGGACACTGCATCTCGTTTAGCCCAAGCTGCTTTCTGTTGATGTACAAACCAGGCGGCCACCATTAGGGGATCAGAGAAGCTGAATAACCATGTACAGATACCCTCATGGACTAGTGATCAGGGGTCACATTTTAAAGGTCATGATGTACAAGACTGGGCAAAAGAACATGAGATTGAATGGAGGTTCCATCTCTCCTACAATCTTCAAGCAATATGCTTAGTAAAAAGGAAAACAGAAGTATTAAAGCAGCAGATTAAATTACTAACAGGTAAAATGACCTTGGCTGTGTGGGCTGAGGTACTATCTCAGGTTTACTACATTTGAATGACCAACTGGTAGGGCCTGTTCCCCCCTATGCCAGGCTGGGGACCTCTAATACTGTAAAGGTTTAGAAGTCTTGGGAAACAGGCATTGCCCTAACTCACCACAGATCAACATCTGATGCCATTAAGAACATGCATCATGCCTAGGAAAGGACTTACTTACTGGAATTTGCAAGGGTTACCCTTCATGGATGGGGGAGCTACTTTGCACACCTGGATGAGGGGGCTACTCCGTCTACTGAGACCCTTGTCCTACGGCAAACCGGGCCTGTTGAAATAGACTCTACCTGGAAAGGAGCACACACCATTGAAAGAGGAGAGAAGCAGGGGACTCTGGTCTGGCATGTCCCACCCTCTGTCCCTCTCCTTGCCCCTAACTGTGCTATCTACCCCAGCCAGCTTGCAAGGTATATACAACTGGGTCAAGTTCCTAAAGCTGCAGCCTCCCTCTCCTCAAGGCCGGCTGATCAGGTTCTGTTTCCCACGGGTGCAATCATTCAGCTGCTGTCTTTGATCTCTCCATTGGCCTGGAGGATATCACAGCATACCTAGAAGCCCTCACTAAATTCACCCAGCAAGACTTAAATGATAACCAACAAAACCTGTTTTTACTGAACACTGAAATGTTCAGTAAACAATAAACCTGTCCTCCAAAATAGAAGGGCCTTGGTCATGATTAGTGCCATGAAAGAAGGGACCAGTGCCATTGTTCAAGCAGAATGTTGTGTGTTCATATCTGATGAGTCTGTTAACGTGCCACCTTTATTAAATCCTGCGAGGACCCAAGTGAACACCTTGAGCTATCTGCCTCCCAGCCCAGAGGACATGGTGAACCAATGGTCCGGCTCATGAGGCTCTCGGTGGAAGAAGTTGTCACTCCTTTGGAGAATTATTGTCCTAACCTCTGTTTTGTCTTCCATGTGCCTGCATTTTTGCTACGGCATCTCCCTCCAGTGTAGCCAGATAACTGCCACTGAAGCCATCTCCCAGATAGTGAACCCCTTGCTGACTCTGCTGTACACATGTTGGAAGAGGGTGGTAAGTAAGACTGTAAGGGCTGGTCATGAGGGTTGGCGTTGGAGGAGGTTATCAAAATGATGTGACCACCCACTGACCTTTGAGCAGGACCTGAGCATTTGGAAGCCTCCCACCCCTTTCCTGTTCTTGAAATGTGTGTTCTGCTTGCCTTTTCTGCTCCCAGAAGCTGCCCCAAGGACACAGCCTTGAGACAGTAATGTGGCATTGAGACTACCTGGACAGTATATGTGTCTAACCCAGTTAAGGCCTCTATATAAACTTCTAAGATTTGGCAGGCAGGTGCGAAGATCTATTTATCTTGTGGCTGCCTAAGACAAACCTCTCGTGTAAGTTCCTTGCTTATTAAATCTGTCACCTACTGATCTGGAATGATCTGTCTTTCTTCACTCTCTTCCTTCCCTCCTCCATGTAATGGCCCCTTCATATCACGTCTGGGAACCTCCAGAAGTTGCAAGCCCACAAATTGATAACCTGGAAGTGAGAAACCTGTCCTTTCCCTCACTCAACCCCACAGCCTGAACATTCTTCCCTTACTCTACACTCACATTCGTAATATCCTAACATTTTCATTTTGTATAGATCAATTTCCAAGCTTACCTTATCCGATGTTAATTATAATTACAACTGAGCAATGTGGTAGGAGTTGATGACATTTATTTTCCTGAACAATTTTTTTTTTTTTATCTCTCTCCGGAGGGGGATTAGTGATTGCCTTATTTCTTATTAGCTGTTTTCTATGATTTTCTTTTAAATAATCCACCTCAAAGCCTTTAGCTAATTGCCTATATATTCTCCCCAAAGTCCATAAGCATCAGATATTCTCCTACAGGCATCTTCCCCATGGATTCTCTCCCAGAACCTTCTGCCCAGCCTCTATCTAGCAGCCTGATATTTTTCTTCACCACCCTCCTGGCTTTGGATCTTGTCTTCCTCTAACCTTGACTTCTTTGTTTTTTGTTTTTTTTTTTTAAGATATTTTTCATTTATTTGACAGAGAAAGAGAGAGAGATCACAAGTAGGCAGAGAGAAAGAGGGAAGCAGGCTCCCTGCTGAGCAGAGAGCCCAATGCTGGGCTCAATCCCAGGACCCTGAGATCATGACCTGAGCCAAAGGCAGAGGCTTTAACCCACTGAGCTCCCCAGGTGCCCGACATCTTTTTTTGCTTACTCTCCTATTTTGGTTCATGTGTTCTAAGAAAGGATAAAAGGGAGGTAAAATTTGGAGGCTTTGCCTGTCAAAATACTTTATTGTTCTCTCACGTTTGATTGATAGTTTGCCTGTGCGTATAACTCAAGTCGGGAAACGAATTTTTCTCAGAATACTGAAAGCATTCTTCCACTGCCTTCTGGCTTCTACAGTCCCTAGTGAGAGGTCCAAAGGTATTATGACTCTTGATCTCTTGTACAAACTTGTATGAACTTCTTGTCCTGAATACTCTGGATTTATATGACAACAGGCTTTGTGGCATGCCCATTTTAATCTCTTGGGTGGACATTTCCAAGCCCTTGAAATTTGAGAAGTTACTTCTTCTGGGAGAACTTTCTTAAATTATTTTACTGATGTTTCCTTCCCATTTTTCTCTTATGCTTGGGTATTAAACTTCCTGGATTGATACTCTAATTTCCTTATATTTCCTCTGTTTCCTATCCTTGTCCTATTGTTCTATTTCAAAGTGATTACTTCAATTTTATTTTCCCAAACCTTTGTGTTCTCAGAAGAAATCTGTACTCTATCATTCTGTTCTTATATTATAACTGAAAAATCTGTTCTCATCACTCTGAGAATATTAGTGACAATCATTTTTATTATTCTTTCCTATGTATAGTCTTCATTGTTTTCCAATATTCTAATTTTTTTCCTTTACTTTTAATGGTAAAGGATTTCCTCCAATATCCAGTAATCACCGGTTGCCTACTTATATCTAACACTGGGATTCCAACAATTGATGAGGAGGTCATGAATGGAGCTTGCAATGTATGCTTTACTGGAGGATGACTCAGCCAAGTCTTTTAGCTGAGGAATTTTGATGTCAAAATTAGGTTGGTTAGTTTCCCCAGAAAAGAATCTTCAAGTCTCTTGCTGAGAGGATATATTGTACCTTGTGTTTTGGAAGTTAAGAAGAAAGGAAGAGCTGGAGAATGTTAGCATCCAGCATATATGCATCTATTTAACCCTCCATTTCCCCTCATACCTTTGGTCATACCCTGGTGTTGATGTTTTCTAGACAAGGGAAGACTATTTCACTCTTTCCAGAAAATATAGCTCCACTCTTTTTTTTGTAGTAAGGGTGGGGCAACATCCTAGCGTGGAGAATAGTGGATAGTTACCTCCTTCCTAAACAGATTTTTTTGTTTTAATGCAGTCACCTCATTTCCACTTTTAGAAACACCTGACATGGCAGCCCTCCCACTCAGAGATGAAGATTATGTCCTCTCTCCTTGAATCTCAGTGGATTTATCATTAATTCAACCAATAGAGTATGGGAGATCTGAGAGCCATGTGATTTCCAAGTATAGATCATAAAAGGCTTTGTAGCTTCCATTTTGCTGTCTAGAAATATTCACTCTTGTAGTCCTGAATCATCATAATACGAAGTCCAACTTCCTTGAGACCACTGAAGAGGCCATCTGTAGACATTCTAGTCAAATATCTAATCTAAGCCTGACTTTGTCTAATCCATCTCAGTCATTCGGCTGTAAGTAAAAAAGCCATCTTGAAAGCAGTTTCTCTAGCCCTGGCTGTGCCGACTTTTAGCCGTTCAAGTCATCTCCATTTTGGTCCCAGACATCATGGAACAGAAAACAGCCATCCTCATGGCACGCTTTCCGAACTCCTCACCCACACAATTTGTGAGCATAATAAAATGGTTATTGTTTTCTACTAGTACATTTTGGGGTAGTTTGCTATGCAGTAATAGATAATTTACATGCCCAGGACTCTGAGTTATGAGTCACTGAGAATTCTGGTCCGAGACAGATTGATTCTTGGATTTCTTCACCACAGGCTTAGGATTCTGTTTGCTTAGGTCTGTTAAGCCCTTTGCTACTAGTATAACTATGGTTTCCAAAGCCTCTTTTCTTGAGCTCCCAGTCTTTGTGGGTATAGGCTTTTAAATATAAATCTCTTCACATTCACTTTAGAGGAGTGTCTAAAGGATGCATAGTAGGTACATATATTTCTCCTGAGAGCCCACAATTTTTTTAAATTTATAATTCTCTAATCTGGCTCAGATATAGTTTACTTAATTGAACTGCACATGTAAAGCTTACCATAAAGTTTATTCTCTGTCCTTTTTGGGGGGTTGATTGCATTGGTACCAATGAAACTCCTTTCATTCCTGGTGGGTGTTGTTGCTGCTAATCCGGATACCCTATTTACTGCTGAGAATAATGAGGGTTTTCTTTATTTGAACTATGGCTGATATTTAGAGATATGTTATGCCTTATAAAATTATTTTAATTTTGAGGGACATCTGGGTGGCTCAGTCAGTTAAGTGTCTTCAGCTGAAGTCATCATGATTGCAGGATCCTGGGATGGGCTCTGCATCCGGTTACCTGTTGAGGAGATAGCCTGCTTCTCCCTCTCCGTCTGCCTCCCGCTCCCCCTGCTTGTGCTCGTGCTCTCTCTCTCTCTAACAAATAAATAAATAAACATCTTAAAAAAAAAAGAATTCTCACTAAATTATTTTAATTTTGAAATAATCCACTGAAATGTATCAGATAACAGTATCATTGAGGTGTGTCCTTTGTTTGTTCTTTTTCACTAAGACGTTAAAACACCTCAAACAGTGTATATATTGATTTCATCGTAACTTTCTTATAAAAAAGAATCTTAAAAGCAGTGTATAGATGCCACCATTTCATTTTCTAGAAACTTCCCTGAGACCTTTCTCTCTCTGATAACACTTCTGCTTGGTAACCAGGTTCTACATCAGCTAAGCCCATTCATAAGATTTAACCTGAAATTTCACTTCCTTCCTGCTGGTCAAATTGTGTCTTTTTAACACCACCTCATGTAAGATAGTCTTTTGATCACATTTTTTAATACAGCTCAAGATGTATTTCTTCTGTGAAATCTTATACGGTGGCATAAGAAGAGCTGTATTTGTCTTAGAAGAGCTAGGTCCGGGGCACCTGGGTGGCTCAGTGGGTTAAACCTCTGCCTTCATCTCAGGTCATGATCTCAGGGTCCTGGGATGGAGCCCCGCATCGGGCTCTCTGCTCAGCCGGGAGCCTGCTTCCCCCTCTCTCTGTCATCTCTGCCTACTTGTGATCTCTCTCTCTTTAAAATAAATAAAATATTAAAAAAAAAAAAAAAGAAGAAGAAGAAGAGCTAGGTCCATGGACTAGTTTCTTCTTTAAACTCTTAGCTCATTTCCTCTGAGGAGTAGGGCAATTTGTTACCATCTCTGAACCTTGGAATTATCGTTACTTACCTATATTGGAAACAGCAGTCAGCAGTCCCTTCCCTGATGTATGTGTACATTTTTATGTGTGTGTGTGTGTGTGTGTGGGAGAGAGAGAGAGAGAGAGATGGAGAGAGAGAGAAAGAGAATATATTGGAAAGAATAAGGCTGTTAAAAAACATCAGTACACAAATGTAATGAATTACTTAGTTTTAAACTAAATGTGAGGTGACAACAGTACGCGTCCAGATCAGTATGCTATGTTTATCTACCTCACATCTGGCTCCATTTCATATTTTTACATTTGTTTTACTTGCTTCAAAAAAAATCAAGATAAAGGTGTCTTATTTTATGTGTCCTTGGAGAAGTTTTGAGTAAAGATAGATATGAATTTTAAATATTAAATTACTTAAACATCTTTAGCCTACATATTTTGCTTTAAATTCTACTGATTGTTATGTTTTTAGACCCTCACTAGGCATATTTAAGAGAACGAATGCATTTTAATGTCTGCGTGTGTATAATGACATGTATTTATTACATAGCCTCAGAATTATTTCCTAAATGCATCATATGAGTATTATAGTCCCAAATTAATTGTGATCAATTTGGAGATAAAAAAAATTGCATCATGTACTTTGTTTTGTCCTTCTTCCAAATCCAACTCGTTTCAGATGGGCAATAAATAATTTCTAAATGCACACAGAATGTATTTGGCAAAACATTTCCCAGCAAAATGCCAGGTAGGGAATTGCAAGTAGAGAAAACCCTCTTATCTTACACTTCCAACATATGACTCCATTTTACACCAGTCTCGTTTTGCCATTTTCAGTTATGCAGTTTCTCCAACTTTCTTATCAAAATATGTTTTCTACTAAATACCTCCTAGCTTTATACACAAATATTTACTCTGGGTTCAAGTGAGTCACTTTCAACCAGTCTGTAGTTACCTGGGCATTTGCTTGTTGATTCTAAAACAATGTCCAGCACAACTGCCTGACTGTCCGTATTTTTTCCACTGAATGTGAGGCTGGTATCGGCACTGGTCTGTAAGTTTGAAACAAAATGGGAGTTGGCAGAAGTTTGCAAATCAACCACAAAATACTATAAAAGGAAGAAGTGATCTTAATGTCTCAAAATATTTAACCTCTGGCCTTATCAGTCTAATGGTGTGAATTGTCTGGATAGCTTTAAAGTGGGCTGTGATAAGTAAGCCTTCCATTCAAGTTAGATTTTACAAACTGAATCCTTTCCTTGGAGCAAATTCACAGAGTCAAGTAATGCTTCCATCATCTTATTTATGAAGGAGAATAGAACTACAAATCTAAACAATCCCAGAAGCTCGATATATGATGCCCATTAGTTCATTTTTTGGGTGGCCAGCCTTAAAAGTGGCTCCTTCTCCCAAAATAAGTTCAATGTTTCTTGCTCCAACTTTCAGAATTGAGAGGTTCCACCTCAAAACAGAGGCTGTCTGAGAAAGCATTTCCAGTTATTATGTATCTTGTGAATGGCGCCAGTCTACCATTATAGTAGGAATGTAGTTTTGGTAATCACAGACTCTATTTTTGGCAATAAGTGATATGCAAATGCAAAGAAGCATGAACTGCATGGCATAGATCCATTGTTAGTGCCCTGCTATACCACTTGTCTTCATTGTGCAAACCTCTGGGCTTAAGTGGATTATAATACAATAATCTAATGCAATTAAAAGTGCATCTGGAGAACAATGTAAATTTACATTTAGTGTTCATAACTTGTTATGTAGCTTTCAATATGTTGTATCATGTACTATTCATGACCCTCTTTGTACTCTACCTCTCAGTATTTTCTTGTTTCTCACGCCATTCATTCAATTTCAATTTTTAGCCAAGTGTTTATTTCATGTGAGTTGCATTGAATGTGAAGAAAACAAACCTCATATCTCCTTTACTACACAGATTAGATTTAAGCTTTATTTCCAGAACAATCCTTGTGTGAGATTAATATCTAGTTAGTGAAAGGTATGACTTTTTTTCTATCAATATTTAACAGAAAAGAATTTGACTCTGCATTCTATTCCCCGATAATTAATACTCACTTTGATATTGTAGACGAAAGGATTTTGTATTCATTCTGTTGACAGAATGATTTGAGACCAAGGAGGAAATGCTGTTTGACAACCTCTGCATATTCTTCATTCTGGGGAAAAATGCATTCTGCTAGCTGTCCAATCAATTATGTAGACAAAATGAATTTCATCATAATTCTGTCAACAAAATGCTAACTTGGTTAAATTATTCTCTCCACAAAATGAATTAACTTAAAAATCCTTTTGTCCACAAAATAGATTTAAGCATTTAGTGGAGCCTTGTAAATACTATCGTCTGTTAGTTTAGTATGTGTAATGCAAATATGTGGATTGGCTATGTCAGCATTTCTAGTTCTTTAGAGGTTATGGACCCGTGTGTTGTAACTTCCCTTTTCATTGAAGGTCAAGTGGAGAGCAAAGTCAATTATCCAGAGAATAGCATATGGGAGATAAATGTAGCACTGTCCAAAACTACTATAAGTTAGATCCATTTGAACATCATGCATTTTTAGAAAGTATAATTTAACAAGCTTGCCAACTAATTAAGTCTTTAATTAGGGCTTCAAATTCAACAAGTCACTTCAGGGATAATTCTTCGTAAAGAAAAGAGACTGATGGTTCAACTTCTTGACAGTTTACTGCTAAAGAAAATATATTGTTAAACATATTACAATGCATAATTTAAAAATTATTCAGTATCACCTTCTGTGATTTGGTCTCCTTTTTGGACATATAAATATTTTAAATAAATGCTTTGGTAAATGTATGAGGTGTGGGCAGTGCAATGTATTTCTTTTAAATAAAAGAAATTATTAGTTGGCTTCAGCTTACATTACTTGATAGCAAGTCTTGAAAAGCACTGTTCATCAGTGTGATGTCCAAGAACACATGACACTCATTTATTTTAAAACATATGTGGAAGGGCGCCTGGGTTGCTCAGTGGGTTAAAGCCTCTGCCTTCGGCTTAGGTCATGATCCCAGGGTCCTGGGATCAAGCCCCGCATCAGGCTCTCTGCTTAAGCAGGGAGCCTGCTTCCCCCTCTCTCTGCCTGCCTCTCTGCCTACTTATGATCTCTGTCTGTCAAATAAATAAACAAAATCTTTAAGAAAAAAAACCATATGTGGAATAGGAGTATAAGAGTAATATTTTTCCTTTTGATTACTGTATCTGACCAATGATATAAAGTGACATGTTGCGCCAAACCTAAATCCAATTAGAATACAGAATTTTAAAACTATTAAATAGTGTCTTTGATTTCTATAAATGTTTTACTGGCTTTGGAAAGACAGCATTGTCTTGTCTTATTCCAGTAATTGTCAAATTATTTAATTTGAAAAATGATCATGTTTCATATCGCACCTTCCTAAGATTCTTCTTTTATTTGATTAGAATAGTATAAGCTAGACCGAGGAAGAGAATTAATAGGAAAATTAATAAGATAATTTTTAAAAGATTTTATTTATTTATTTGAGAGAGAACAAGTACAAGAGAGAGAGTGAGAGCATAAGCAGAAGAGGGGCAGAAGGAGAGGGAGAAGCAGGCTCTTGGTTGAGCAGGGAGCCCGACGTGGGTTCAATCCCAGCTTCCTGAGATCATGACTTGAGCCAAAAGCAGATGTTTAACTGACTGAACCACCCACATGAAAGTTTGTTGCACAAAACATTGGTCGTGATTAAGAAGCGTAAGATTTGGGGCGCCTGGGTGGCTCAGTGGGTTAAAGCCTCTGCCTTAGGCTCAGGTCATGATCCCAGGGTCCTGGGATTGAGCCCCGCGTCAGGCTCTCTGTTCAGGGAGCCTGCTTCCCCCCTCCCTCTCTCTCTGCCTGCCTCTCTGCCTACTTGTGATCTCTGTCTGTCAAATAAATAAAATCTTAAAAAAAAAAAAAAAAAAAAGAAGCGTAAGATTTAGGGGAGACAATGTGAATGTGACAATGTGAAAAAGAAGCAACTTTCCCAAACAATGCTTTCTTAAAATGATAAAGTCATGCTGTTTTTAAAAACAAAAATATAATAGCACAATTCTGTACCACTTAAAAATGTAATGTTGTCAAGGTTTTAATTGTCAGAGTGGAATAGATGTATTAGTAATAAATGGTGTAGGTACCAGATTTTTTTTTTCTGACTAACAAATATAGGTCATCGAGCCACTTAAACAGAAATTTTAACTAAATTTTCCCATTGGGTGTAGAGTAAAAGCAAAATAAAAATCAATAAGGGAGATTTTTAAAAATATATAACTCCATTGCTATATGCCTAACATGAGAACAGTGACTGGCATTTAGATGATCAGTAATATTTATTCAATAATCAAATGAAATATCATAAATCTTCCTTCTTTCAAAGCACACAAGATTTTATGTAACTTAATCAAGATATATAATATTTTGCTTTCCCCTAAAAATGTTGATCTCTTGTCATAAATGGTAGCAGTGTGTGAAGAAAAAGTAACATGGAAAAAAATGTATTGCTGGACTTGTCTATTTTTGACAGAAGTGGAAAAATTCTCATTTACAGAAACAGCCTAGTGTTTAATGTGATTTGGGTCATATGAATCAAGGTCTCCTTAGTTTTCAGTGATATCCTTTTGTAATCTGTTTTGTATAGAGGACACACACTTTTTAAACTATTGGATTTCAGAGAGTTCCAGAGAATACATAATCCAAGTCGTACTACGAAGGATAACAGTTAAGGAACACTGACAGAGAAAAATATGTAAATGATTTGTAAAGCACAGACTATGACAATGGGCCAGTTGAGTCAAGTCTTCTGACACAGTTCATAAATTCTAGCAAGGAAGAATTACTTGCTAGAAGGTCACGGGCAAGGTTTTGATGTACATGGAATAGCATCGTCCTCAAACTTGGATAGTTTGAAACACTATAATTTGAAACTATTATTGTTATTCTCAAAATCTTTGCTAGAGAGACCATATCCTCTTTTATTATTTATAACCACAAGTTAAGAATTAATGAACTGTGTAATACAGATCTTCCTCAACTTATGATGAGGTTATGTCCCTTTTGAAATCATAGCTTTGACTAGCCTGTCTTAAAGGTGCACAGAACGTTTTTATTAGCCTACAATTGGGCATAATTATCTAAAACAAAGCCTGTCTTATAATAAAGTACTGAATATCTCAAATAATTTATTGAATTTCATACTGAAAGAGAAAAACAGAACGGTTGTGTGGGTACAGAATGGTTATAAGTGTATTAGTTGTTTACCCTCATGATTCCTGCTGACTAAGAGCTACCGCAGGCTACAGCTGCCCAGCATCGTGAAAGAGTATCATACCATGTATCTCTAACCTGGAAAAAGAACAAAATTCAAAAATTTGAAGCACAGTCTCTACTGAATGCATATGGCTTTTGCATTCAAAAGTAAAGTTGAAAATTATAAGTCAAACTGTAGTAATTCAGGGGCTGACTCTATGTACAAATATAATGCTAATTAATCTCCTTCAATAATTAATGCATAATTAATATGCAATATATAACCCATGGCAATAATATGATATATAATTAATGTGTAATACATAACATAGAATACAATATTTCTATGTATTCTATATATCGTTTTATCTATACCCAGAAACAAAGCAGGATATAAATATATAATTACACAAAAATAGATAAATAGATTACCAAAAGTAGTCTATGAACCACTAATGATTAAATGTGATTTATAAGGTGCCTCCCTCAGTTAAGCATCTGTCTTCAGCTCAGGTCATGATCCCAGGGTCCTGGATCAAGTCCCGAATCAAGCTCCATGCTCAGTGGGGAGTCCTTCTCCCTCTCCCTCTGTGTGCTCATTCTCTCTCTTAAATAAATAAATCTTTTAAAAAATGTGAATTTATAGTCCATGGGTTGATTCAAAACATATCACATAAAAATGCATAATATTTTATCTTAATTTGATAGTATAGATGACCAGTATTGTGAAAATGATTTTATGAAAATAGTGATTCCTGTTTCTTTTTTATTTTCTCCATTTATATTTTCTGTTTGCCTACAATAGTACATGTTGCTTTTCAATTAATTTTAAAAAGCATTCAAAAATAAGATATATATTTTAATAAATTCATTATAGTAATACATATACAATACATACATATTTTAATAAATGACATTTACGATAAGTTATTTTTCCAGGTTCATATTTTATAGTACACATGAGTTTATGTGAGTATCTTTATAAATGTGTTACAGCAAGTGAAATCAGAAGAAATTTGTATGCTTTTGTATTCCATGGAATAAAAATATTAATCACCATTTTATGTAGGAATAATACCAAAATGCTTGTAAATTTTTAAGAGCCAAGTATGTTTAATTTGTGGCTATATTATCCCCTAACACAGAGTCTGGAATACAGTTGGTAGCATGGTAACACTTCCGTCTCTCTTCCCCTGTACGTACATATATTAGGGTCAGTAAATATCAGCATCTCTTCACCTTGATTCAGCCACCTGGCTGTTGCTTCTGCTGGCCATGTGATTAGCTCCTTCCCCTCACTCTCAGCGTTACTCTAGCCAGCTCTTATATCTTTTTGTCAATCCTGAAATTCAAGGACTTTGTCCCCCTCTGGTGTGACTTGTTACTGCTCTGGTAGTTGTCAGCACAAGTATGATATTGAAAAGGTCACACTTCTACCATTTCAGTTTCTTACTCTCTCCCAAGTCACCTTCTATAGCTATTTTGGTAATGTAAAATTTACCAAGGTCTGAAGTTACTGAAGGCAAACACAACACAGGGAAAAACATATCCAAGTGTAAGGTAAATACACCTGTGACAGTAGTCCAAAAGGATGGAATAAAGGGTTAGATTATCCCACAGCCTTGTTCCTTTGTCTTAAGGCCAATAACTTCTTTGGATTCCAAGAGAGAAAAGAGAACATCTTTGTGACAAAGATTTTGCCCTTCTCAGGAATTCTTTCTCATCATTTGGCTTGGTCTTACCAAAGGATTGTTTTAGGTCATCTCTTTGGAAATCAGACTCCGGGGTAAAATTTTGCACACAGCATACTTATGAGAAGATGACCTCTAGAAATCAGCTCCCATAGATAAAAGGGAAGGAAGTAGGAGTGGGCAAAAGAAGAAGTAAATCTGTGAAGTAGATCTGAAGATTGGCCAACTCCACAGGAAGCTATGGTGCTAGAATGTCCTTTCAGTGTAATGTCAAATAGGGCCAAGACAAACTTCTCTATGATCCTAAAATGAAACATGGGCCCACTACACTGGGTCTCCCAGGGTAGAGACATAACCATGAGCAAAGTTGCTCTCTATTCCTGAGAAAATCCTTAAGGGCCAGAACTCCCAGGAGCTGGGGAAATAAGACCTTCCTTCATTGAGTAGAGACCTGGAAGGAGAAACACAATCCATAATGGATTTACCCCACCAATTCAATCTTTTAACTCTAATAATATAGAACAGTGAATACTCTCAGGACCAAGTGGCTTAGTCTAAAATGAAATACACTGTGCTGTGTTTGTTTGCATATGAGAAAGTGTGAAGAGCAGGAGGTCACTCAGGGTTTTTAGACATGCATTCTTTATTTTTTTAATTTTTTATAAACATATAATGTATTTTTATCCCCAGGGGTACAGGTCTGTGACTTGCCAGGTTTATACACTTCACAGCATTTACCAAAGCACATACCCTCCCCAATGTCCATTATCCCATCCCCCTTCTCCAAACTCCCTCCCCCCAGCAACCCTCAGTTTGTTTTGTGAGATTAAGAGTCACTTATGGTTTGTCTCCCTCCCAATCCCACCTTGTTTCATTGATTCTTCTCCTACCCACTTAAGCCCCCATGTTGCATCACCACTTCCTCATATCAGGGAGATCATATGATAGTTGTCTTTCTCCACTTGACTTATTTCACTAAGCACGATACGCTCTAGTTCCATCCATGTTGTCGCAAATGGCAAGATTTCATTTCTTTTGATGGCTGCATAGTATTCCATTGTGTATATATACCACATCTTCTTGATCCATTCATCTGTTGATGGACTTCTAGGTTCTTTCCATAGTTTGGCTATTGTGGACATTGCTGCTATAAACATTAGGGTGCATGTGCCCCTTCGGATCACTACATTTGTATCTTTAGGGTAAATACCCAGTAGTGCAATTGCTGGGTCATAGGGCAGTTCTATTTTCAACATTTTGAGGAACCTCCATGCTGTTTTCCAGAGTGGTTGCACCAGCTTGCATTCCCACCAACAGTGTAGGAAGGTTCCCCCTTCTCGCATCCTTGCCAGCATATGTCATTTCCTGACTTGTCGATTTAGCCATTCTGACTGGTGTGAGGTGATATCTCATTGTGGTTTTGATTTGTATTTCCCTGATGCTGAGTGATATGGAGCACTTTTTCATGTGTCTGTTGGCCATCTGGATGTCTTCTTTGCAGAAATGTCTGTTCATGTCCTCTGCCTATTTCTTGATTGGATTACTTGTTCTTTGGGTGTTTAGACATGCATTCTTGAACAGGTTTGAGTACTCTAAGACTCCATATAGTCTGATATTTCCCACCAAATTTGACCAAAAAACATTTTTTTTTCTCTTTCTTTTTCCTCAGTTTCTGGGCTATAATTAAAAGAGTAATTATAAACGATGCTTTCATACATAGTTCCTCAAACCAATAATTCATAGAGATGGTAAAGTCTAAATCCATACTGAGAAAGGGAAATATTTGTCCTAACTGTAGTATTAGCTACACCTATTTCCTCCAAAAAACAATAAAAATATATATTGGCATACTCACCAGGGTTTGTCCTTGTATTTACTCTTCTCCTTTCAGACTGTGCCTTAGAATTGATGCATAATAAATTATGTCACATGAACTTTATATCCCTGGAGAAATTATAATCCTTCAAGACCCTGAGTAGGTAACATGCTTCTCCAGTGAACTTCCCTAATTCTCAATATGAATTAAAACTCTCTCCTTTGTGTTCATACAGTAGTCAGTGAATAACTCTAATCATTTATCTCATCAGCTAAAACTGTCAGTTTCTGTGAATTTATTACTCACTGAAATTAAATTCCTTGAATGTATCATCTGTATTTCATGTATTTTTGGTTTAATAGTAACAAGACCCACCAGTTGTCACAAAGTAGGCACTGAGCCAATAGGTATTTGTTATTGGAGGGGAGAATGGCATTATCCTGTACTACCTCACTCCTGGATAAAGAATATACTCCCAAATAGAGGATTTGAGGGGAAAGTTCATTGTGTAATATCCAGTGTCCATTAGTTGAAATGGGCCAGGAAATGTTGTTATGTTATCATTTTGCATTCACAGGTCAGTTCTATGATAGACCTGCACAACAGATGTAGAAACTGAGGCTTAAAAAGGCTAAAAAAAAAAAAGTTGAAGATAATATTGTTAATGAAGGGCAGATACAGAGCCAAATGACTTGACACAGTTCTGCTCATGAGGCAAGACCTGAATGGAGCTGCTCAGCTACCCAAGATTGGTGTATTGTTTTGTTGATTCTTTAGCCAATATGAGGGCCAAGTGAAATACTGCATATATTTTGAAGTTGGAATTTTAATAATGGTTGGGAAGTGAAATTTTAAAGTTTTAAAATTCCTCATTGTCATAATTATTTTTGTTATATTATTATTATTCTGGGAAGCTTTGCACTTAATGCTTTTATTATTGAAATAGCTTCCATAACTAATGTCCTGTTCCATAAGAAAGAGGAATCTTGATTAGAAAGCATATTTCTATTATACTTTCCGTCTTCACCAGAAAAAGAAGCAAAAAGTGCTTCGACACCAATGCTCTCTATTTTCTATTATAATTACATCCATTCTAGCAATAGTATCTTTGAAAGGAATAATAGAAAAGAAGCATGCTATGGTAAGCAAAGAAGTATATTGGTGATAACTTCATGTGAATAGTGTCAGTCCTTTGAGTTGCCAACATTACACAATAAATAGCATGTGGGAGCTAATATGATAACTTGAGATTGGCTATATTATATCACTAAATACCGTTTCTCATCTACATATTTTTTTTGATAAGCTGAGAAGTTAATGTTTAGTAGAAGTGAAAGTGAACAATAACAGGAGCAAAATGTTGCATTAATATTTAATGTAATGCCTTTTGAGAGTATAAAGGGAATAAAATCATTCAAATGCAAAGCAATCTGCAAGGGTGCCTTCATTTTAAATGTTTTGCTAGGAATACTTCTATTTTGCTGGAGTTTTGCTTGTGAGAAATAAGAACACTGTAAATAACTGTAAGCTTGGCTTCTAGCATTTCAATATGAATCTATGATAGATAGCCTCCTCACTTTTCCTATGGTTCTCACAAAAAGTTCTAGACCTTTGGATTTCACATATCCCTTGTACATTTGCAAACTTTTAATTTTGAGAAATAAAAACGCTTTTCTCAAGAAGCTATCATATAACTCCAACCATAATTTTATTAAATAGAAGAAATTTTAATGCAGTATTTATCCAAAAAAGATAATCCTATAATTGAATATCTCTTTTTATAAAACGGTATTCAAATAGTTATCCTTTTTTCTCCTCTTTTTAATGGATATAATATCTAGGTTTTGCATGTAGAATAATTCTCTTTTTCATCTAAGTTGAAAAAAAAAGATTCACAGTTTGACTCTGGACTTGAGATGGGTGTGTTTCTATGGCCTAGTCCATTTCCAGTAGCAATTTATGTTATATTTTAATTAAGGAATTAAATACCTGAGAGACTTCACTTGCTTGATGTTTCTCAGATATTACTTAAATCATAATATAGTCTATGTACCCACTTCCTTGATTGCATATTTCAAATAATGGATCCTTATTGAAATGTTAAATTTCAATAAGAAACCAATGTTCTATAAAAGAAATCAATTGAACATTTTATAACTTAGGAAAATGAACTATTCTTTTCAGGGATCTGAACCAGAGGGTGCTTTTTAATGATAAAATCATTTTATCTTTTTCTTGTTATTTACAGAACCAAATGAAAAAGGCTGCCTAATTCCCCAAGCTATTATATCACAACATCTGAATTTATGCATATGTTCAAAATGGCTTCACAAGCTTGCGGAGAAGGACATTAATGCCAGTGGGAGGTATGATTCACTACTTTAATATGTTCTCT
The DNA here is from genome assembly GCF_022355385.1 of Mustela nigripes. NCBI lineage: Eukaryota > Metazoa > Chordata > Mammalia > Carnivora > Mustelidae > Mustela > Mustela nigripes. Next base: position 21,408,169 of record NC_081559.1, on the reverse strand, counting down.
TTATGGATTTTAAGACAAAGAAAACATATATGATTTTCAATAAGCAACTGGGTAAATAACACTTGAAATAAAATGGTTAATCTTTTCCCTATTCTCTGTGATTCTGATCAACTCATTGCTGGAAACTATGTGCACCCTGAGAAAAGTTAAAAAAGAAAAATAAAGAATCTGAGAGATGAGCAGAAATAATAAAGATTTTTATGAGAAAAAAGAGATGAAGTAAAACTAAAGCACTTGGTCAATTGATAACCAAGCAGAGGTGTGCATTAACAATTATGATTTCTTAACAGAAACAAACACGAAAGTCAAAAACAAATTATTCGTCAGAGTGCATGGACCCAGGGCACCTGGGTGGCTCAGCCGGTTAAGTGATTGGCCTCTGCTCAGGTCATGATCCCGGGGTCCTGGGATTGAGCTCCCTTTGGGTTCCCTGCTCAACAGGAGTCTACTTCTCTCTCTCCCTTCCACTGCTCTTGATCTTTCTCTCTCTTTCAAATAAATAAATAAAATCTTAAAAAAAAAAAAAACCCACAAAAACTCAGTGCATGGAATCATCATAAATTCCAAATGGTTCTGAAGAAGAATGGAAAGATGAATTTTCTCTCAGAGGCTGTAGAAGCAGCCAGTACTGAACTCTGAATCTAGCATTTCTGTTCCAGAAGATTATGATTTCTCTTTATTCACGTAACACCAGTCAGAAAAACAGAAGTCGAAGAACGAGTCTTTGAACTTCTCCTATTCAAAGTTCTGAGCTTCGGTATTTATACATTTACCTGCAGGTTGTTTGAAAAGCAACTCTGGTGAGGACCTGGGCATTCAGAAATCCGTTAGGGCAAGACCTTGTCCTGCTGTCTTTTGGAAATGACTTCAGGACCCAGTCTTGCTAGTTAAGTGTGGTCATCAAGTAGCAGAACTCACCTTTCTAGGAATGGCTGGAGTCCGAGAGCAGACAGCTGAAGGAATAGGTCAGAAATAACAGGTATTAGAAGGGCACTGGAATGTCAAGCTATAAGGAAAGGAAACTATATAACCAATATGGGAGGTCATCCATATTTGTGATGCACAGTAGATAATATCAGAGACCGTGCTAATGGACCAGAACACAGGATTATGACTTTTAGGTCCAAGCAGGAGGACTGGCATCAGTAAAAATGAAATTCCTGTAAAGACACCTGATCTTGTAAGAGGATAAGAAAGACCGGGGATGGAAAGCCTGGGTGGCTTAGTTGGTTAAGTGTCTGCCTTTGGCTGAGGTCCTGATCTAGGAGTCTGGGGATCAAGCCCCACGTGGGGCTCCTGCTCAGTGGCTCAGTGGGGTAGCCTGCCCCTCCCCTCTGCTCAGGCTTTTGTTCTCAAATAAATAAATAAAATTTCTTAAAAAAAAATAAAAATAAAAAAGGCCTGGGAACCAGAGGAGCTGAGACAGTTTTTAGGGGATCAAAGCAGTGAACTGAGAATGTAAGTATAGACTGGAACCGCACTGCTGCAGATACAGGAAAGAAAACTGGAGCTTAGTCATAGGAGAATAACGCAAAACTCTGAGAACTAGTCACAGCACATGCAACAGTGGCTGAAAGAGACAAGGCTGACTCATAAGCTATTAAAATACTTTTCTGAGTTTTCTCACTTGCTACCTTTCCTTCAATCTAAACTGAGCTTGGATTGGTGGCAACCATGAACCAGAAAATGAGATTTAACTGGTTCCATCTCTGAAGATTCTCATCTTGATGTCAGTAGTCCAAAAGGTTTTGTAGTATTCCTCATCAACCCACAGAAGCAGTCTTCCTTTCAGGGTTCAAGTTATCTATCGAAAAAGTAAATTAGACATTACACGATTCTTCCCAGAGATCTATTGGGGGAGGAAGAAACTGGTCATAGGTAGTGTGGGGTAGTACTCATATAGAAAGTACCCTATAAGCAGCATTACTTTCTAAAGCTTCTGTACTAGCATGAACTGATATACAGCTACAACTTACCAGTAATTGTACTGTTTATATTGGGAGTATTCTTACCTCTGAAGAAAATATTGAAGAGAACTGAAATTAATTTAACTCATTTTATTCAATCCACATTTATTTGATTATGATTATGTGACATGCATTACAGTAGGGCTTGGAAATATAATATGAATAAAACAACATTATAGTTCTCAAGAAGCTTGAGTCTAGTAAAGAAATACACATAAAAATACATTCCAAAGCAAATGTTTATAAATCAGTTATAAAGACAGCAATAGGGCTATGCATACAGTAACAAACTCACTAGCAAGCACAGAAGTACAGAATGAAAACGATTAACTCTGTGTGAGGGATATTGAAAGGGTCAACAATGAGCTTCATCATTTGACATTAAAATTTTCCTAATCTCTTAAAAAGGCAAAATTGAGCAGTCACATTATCATAGGTTTTATTTATTTATTGTTATTTTTTAAACCAGGGTTAGGGGTAAGGGGACTTGAGAACAGGTTGAATTATTTTGTTAAATTTTAGAAGTTAAGAACAATTTACTAGCATTTCTTAACTATTGCTTTCTTATTCCCTTTTCCCATCCAGTTTGGTGCCATAAGTCATGATACCATTTCATCCAGAGCAAATGCACAAAAAGCTCATAGCTCATTTGTAGTGTCTGATCATAACCCTCAGCTGTGGAATAGGAAGTTTCAGAAAACAAAAGAGATATTTCATGGACAAAGAAGGCAAGGCAGGAAAGGAAATCCTGAAATCCTATTCTTGATACAAAAAGAACTGGTTTGAAATTCTCTTTTTCCTTTTGTTTCAATAAGTACAATTTAAAACACTAAAAATATGATTTAAATCTGTAAGAATTTTTAATGAGAAATCTATAAATCTGACTAGGACCAAGTACAGTGTTTGGTGTATACTATCTCTTAATAAATATTCATTGAATTAGTTAATGGGTGAATGAGTTGAATAAAGAATTACACTGGATATCACAAAAAAATTGAGATCAAAAGGATTATTTTAATATCCCTAACTCATTCTAATGGGATTATTTTTGACCTTAGGAGGACCATCAAAGTGGTGTGTGACCACAGTAATTTTAACAGCAAAAGAGATAGCCTTATTTAATTCAGGGAGGTGGTAGAGTTGATTTTGCTTATCAGACTGTTCAAATGAAGATCGCAGAATTATACTCTCTGACTTGCTGCTGCACAGTTTTTGCGACCTTGTTCAAATCACTTAATCCTGGTTTCCTCACTAAGGGAAGTACATAGAATTGACAAGCAGTTTAATATTTGGGTAGTTTTAGACTCCAGTATCTTAATAAATAAACAGATCAATCAATCAATAAAGTTGTTAGTGTTTAAGGATTTCTGATAGAAAGGTATTAATAATGGCTAGTTATTTTTAATTCATTGTCATTTTTTAGTTGTAAATACGGAATTTGTTTGTGAATTCAGTATGAAGGTAAAACATTTCCAAACAACAGAATTGGTATCGCCATTTTGAAATTTTCCTCCACAAAAACTTTAATGGGCCCATCATTTTAAGTTCATGTAGAAGTGGTTTATTCCAAATAAAAACTATTGACCTTTTGGAGGTTCTGATTAAACTCCAGAGCAAAAAAGAAGAAGAATTAAGTTACTGATTACACATTGTCATTAAAAGGTTATTTGCATTTTCTACAAATGGACAGTTAGAAGGCAAAGCATGAGTCCCACGGAAGCTGCTGGGTCTGGTGATTAGGCACAGATTCTAATCTCATCTTGCATTCTGCTGTTGATTGCTATTCTTTGTGTTGTGGCTACAAAATCCCAGAATAGCAGTTGCAGGATGAAGATGCCATCAGAGATTATAAAAATGAATTTGACTTTATATAGCATCTTTCATGTGCCCTGTGTTTTAAAAATGGAAAAAAGAACTCATGAAAGATACTTTGAATGACAGAAACAGAAATGAACAACACTATTTGCAGAATGGATATAGTGGCAATGGAAACTTTTCCTACAAGGATAAGTAAATCATGGGCTACTCTGGGGTCATTTACAGATCATAAGACCTTGGTCTCTATAAACACAGCCTTTGGCTACATTCTAGAACTGCTAATAAGAATGCTGAGATCATTTCTGTTTTATGTTTATGTGGGCAGAGTTCCATCGAATTGTTTAGAAAACACTGTCTTATTGACTTCCTCATTTTCAATCAGTAGATGAAAATAATATCCACGCTGTTTTCTAGGACTCACGGCATGACAACAGGGAGAATAAGTCAAGGCTCGGTCTAATGAGTCCCAGTGACATTCCTTAGGAGCTAAAGTTAAATTGCTCATCATTGAGCCAATTATATTAATACTTTGTAATACCCAACCATAGCATTTTTAATTCTTCAGCAAGCTAGAGAGGGGACTGGAAATTTCCAGTATAAAGTGGCTTCTCTTGTTCTTGTCTTGTAACCTATCATAGAAGGTGTTTTGAGAACAAAGAAAAACATAATTAGATGACAAAGTGCCTTTTGCTAAAAAGAATGAGATAATATGGATGTTCTCATATGTATATTCTTCAGGATAACCTTCTCTAAACACCACTACCCCTCTAATGAGATCCGGACACCTGTTGTAGAATCTCAGGACACTACTTCTCTGTGTACTCCCTTTACTTGAAGGGATTGTGATATTACACCTGATCAGTCTGTTTTGCTATGAGACTGCAGCTTCCAAGTTTTGCTTGCCATTGTGTCACCAGGAATTAGTACAGAGTACATTCAGTTAATATTTATTGAAATAATAAATAAATTATTTAAGAGACAAGCATCCTCATCTCCTAAAAAACCACAATTGTCCTCGGGTCTTATTTGTAAATATTTCTATTTCAATAAGAAATTATCTTCATTTTAGATCCTAGAACTTAACCATATTAATTAGAACAAATTCAGTGAACAATGGTATCTAAGACTTTAAGAGAGAAGTTCCAGTCAGCTCACTTTCCCTTCAGATCTTTACTGTCAATTTGTACATACCCAACTCAGAAATGTCAAGTACCCCTAATCCAGCAGCTTTCCAGAGGGAAACACTCTGCTTTACTGAGAGACCGTATTCAGCTCGTTTAGAACATTTCTAGATGGAAGAGGAAGAAGCAGTCAGTATAGCCAGGGGGATTCAGCTACAAAAGGATTTCCCTGTAAGTAACAAAAATTTTAGGACAGAACTGTGGTAATAATATTTTAAAGATGTAATTATAATTATATGGTGCTTTTCTGCCTAGGGCTCCAAGACATTATTACATTTGTCCTCTCAGGTAGCTTTTTTAAAAATTATAAATGGTTCATCACACAAAAGCCAAAGAAAAAAGAACAATATTAACACTCAAGGGCCATTGTCTTGATTCATGTAGATTGTTCCTCCTCCCGTTAAAGCTTCATCATTCAAAATATACCAATTGAAACACACACACACACACACTTATTCCTATTGTTTCTTAAATAAAAATGACCAGAATCCATACCTCATTTATCCTAATAGTGATTTTCCATCATTTTCATTATTCTTTGACTCCCTGCCAAAAAAAAAAAAAAAAAAAATGATACTGACAAAACATATCTATGGATTTAAGTGTATGTATGTTTTTATTTACGTTTTAAGGAGAGAGTGAAATAGAAGTAGAGACAAATAGATGATAGATAGATCAATCAGTTGATTGATCTTTTAGGATTCAACTTTGGGAAATCTTCATCCATAATGATGCTCAGTTAGAGAGCATAAAAAAGACCTCATTTTAATATGGTCCTCCCAAAAGCAGAGTTAAAGCCTCTGCTTTCGGCTCAGGTCATGATTCCAGGATCCTGGGATCAAGTCCCACATCGGGCTCTCTGCCCAGTGGGAAGCCTGCTTCCTCCTCTCTCTCTGCCTGCTTCTCTGCCTACTTGTGATCTCTGTCTGTCAAATAAATAAATAAAATCTTAAAATATATATATATATATATATATATATATATCCCTCCCTTGTATAGACACTGAGTAAAGATTATAGAGAAATCAGGGTATTTCAATTTTCCAGTGAAAAAATTAAGAGCTTAAACTTCTCTTATTGTGTTCACAAAGAGCTCTTTCACCTAGATAAGACCTTCTCATCCTGTTGATTTGCTATCCGTGTCCTCAATCTCCACAACTGTTCTGAAGTCTTCAGTGTTTTCTGGTTGCTTCACAATAGAGAGATCTTCTAGTTCTGCATCTTGTCCTACGGTTCCACACCCCCACTTTTGCAATCTTTATGTACTTTTTCAAAAAGTCAAAATGTTTCAGAAAACTCTACTTATGTATTTATTTGGAGTAAGAAGAACAGGCATGTTGGTTAGGCTTTAATTAGGAACATTTTGACTTATTATTCTTCAGTAGGATATATTTAGTTTGTTACTGTGATTATAAGCAGCACTTATAAACTTCAGACAAGTTTTGAAAGTGAGTATATTGGCTTCTGACATCATGTTCCTTCATGAACTTCATACCCATTCAGTTTTTCTACTACTGAAATCAACACAAATTGTATCTGGTTCTTCCACAAATGAAGAAGAAAGCAAAGGCTACCAAAATTAAGAAACAGGCAATGTAAACCTTTGTTTCCATAGTATGTCTATTCAGCTGGATTTTTTTTTCTTTTCTATTCTTTGGAACTGCTACCAAATACCCCCAATTATATCCCTGTGATTCTAATATTTTCTCCATCACCAAAAGAGAGAAGTGCACAAAATCTGTCATTTCCCCTTGATTAAAATGCTGCTAAACATATTTGAAAGATTAATATTTAATTGTGTGACAAAAGCAAGAAGATAATCAAGAATGAGGTAAAACAAACTAGATCTTTGATTTAACATTGATGAAAAAGCAACACTAAGTGACAGCCACTCTGTTATGAACTTGACCACCATGATTATGTTGAATACCTACAATAACCATGTGCAGTAACTATAATCATCTGTACTTTGCAAATGAGAAAACTGAAGTCCTGTGAGGGAAAGTATATTTGCTAAGATTACAGAGCTGGAAAATGGTGGTACATCGTGAGGTCTAATGAAAACTTAGCGTTGTGATTTCAAAGCCTGTACTTTTAGTCATTGCTTTATACTAAATGACCCAGAAAAAGCAAGGACTCCTTGTTACCTATTAGCTGCTACTTCTTCAGTTAAAAAGAAAGCTCTTCAGGATGTAAAGCTCAGAACTACATTGGTTACAGAGACCTGATGCCCACGCTCAGGGAATGGGTCCTGGGAAGACAGGGCTGACTGAAATGGACTTGTCTTCTAGGTCCAGACTATTTACATTCTTAGGATACCACTAAACTCCAATGAATAACACAGAATTATTTCTTATGATATTAGATAATTTAGGATATTGTGACAGGCTGAATAAATCTGAATATAGAAGAATACCTTTTATATTTCTAAAAAAGAAATGGAAACTTTTCACAAACTATAGTCTAGTGACCTTGGCTTTGACCATAGGCAAGATTATCTAACACTCATAGAAGGATCGTTTGTGAACAGCAAGGTGAGTAATCAGTATTGAGCAGGATGCAACAGAGGTCACATTCATGTCTGCATGTTTTTTAAAGATTTTATTTATTTATTTGACAGAGAGATAGAGAGTACAAGTACGCAGATCAATAGACAGAGAGAGAGGGAGAAGGGGGTTCTCCCCTGAGCAGGGAGACTGATGTGGGGCTCAATCCCAGGACCTTGGGATCGTGACCTAAACTGAAAGGCAGACACTTAACAGACTGAGCTACCCAGGAGCCTCATTTTTTTTTTTTTTTTTAAGCAAACACATTGTTAGGCATGGAAAAACATGGTGGGGAAGGTCTATATGGAACTCAGCTGCACACTTGTTAAATATGTAATATCCTTATGGCCAAGATGGAGTGATATGAGATGTTTAAAGGAAAAATTCAAAGGATAAGTAGTTGGGTGACGTAGTAATTGTATGTTAGTTGAAAGAGTGTCCAGTAGCTTGTCGTACGGCTCTGGACAGAGCAGTGCCATAATAAAAATTACTGGATTTTCACTGAGGAGACTGCAGATACATACATCAAATTTAGAGACAAAATAATGCTGAGATGGTTTTATGATAGACTGAGAGAAAATTTTTACAGACTGTACTGATGAAGGAATCCAATAAAATGAATATTACAAGAATAAAATGGATCTTAAAATAGAACACTATGAGGGTAGGATTATGGAGGTATGGCTTTCGCAATAGAACATGTGGAAAAAATAACTCAAGGATTTTTGTCCATACTGAATTCAGCATGAGAAAAGAATAAAGGAGGGCTGCAAACATGGATAAAATTATTAGTAGGATGCATTAGAAGAAGTCAAACATCTAGAATGATTCGGGTAAGGGTTTTACTTTTTTCTGTGTGTTTCCTGCTTTGCCTGGAATATTTGGTTCTACTCAGGGCCCTATACTTTAGGATTTAGATAAACTAGACAGTCTTAAGAGAGACAAAAGCAAAAGCAAAATGAGGAGAATAGAATAGAATTATATAAAAAATTGCAACAGGGTTTTTCTTAGGAATTAAGGAAATTTGGATAGAATTAGCAGCTATCTTCGAATGCCTTGATGAAGTGCCATATGAATGAATTAATGCAGAGTTAGTAAACTGTTCTGTTTGGGTGGAAAAGTTTTCAGTTAATTTAAGTGGGAAAGGAAAATGCTGGAGTGCTTTAAATTCAGATCCACGTGACCCTACACCTTCCACTCTGTGGGTGTATCTCACTCTAATTAATAATCAAAACACCTGAAGGAAGAAACAAACTTGGAGTTTGCATGTTCTTTATTGGGAGGAGTGTTTAGACCTAAATGCATAACCTGGAAGACCACTTGACAGTGTTACTATAGAGAGGATTTAAGTATAAAGATGGGTAGGATTATTCAAATATTTCTTTCTTTTTACTCTATTATGTTATGTCAGTCACCATACAGTACGTCATTCACTTTTGATGTAGCGTTCCAAGATTCATTTTTTATGTATAATACAAAGTGTTCCATGCAATACATGCCCTCCTTAATATGCATCACCATGCCAACCCATCCCTCCCACTCCCCTCTCCTCTAAAACCCTCAGTTTGCGGGGCACCTGGGTGGCTCAGTGGATTAAAACCTCTGCCTTAAACTCAGGTCATGATTCCAGGGTCATGTGATCGAGCCCCACATCTGGCTCCCTGCTTAGCAGGGAACCTGTTTCCTCCTCTTTTTCTCTCTCTCTGCCTGCCTCTCTGCCTACCTGTGATCTCTCTCTGTCAAATGAATAAATAAATCTTTAAAAAAAAAAAAAAGAAAGAAAAGAAAAGAAACCCTCAGTTTGTTTCTTGGAGTCCACAGTCTGTCATGGTCATATCCCTCTCTAATTTCTCCCCTTTCATTTTTCCTTTCCTTCTAATGTCCTCCTGGGAATGCTATTGGATTTTTGGAAGAGCAAGGTTTTGTTGTACAAGAGTGTTGCACACACTGCAACATGCTAGTATCTTTACCTCCTGGGGACCAAATGCCATTAGTATCTTCCAGTCCCTGTGCTCTCCAAAAATGCCAGTAAACATTTCCAAATGTGTCCCCAAGTGGGTGTTCCTCTCATGCTTGCGAACTGCTATATGCAATACTGACCTTTAAAGTTCTTATCAATTCCAGGTTTGATTGTAACCAGATTGTCTATGGAGATATTAAATTTGTTACTTTGTTACAAATGGTTAAGAATACTGTCATATCTTTTCGTTTCTGAGTTTTGTCTTCCCCTTCCTTCCTCCCTTCTTACCTTTCTTCCTTCTTTCCTTTCTTCTTCACATATTAATTGAGAGCCTGATATGTGAAGTCACTGTCCTTAGTGCTGGAGATACAATACTAAACAAAATAAAGAAAAAATGGAAGCTGCCCAATAGAATACACCTTTTAATTGCCTATGGGATAATATGTCTCCCTGTACCCCCTCACCACCAATGCTGAAACTTGCCTGGAAAGATTAAACCTATCAAAATATCAATCTGGCTACCCTAGAAGATAAGAGGTGAAGGCTAGGTAAGTTGTTGGTTTGAGAGAATGTGATTGGATTTAAGACACGGAGAGTCAGTGGCAGGTTTTCTTGGATGGCAGGAATTGGGGAACGCTCCAATTCTGAATCACTGAAGAAGACCCTGGGCATGGAGATGAGTGTATGGAGGTAACACCCTACCTGCTAGGGGGTTCTCTTGCAGCAGGGTTTAATATGGAGGTGGCTAATATAGTTGGAGAGGTACCTGTTTTCATATGGAGCAAGTCTAAGCCAAACCAAAGAGTCTAGAAAAGTTGCCTAATATCTGAAGACAGAAGACCCGGTTACTTCTTTGGACTGTATGAGCCTCAAGCTTTTGTTTGCTTATTTTTTTCTCCAAGAAAGAGAGGAGAGGCCTGCCCAATGACCGATATGGGACTTGCTACTAATCATCATGGATGGAAATTGGACCATATTTTATTTTGATTAAAAAATACAATGCTCTTGCATCTTGATTATCTTGAAAAAATTGACTATCATTTTAAAATACTATTTTAAGCATGTTTGTTTCCCATTAAATGAGTGTCATGAATTAGGTAGAAGTTGAAGAGATATTTAAGGAATACAAGTATATCCTCCTTGCCTTTAAATCTTGAAATATTTAAGACTCAGCCTGAAAGTTAACTTTCCTTAAAAGTTTGGGTTACTGACATGCAGCGGAGGAGGGCATGAAGGAGAGAATGATTTGTAAAATGTCCCTATTTTTTCACAGAATGTGTGTGTGGGAAGATGGGAGGGAAGATTCACTCTATAATTTGGTTATCTTCCTAAAAGATTTTAATTGAAGCATAAATATCTGTGTACTTAGTATAGTTCTTATGTAATTAGAAAAAAATAAAAACCATATAAATATACAGAGACAATCATATCAGAAATCCTATACAAAATATTCACTGTACTTAAACATAAAATTTAGCTCTGAGATCCCTGAGGTCCCAGTGAGGTTAAGAAGACAAATAAAGATGTCATTTCAACAAATACACGTTTTTGGCATTTTTCTTCCCTGAAATTAGTGATTTTAACCAGATTATTTATTGAGATATTAAATTTGTACCTTAAACTTGTGGTGTTTTATAGAGATGGCACTAAAATAAAAATATGCCCCAAAGCAGTTAAATATATGGACATGTTTTATAGGGCATTTCCTAAATCAACTTTCAACCCAATTATTCTACCTAAGATACTAAAACAGCATAATACTATTTCGATATTATTTTTATATAGTATTTTTCCCTTGAAAAGCCTGCAGTAATTTCCTGTTATTTATTTAATCTTCTCAGGTAAGAACTTCAAAATTTCTCCCATTCTGGATTCCCAAGTATAGCCATGAACATCTTTGTTATTCATTGGCTTGATTTTTGTATTGCAGTGAATATGTCTTACTTAGCTATTGTTACTTTTTTTAAAAGATGTATTTATTTGAGAGAGAATGCACACACAGGCATGAAGCAGTTGGGAGCGGCAGGGGGAATGAATCCAAACCAAGACACTACTTCCACTGATCACTGAGCCCAACGTGGGCTGCGTATCTGGTCACTGAAGTGACCAGAATGGAAATCAAAAGCCACACACTTAACTGACTGAGCCACTCAGGCGTCACTAGATATTATTATTATTACTAATACTATTACTGTTAAATAGCACTCTATTCTATAACATCCCTATAAATAGCTAGTGCTCACTTTTTCTTTTATCTCTAAAAATAATTTTACATTTTCTCTACACTTAATTTTGAAAAGGCACATCTCTCTTATAAATCTACTACACTTCTTTCAAGACTGGGTTCAACATTGCCTCTTCATGCGAGCTTCCCTGATTTGCCCTAAATCCGTTAACTTCACAGCTATTTAGCCCTTATGTATGTATTCTCATTATAAATGGTTTTACATGTTTGAAAAACACATAAATTTATTTGCACACTGGTCTTTGAATAGGGAAGTCAAGGAGAGACAGATCATTCCAGATTTTGGTAGGTGGCAGGTTTAATAACAAGGGAACTTACTTATGAGGCTTGTCCTATGTGGCCACAGGATGAGCCACATTTCCCTGCCAGAATCTCAAAATTTTTTTAAAAGATTTTATTTATTTATTTGACAGACAGAAATCACAAGTAGGCAGAGAGGCAGGCAGAGAGAGAGAGGAGAAAGCAGGCTCCCTGCTGAGCAGAGAGCCCGATGTGGGGCTCGATCCCAGGACCCTGGAATCATGACCTGAGCCAAAGGCAGAGGCTTTAACCCACTGAGCCACCCAGGCGCCCCAGAATCTTAAAATTTTATACAGAAGCCTTTAGCTGGTTTCAGCCACATAGACCATCCACATGGTCTCAATGACACATTGCTCTCTCCAGGCTATAACCTTGAAAACAGCTCCCACTCTGAGAATGGTGAGTAGAATATACATTCTAACAGCTGGGGGGTGGGTGGGGCGGGCAGGGCGCAGGGCGGGTGTGGAGGTGAGGAGCCCAGTTCCAGCTCCAGGGTCAGTTGGAAGTCACATTCTCTCAGTGATGTCCTCCAAACAAGTTTGTAAAATGAAAGTCATATACGCATCTCCTTTGAAACTCGTTTCCTTGTTATCTTTTTTTAATTTTGTTTTTTTCTCTACAGAAGACACCCGACAAATGTTTGTTGATTAAAATTTACACCAAGCAATTTTAACTTCCTCTGGAACTGTAGACCTTACATTTTTTTCTTCATGAGATTCTCTATTAAGAATACTAATTTCAGTTTCCTAGATAGCGAAATACTTTGTTTTTCAAAGAAGCAGAAAAATAGTTGCAGGTGAATGGAAAAGAAGTTACTGACAATAAGATAAATAAAAGTATTTCCAGAGTAGGACTGCATATAATCAAGCAGTAAGTTGTCTTGGCATGAATTAAAAAAGTAAAGAAAAAACAAGCTTGATGAATTAGGTTTCTTAAAGGATAATCCCTATACTGAAAAAAAAAAATTGGAAGCTATCGATATTCTTTTATTAATTTGCTTCTAGAATTTATTTATTCAATACTCAATAGTTATTGAATTTCCACTTGTATTCAACTATATTTTGCTGCTTTCATAATTTTTGCCCTTAATCTCCAGCTTCTCATGTCTTAAAACACAAGAATCATAGTAAGTAATATTCTGGCATATAATTTAATTTGGGAAGTTTTTATTAAGAGCTTAATAAAAGCCTAATGTCAATGTAACTCCATGCTAAATATATTGGAGATAGAAAAGAATTAGAGTCCATAATAGCAAGAATTTATCATATCGGAGAAGTAAGACTTACATAATGTAATTATATTAAAACAAATAAAAATATTGACATACAAGATATAAGGCAAATTTTAGCAAAATTTAATATCTGTGATATAAAGTGGTCGCTTGTGAAGGAGAGTTAGCCATACCAATAAACAGAAGTGAGGTGTCCTCACAATGATAAAACTAGACATAGAGTTCTGAGTTTTGTTGAGTTTTGAAAAAGCAGAAAAAGTGTGTATGTTAGAGATACAATAATTCCATATGCTAAGTACAAAGATCTGAATGATCATGATGTATCTGGGAGAAAGCAAGGGGCTGGGATTGACTGTAGACATGGTAGTGATGGGAAGGAGATGGGTCACCTGGTGGGTTGGTAACTAGGGCTAGAATATGAGGGAGAGATCTGTTGTACCAAGACCTGCGTAATCTGGGGGCAACAAGAAGCAAATGGAAAGACGTAAGTCCTTCCATTCTCCCACTTCTGCAATTGCCAAAGGTTAAATCTGTGACTTCTGTAGCAAAGGGAGTAGCCATAAAGAGATTATGGTTCTGGGATGGGTATTTGTGCTTTCCCTGGAGCTCTGAAGGGAGAGGGCAAGTTCTAAGGCAGGTGAAATGAACATTCCCCAGGGTAAAATGCAAAATACTAACAGCATTGTTTAAGAGATAGCTTTAAAAATAATACATAAGAAATGGGCAGAGGGGGGCGCCTGGGTGGCTCAGTCGGCTCAGGTCATGATCTCAGGGTCCTGGAATCAAGTCCCACATCGGGCTCTCTGCTCAGCAGGGAGCCTGCTTCCTCCTCTCTCTCTGCCTGCCTCTCTGCCTACTTGTGATCTCTCTCAGTCAAATAAATAAAATCTTTAAAAAAAACAAAAAAAGAAATGGGCAGAGGACATGAACAGACAGTTCTGCAAAGAAGACATCCAGATGACCAGCAGAAACATGAAAAAAATGCTCAACATCACTCGGCATCAGGGAAATACAAATCAAAACCAAAATGAGATACCACCTCATGCCAGTCAGAATGGCTAAAACTAACATCAGGAAATGGCAGGGAATTGAAGAAAATGTGGAGAAAGGGGATCCCTCCTACACTGTTGGTGGGAATGCAAGCTGATGAAGCCATTCTGGAAAAAAGCATGGAGGTTCCTCAAAAAGTTGAAAATAGAGCTACCCTATGACCCAGCAATCGCACTACTGGGTTTTTACCCTAAAGATACAAATGTAATGATCCAAAGGGGTATATGCACCCGAATGTTTATAGCAGCAATGTCCACAATAGTCAAACTATGGGAAGAACCTAGATGACCATCAACAGATGAATTGATAAAGAAGATGTGATATATATATATATATATATATATATATATATATATATATATATATATATATATATATCCCATCTCATGTATATGTATACATATATATATATATATGGGATTGGGATGGAGACAAACCATAAGAGACTCAATCTCAAAAAACAAAAAGAGGGTTGCTGGCAGGGGGGTGGTGTGGAGAGGGTGGTTGGGTTATGGACATTGGGGAGGGTATGTGATATGGTGAGTGGTGTGAAGTGTGTAAGCCTGACGATATACAGACCTGTACCCCTGGCTTAAATAATACATTATATGTTAATAAAAATAATTAATAAAAAGAGTAAAAAAATATAATAATACCTAAGAAAAGTTTCTCTTCCATATTAGAAGTTTATGTATTGTGTCTGTTGGTGTTGGTGAGGGATGTGCTTGTGAGAGTGCAGATAGACAAAGAAGGGATAATAGCTTTGGAAATGTGTGTACAACTCTAAGAACACCCCATGTAAAGCATCTTCTCTCCAGGCAGGGCTGGACCTGACTTACTGGCTAGTCAAAGCCCATTGGTTGGGAGTGTCTCTTCCCAACTCCCATTCAGTGTTAGCACAGTAGTTGGTCAAAATCAGTGCAGGTGGGAGGATTTGCACCACAGATATAGACAAGTCCAACAAATCTGGGTTTCTTTATTTGGAAATCAGTTGTTAAACATTTGCCATCATAACACCATCTCTTGGGACTTTCTCTTGGATTAGGCAGGGGAAAGTCACCTCTGGTGGATTCCTTTGCATACTGTATTTCTGCCATTTTCTCTAACATTCTATAACATCTGATTTGTCTAAACAACTTGGAGGCTGTGTTGTGGATATAAATGAGGAAAAGAGCAATGGAAATAAAGCCTGTGATAACCAATATTAAAAGAATCAAGAAAAATGTTTTTGTAGCTATTCATTCTGGTATATTGTCCGCGTGCTTCAATGCTAGAATGATTACATGAGCCCTTAGGCAAGAAATAGTCTTTTCCTCATCTGCCTCTTCTCTACCAGCTGCCAGTGTCTGCTGTTAGCTTCAGGGTACAGAAGGCAAGAGCACATATGGAAAAAAAAAAAAAAAAAGTAGCATGCTTTTTCTGCTCCTTGGAGCCTTGGTCACAAAAACTGAGGTGGCCATTACTGCTGTTCACTCACTATTTCTGGATCTTCACTATCCCATCTCATGTCAGGACTGCATTTACCTGTCCTTTGTGATTAGGAATAGACAAGGCATTCCTTGTGACAAGTTCTGGCCAATGATTTGTAAATAGAAGTGGCATGTATCGCTTCCACGTAGGTACACATTATTGCTAAAGTGATACTCTAGAGATTTCTATCCCAGTAGCAATGTTCAAAATGGTGGATGCTCCATTATCCTGGATCCCTGAGGGGCTATAATGAATAGAACCCCTCTAGAGACCTGCAGAGGACATGGAGGATGAGGTATAAATAATTCTTCAGTAGGTTACTGAGATGTCATGGTAGTTTAATATTGGACCATAATCTACCTTCTTTTGATCAGTGCTCATGTCTGAAGACCTGCTGCATGCACAAAGATAACAAGTTCAAGTTCTGCTACCTGTGGGAAGTCCTGTTCAAGAGGAAAATGCGTAATTCATGAAGAAAAAAAAGCTACTAGTGAAGATAACCTTGTAATAGATATAATTATGGCTCCCACTCACTTATGTATAAAACTTGAAAATTAACTTTGAAAGGCATTTGGAATCCCATTGTGAAAACACTCTCTTTCTGGTATTTAAAAAAATATAAAAAAGACTGATTTTTTTACAGATAAGATGTAATATATTATTTAACTTTAGAAAGTTAAAGATACAGAAATAGGATGAGATAAACAGCTAAAACAAACAGTATCATCTCCTTTCCCCAAATAAAACTACAGAGTGAAATGTTGGGTTCAGTTTCACTCCCAATACTTTGGCTGTTCTATCTCAGCAAGATAAGTGAAAATTTATGAGGAAATTAACAATTACATTCATAATAAAAAGGAAGTAGGGGAAATGGTTATTCACCATAGTAGATGAAACATTATTATGTATTTATGAGTTTTATGGCAACATATATTTCCTTTCTTGATTGATAAGATATAATCTTCAGCTCCAAGTTGGAAATATCTTGATGAAGCACTGAGCTTTAAAAATATATATATTTAACTTCAGGGCACCTGGGTGGCTCATTTGGTTAAGTGTCTGCCTTTGGCTCAGGTTATGACCTCAGGGTTCTGGGATCAAGCCCCACATCAGGCTTCCTGCTCAGTAGGGAGCCTGCTTCTCCCTCTCCGTCTGCAGCTTCCTTACTTGTGCTCGTGCTTTCTCTCTGTCAAATAAATTTTTTAAAAAAATTTACAAATATATATATATAACACGTCAATAGCTAAATGACAATTTCAATTATATATAGAAACATTCGAACTTGGAAAATTTTCTCAAAGTCAAGATGTTTGGTCTTCTGCAGCTCTGCTGCAAACACAGATGGACAAGACTGCTCTAACTGCATTGGACAGGAGTCAGGGCTTGGAGATTTCAGCAAGCATACATTTATAAAAAAGGGCATTATTTTCTAAATGCCTTATAAAAACTCAAACTTGTTGAGTGGTCTCAGATTTTGCAGTTTATAGCTGATATTTAAAATACCACATCATCTTTTACTCTCAAAAGTTGTATTGTCAGCCTCAAAAAACACAGCTTAAAAAAAAATCACAAGTTAATAGTTAACAGACCCCCAGAGTCAAAAAAGGAATAGAAAGTATATACATGGGAAAAATAGTTTAAGAACCTTTGGCTATAACTCTCACATTTAAGAAAACTTAATTAAAGAAATGGCCAAATCATTAAATAATAATAGCTCCTGCTTCTAGGTCCCTGGCTTCAGGGATTTCTCAGAATTTGACAGATTTTTAAGTCAAGAAACTACTGTGAGTGATGTCAAGGGCAATAATTATTTTGTTTATTTGGAAGAAATCGATGTACTTGATAGAACTATATGTACATGTGTGTATTTATGTATGTGTGTGTATAAATGTATTTTGTACTTACAAATGTAGATGATGATAGACAGATAGATAAATTTATCTCCCCAAGACAACTTAATTGTGACACGTAGCAGATTTTTTTTTAAAGGGTGGATATTTTTATTCTAACATTATAAAGATGAAAACAAGGACAAAGAAATAATATTTGCCCAAGATCAAACAATGAAGTAAATGACCATACGTGGAGTTGAACTAAAATCTATCTCCAAAGCACAATGGCGGTTGTCACGGGCTGGAAGGAGGGGTTAATGAGAAGTTATTGGTTAATGGGTACAGAGTTTTAGTTTTTCAAGATAATGAGTTCTGGAGAGGGATGTCGGGGATGGGTTGCACAACATTGTGAATGCACCTAATGCCACCGAATTGCACACTCAGAAATGATGGAAATAGTGAAGTCTATGCTGTGTCTATTTCATCACAATTTAAATAAATACAAAAAGAGACACATAACACACAAATCTCTCTCTAATTCCAGTGATTTCCCACTATATTTCACAGAGAAACACCACCAAAATTAGCTTGCCCTTGAGTCAATGACATCTATATAGAAGAATAAGGGATTGCCTAGTTCATGCCCCCTCATGCATGAGGAGGACACTTTGCTCTTGTATTTGATGATAATAGCCAGATCTGAAGGCACACACAGTGTGATGAGATAGGCAGTGTTAGAGAGCACCAAGTTCCTATCTGCAGGCCACCTCCATAATTTCTTTTTTACTGAGACGTGGAATGGTAATACATGCACTTTGTATTGAAATTAATGTCAGTTTAATAAAGATGGCAAGTAAAAGGGATAGAAGGAGAAAGGCACACATCCCTAACTTAACATGATGACCTATCCCCCTCATGCATAGACCATTCTGGCTGAAAGAGAATGCGGATATTATTTAGTCCATTCCAAAGGAAACCTTCTGAGTTTCGTAATCAAATGCATGTAGAGAAATACTTGCATAATTTATCCACCACTCATCCCTTGGGGATTCATATTGAAAATTACATCGTCAGATATTTGGGAAAATTCTCTGAGCAAAAACAAAAATACAAAACAGGTTAAACCGGCATTTTCCAAACTAGTTTTTCCTTTTTTTTTTTTTTTTTAAATGAGTGGTTGCAAGTTCCAGGTAACCCAATTATAAAATGCTTTCTAGTAGATTCCTCATACTTTCTAAATGAGACTGATTGACAGAGGTTTTTAGTTTTCAAGGCAAAATTTTGAGTTACACAAGAATCTAATTTCCTAATTTATAATCCATGCTATTTTTACTAGGCAACACACAAACCTTATGTTTGATACCTGATGGCAGAAAAATCTAATTTTTAGCACAATTTAAGGTAAATTCAGAGAACTTATGCCTTAGCACTCAACAAACCACATAATACATTACTGGTGTTTTACAGAATACATATCAAATAGTAACTTGGTAATATTTTTTCACTGATATTGATGTCTCTACATACTCCATCTTATTTTCATTAAAATCACCAATAAAATGATCATTAACCACTCAGTATCATCATAAGATCACTAGTCCTTTTCCAGAAAGTTTAATTTTCACTAGGCTCTAACAGAGTTTAGGTGATTCAATTTTTATTAATTATTAGTAAGATCATTAATTATTAATTATTTAATTATTAATTTTAGTTTTCATTTAAATTTAGTGTATGATACACTGAAAATCATAAAAATAGGGGGAAAGCAGGGTTTCTTTAAGCAAAGACTTTGCAAACTGGGTCAGCTCTACCCTCTGTAGGATGCATTCTTATTGTAAAAAAATAATAACAAATGTGTATAGTAAAAAGTGCAAATCTTTCTTGAATTATATAGCCCCACTGTTGTATAATACCAAGGCAGTAATTTCTGTTAGCAACTTGGTTTGGAGTTTTTCATACTGTTTTTCTATCCTTAAAAAATATACATAAAAGCATGTGTTTTGTGTTTATTCATGTTTTAAACATATTTTTACATTTTAATATAGTTTATATGTATACTTGTCTTATATATTTTCTGCAGTTTGTTTTTTAAATTATTTTGAAAGAACCATAGATTCACAGGAAGTTATAAACAACCTACTTTTTATTTATTTATTGTTATTATTTCTTGGCTTAAAACAATAGAAATGTATTGGATCATAGTTCTGGAGTCTAGAAGTCTGAAATTAAGGTGAGGGTTAGGGCCAGGTTCCCTCTGAAATCTGTAAAAGATAACCTTTCCATGCCTCTTCTAACTCCCCGTGTTTGCTCGCAATCTTTGATGCTCCTTGACTTAGAGACACTCCAATCTCTGTGTCTGTTGTCACATGTCTGTGTGTCTCTTCCCTGTGTGTTTCCATCTCCATGCCCCTTCTCTTTTCATTAATATTACAGTCATATTGAATAACCATATCTTTTGTTTTAAATTAGAATATGGTTGGCACACAATATTACATTAGGTGCGCAACATAGTGATTTGACAAGTCTGTACATTATGCTGGGCTTGCCACAGTGCAGCTACAATCTGCCACCATACAACTCCATTAAAATACCATTGACTATATTTTCTGTGCTTTATCTTCCATCCCTGTGACTTGTTCTTTCCTTAACTAGAAGGCTGTATCTCCCACTCCCATTCACGCATTTTGCCCATCCCTCTTCCCCCCGCCCCTCCAGCAACCATGTCACAAATGGCAAGATGTCATCATTTTTTATGGCTGAGTAACACTCCTCTGTGTGTGTCTGTGTGCATGTGTATACCACATCTTCTTCTTCTTCTTCTTTTTTAAGATTTTATTTATTTATTTGACAGAGTGGGACACAGCAAGAGAGGGAACACAAGTAGGGGGAGTGAGAGAGGAAGAAACAGGCTTCCCACTGCACAGGGAGCCTGATGAGGGGCTCAATCCCGGGACCCTGGGATCATGACCTGAACTAAAGGCAGACACCTAATGACTGAGCTACCCAGTGCCCCTGTACCACATTTTCTTTATCAATTCATCTATCTGCAGGCACTTGAGTTGCTTCTATACCTTGGCTATGGGAAATAATGCTGAAATGGACATGGGGTCCATATAGCTTTTTGAGTTAGAAACAACCTACTTTTTAAACTTAAAATGTGATTAGAGATTTTTCCTTAAATATATAAAATTCTACCTCATCCTTATAATAATAGCTGAGTACTGGTTAATCATGTGAATTGGCTATGATTTACTTAATTGTTTATAATATTTCATGTGAGAAAGGCCTGAGGAATGGCACCCCTTGTAGATTAAACCATGCATGCAAGGGATCATATGCCTCGAGCTGGTGAAGGGGTTGGTGAACCTTAGGAACTGACCAAAGGCCACGAGACTAGAGAGTAAAATACCATGAGGGGCAGAGTGGTATAAGATGAGAAGGCAAGCTGAAGCAGGGGAGAGATCATGCAGAGCCTTGGAGACCATGGCAACAAATTTAGATCTTACTCTAAAGGCAATGGGAAACCATCCAAGAGTTTTAAGCAGTATTGCCACATAATTTCCTATAAA
The DNA here is from genome assembly GCF_022355385.1 of Mustela nigripes. NCBI lineage: Eukaryota > Metazoa > Chordata > Mammalia > Carnivora > Mustelidae > Mustela > Mustela nigripes. The sequence continues at coordinate 21,387,001 of NC_081559.1, read as the reverse complement.
TTTTTTAATACATAGGTATAGCTTGAATGTGGAGAATGGACTGGAGGGAGGCAGGAGTTAAAGGGGAAACACTAGTTAAGAAGCTATTCTTGTGATCTAAGCAATAGATGATAGCTTACACTCAGATGATGGTAGTAGAGACATTCACAGATCAGACATACGTGCTTCAAAGGCACAACAAGTACAGATAGATTAAATGCAGGGGACCAGAAAAGGGAAAGTTCAAGAATCACTCCCAGTTTCTAACACTAATAATGGTGGCAATGGTACCATTTATTTGGAATACAGAAACAGTGGGAATAATTAGATTGTGTAGGATGTGAATGGAATGGATTGGTCTTGTTTTTAGTGTGCAAATTTGGAAATTCCTCTGGCATATTCAAATAGGAAAATTGGATGTGTATATAAATTTAGGGCTCAGAAAACAGTCTAGGTAAGAAATATAAATGTGAGTCACTAGCATATAAATGATTTTAAAAGTCACAGAAATGAGTGGGATCACCAAGCGAAAGGAATTGTAGAAAAAGAAAAATGCAGCCCAGGACGCAGCTTAGAGTCATTTCAGTATGATTAGTTAAGTGGAGAAGACAGTAAAGGAAACTTAGAAGGAGCAAAGTAATAAGAAGAAAAAATAAGAAAGCATGTTGTCTCTAAAGGAGAAAGAGAGATGTTTCAAGGAAGAAATTGTCATCTGTGTGAATCATTGCTGAAAATCTAGCAGGGTGATGTCAGAAAACATTCACTGAATTTGTAGGTTGTTAGTGATTTTAACAAGGATGTTAGTTGAGATATGGGAAGGGAAACCAATATAAGAGTAGATAAAGAGAAAATGAGAAACAAGGAAGCGGAAAGTGTGTGTGTGTGTGTGTGTGTGTGTGTGGTGGTGGGTTAATCATTTTTAAGAAAGAGTCTAGAATTGCACCTGACAGAATAATTTTTTAAGTTAGAAAATGTATTAGGACATGGTTTTATATGATAGGAATGTTTTAGAGTGAAAAGTGGTAAGGACTGATAATGTAGGAAAGAGAAAACTATCTCAGGAAATAGTCTTTTGGTAAGTTAGAAGCAATGGCATCAAAATAGGATGCCCATACACTCGTTTCCCCGGAATTGTCCCAGCTTCCACTTGCTGAACTTATTATTAATAATGCTCCCCCCACTCCCACTATACTATTGAAGAAATAAGTTTCCTCTGGTATACAAGAAGAAAATGGGTAAAGAAGCAGACAAAAGCAAGATTTTGTGGTGGGAAATCATGGGATCGAATGGTGGGAAATGATGTCCCAACCATAAGACATACAACAAATGCTGAGTTTGAAGTCTGATGCCTAAGGATCTTTCCTTCATAAGATCCCACCCTATGGAAACCCATGGGCTTTATGGATTCTTAGTCTGAAAACCAGTGTAACCATGCAAAACACAGTCCATTAAATTCACTGGTTATGGTGACCAGAGAAAAATTATCACTGTCTGTACTCTGACCCTGGTGAAGTTTCCAAACATTGTGGCAGGAAAAGACAAATGATTCTAGAGAAACAGATACTCCAACGATTCTGTTGTTTTGTAATCTTCCAGATGTACAATCCTTGGTGTTGGTTAAAGCTATATCCTGAAGCTTGAATAGGTTTTTCCAGAACACTATTTCGCAGTGGTGCTTACTAGTTAGTCTTCATGTGATCCATCTGAGCTCTTATCAGTATATCTCTATGATGTACAGATAGCAGAGAGGATACTATTCCTACATTTAGCTTACCTACTTGGCAAGACTATCTTATATGTGGCATAGGGATATAATCTTATTAATAGCTGCTCCTTTAATTTTTGTAATAGGTAGTGATATCAGTGCTTGAAGCAGAGTAATTTCCATTCCATTATAAATAATAAAGGTGCTTTATGAGATATAGCATTGGGCCACTCCAGGAGGAATTCTGTCCACAAAGCATTCCCTCAACATGGCATCCAAGAGATCACCAAATCACAATGTTGACACATATGATTCAGCTCTATAGTACAAGCAGCATTATCTTTTTCAGGCTGTTGTTTCTATTCATGAAGAGTAAATCTCTAAACCACAACCAAGAACTTGAAACAAGTAGTTTTTCATAATTTCCAAGTCTATGTGTTGCCTCAAGGTAGAGAGGAAATGAAAGAAAAACCAAGTTATTAGGCTATCTTGATAATATATGTTCCAGTTATCTGTTGCTGTGTAATAAAACCACCCCAGAATACAAGGGTTGACAGAACAAGGGGACAACTTATTGTCTTGTAGTTCTGTGGATTGACTCAGGAGGTTCTCATTTTTGGTTTCTGATTCAGTAGCAGCCAGATCTGGAGCTAACTGAAGATTTGACTGGGCAAGCATGACCGAGACTGCTCATTCGCATGGTGGACCAGTTCTAAATTTATTGACTCTGTTCCAAATTCTCCCTTTTTGCCTGCTCTGCAAAATTGGATCTGAGTCCTGTAAATTTTTATTTTAATTTATTTTTTTTCCAGCTAGAAGGGAAGGTCTGTCAGTGAAAGTCACTGGAGAGACGTTGTAGGAGGAATGGGTTTGCCTTTCAATTTCTGTGTGCTTGCTCAAGGCTTCTATAAGGCAGACAGCTCCTCCAACATCTGGCTCCTGCTACACAAGGTGGTCAGCAACACCTAGAAAAAGCAACTTTGCCCAAGACACCTCTTGAGTAGTGTTTTTAGTGGAGCACTTCTGGCAAGACATTCCCCTGTGAAGTTTTCCCTGGCTCCCTAGAGGACAGATTGCTGGCAGTTTACAGAAATTCTCTGCCATTCAACACCTGTATGTTCTCCAACAAAGTCTGGAGATCTCAGTCCAAGCCAGGGAGGAGGGTGGGAAAGAGAGTTGGCTCTTCTTTTGGTACTTTTTCCCAGCCCTATGGGGAATTCTTATTATATATGACACTAAATAATATATCTGCTATTGTAAGATATGTTGGCTCTGATATATTCTTTATTTTTTATATTTCTTTGTTGATACTAATCAGCCCCTCATATATTTAATCCTATGTTATAATCTATAATTCTTTTTTTAAGATTCTATTTCTTTATTTGACAGAAAGAGAGAGAGAGAGAGAGAGAGCAAGCGCACACGCAAGGGGATTAGCAGGAAGAGGGAGAGGGAGAGGACCCCAAAATCATGACCCGAGCCAAAGGCAGATGCTTATTCGACTGAGCCACCCAGGTGACCCTAATTTATAACTCTTTTTTTTTTTTAAAGATTTTATTTATTTATATGAGAGAGTGAGTGGGGAGAGGGGCAGAGGGAGAGAATATCCAAGCAGACTTTCACCTAGGGAACCCAGTGTGGGACTCAGTCTCATGACCCATGAGTTCAGGACCTGAGCAGAAACCAGGAGTCAGACGCATAAACAACTAAGCCACTCAGGCTCCCCATTATTCATAAGTCTTTAACTGTTCAAATACGTGCATGTGTGCGTGTATGTGTGTGTTTTCCTCTCTTGATTGAATCCATCCTGATACATATGGCCAGAAATTGAAGTATTTTTTTGTTTGTTTTCATACTTAGGGGCTCAGTTGGGGTTATGAAAGGCAAGTAGTACCTGGTATCTTTATGTGGTTTAGACTTCTCATGCCATGGTAACTGAGCTCTAGGAAGAGTGTTTGAGGAAAACCAGGCAGGTTATGCACTTTTTCTTATTTGCTAGCCTGAGAAATCCAAGAATATCACTTCAACATTCTATTAGTCAAGCAAATACCTAAGATGAAAGCTTCATCACATCATGACAGAGTTTCAAAGGTAAAGGTAGCAAAGAATTGGTGTTCACCTCATTTGTATCTACCATTCTATATGCAGTTACATATGGTAGATATTTTTACATGGTTACATCAAGTTAATAAATTAGTTCATTCATCTGTTATTCTAATTTCACTCATGTTTCCTCTGATTCTTTAATTCATTCAATAATCTTAATCATGTGAATTCTCAAGGTCAAATTCTGGAGAGATTCTTCCCCAACTATGAGTGCCCTGGGATACCTGATCTACTCTGAGTGAGCTTTGAATATTGTCAGGCAGGTAAAATTCCTGCATAATTAGACCTTAAAACAATAAAGTGTACTACAAAGTGTTAAATTGAGTGCCATAAAGTGCCCAATGCATAAAATTGCAGTGAGACCAACAACAGATCCCAGGAGTCCTGACTTACAGCCCGTGTTTGATTCACCAAAAACAAAACAAAATAAAGATACAGTACCTAATTGAAAATAAAAGGTCTGGTTGCTGAAACATTTCAGAATGGGCATCCATCATTTTTTGCATGTCACAACCATGTCAAGTAGTCCCGAGAGAAATTTTTTCCTGTGAAAACATTGATTTTCTTTCCTTTGCTAAAAATTGTGTCACCATCTCAATCAACAAATACAAGAACTGTTGTGATTAGAAGCTTCTCTTGTAATCAACTGGCATCCAAACCATGTCCATTTTTGGCAGACCATATTTTATTGACTTTATCATTTTTAGCTCAAAAGCCTGAAGGGACTAAGAGCCACTATACTAGCTACAGCAGTTTTAGAGAGGTAGGAAAAGCAAACTGCACTGTATACCCAAAGACAAAATTCCTAGGCATTTTTCAGTATCAAAACTAAAACTAAAACTGGGGTGGGGGGAGCTATTTAGCTTTGGTAAGGCCATTCTTTTCTTTACATATATTCTAGAGAGTAATGAAATTCTAAGCAGCATTAGAGGTTTTTTCTTACATCAATGATAAAAAGACTGGGAAAAAAAATCCTATCATATGATCTGTGTCTAAGTGAGGAGATAAAAGTAAATTGTAAAATGAGAGCCTCACCTGAGACTCCCGCTAGAAATAAGGCTTCTCTGAATGAAGATCAGGAAATCATCCTCTACTAAGAAAGCTACCTGAATTCCACTCAGGGAATTTGTTCTAGGCAACAGTTGTAAGGAAGACACATTAGCATTTAAAGAAGCCCTTTTGAGTCAGAGTGCAGGATGCCACCAAAGAATGATTAAATTTCTCTGCTACAGGCTTTTGTGATTGTGGGTGATGAAGAAAAGAATTTCCCAAAGTATCAGGGTAGCACACTGGCTCCCCAGATGTATCCTGAGACTTTGGTCAACCTCAGATTGCTATAGACTCCTTCCATCTCTCTTCTTTCATCTCTTCCCACTCCCTACCTCCTGAATATCTTAAAATACCAAATGTATTTTGAAACATTACAACAGTCATTTGTTGAGTATTTCCCTCCATCATTAAGAATGGCACAATTCTCAGAAATAACGCCTGAATTTTGGCTTCAAATAAGCATTCATTCAAATTCTAATTAAATTACTTCGCTGAAACCCATTTGAAACAATTAGTTGCCTGAGCCAGTAGTAATCAGAGTTACACACACTGAATTTTCATGCAGGTCAGGATTCTGAATAGGCCATGCCATATAATAAAGAAGACTATTTAGGAGGCATTATGGAAAAAAAAAAAGTTTCCCCCTTCAAGCTGGTATTTATAGTGAATAATTTCAAATGTGGTCAGATCTCATGTGTGTGTGTTGGGGGCTGGAGTATACAGGTGGAAGAGGTTTGGATGGGCAGGAAAAAAAGGAATAGAATGAACAGTACTATGTTTAAGGGAGAATAGAAATGGCATGGTCAACTGAAAGCAAGAATGACTGTGATACAATGACACTTGTCAAGAGGCAGTACTGGAAGCAGGGAAGTGTTTCCATGCTTTACCACGGCTCACTCAAAATGCTTGGTGTGGTGCATAAACAATGAATTCTGGAACACTGAAAAAAAATTAAATTAAATTAAAATTTTAAAAAATGCTAGAGTCATCCATGTTCCCAATCAGAGGGGTTGCAGAACTAAATTGATGGCTTGTTTTTACTTTGAAAGAAAGTCATCTGCTCTTTCTTTTCTTCATGCTTTGGGCCCCCCCAATACTTGTCCAGCCAAGTTCTCTTAGCCATATCAGTTCATATAGCCCAAACTGGCTCTATAAATATTGAGGGAATGAGAAGCCATCTTTTAGTAAGAATTCAAATATGCAATTCTTCCTGGTAAGACTGCGTTCCAAACTAGATATTGAAGGAGGTGAGAAGATAAAAATTTAAAAGGACATATTCAGGAAGGACATTAAAAATGAGTGAGGATAGAAAACACAGGTCTTTTGTCTAGCTATTAAGATAAACTGGCTCCTTTATTAAAGATCATATGATTTTATTTTCTAATATCCCCCTGCTTATCTCGAATGGCTAGAATACTTCATGACCACACATGAAAATAGTTCTCCTTCTTGCTCGTGTTCATAGCCTCTGCACAATCTTCCACTAGATCATGTCCTACAGTTCTATGAGCCTCTGAAGTTATCCAAAGATGTAAATCTAATTGAGATAAACTCGGGGTCACTTATTATGGTGTTCAATGATATCCCATAATGATTAGGTGTCATAACATGAAATTGTGTTACAGAATTTTCCACCACTGTTAGAGTCACATTTTTATGAAAATCCCGTATGTTAGCTAGGTTATCCCATCTGTTCCCTATATCTAACTCTCAAGATAAATGAATGGGGAAAGAGAGGGAGGGAGGGAAAGAGAGAAAAACTCTCTTATCTACACAGCTATTTCTTGAGATACTTTCTATGAAATGCATGTGTACACAGCTTCCATCATGTTTGTTCCTACCTGTGTAGTATTCTGATTCTCTTAACAAGTGGTCAATTACTCCTCTGCTCCAGGAGCAGAGGAGTAATTGACAGTTCTCTGTAATGACAGTTCTCTGTAATGCATTTTGAGATTTTTTTTTTGCCTCATTCCTCTGATGTATTCTTTGGTTACAGACACTCTTGGACTTTCTGAGAATTGCACTTTCCGAAAGAAACAACTGTCAGCTACAGTCTCCAACTGAAACTTCTCTCCAACTATGGGAATGAAGTACAATCTAAGTACCAAGAGAAAGTCAAAAATAGTGGGAAATTACTACTACAAAATTCACAGAGATTACGCAATTAGAGTGTTTTCTGTGAACCCCTCACATATGCAGATATTTATGTGAAGTCCAGAAAAGGATGAAACCATGATGCGGGAGACACTGAGACCTTTGATCTAGCTATTATCACTAATAACCTTATCCACAAGCTTCTGTCTCCTCATTCACTGGTTGTGGCTTTTCCTTCCTTCAGGCTCACAAGTTCCAAGAGAAAGCTCACTCAAAAGTCAGACTGTTCAAGGCTCAATTTCACGAAATTGCACTGAGTCAGCAATTAGTAAACAGATTATGTAAATACAACTCCTGAACCAAGCGCTGACATTTAAGTACCGATGCTTACCTAGCCTTGGGCTCTTCAATTAATTGCAGCAAACTGAAAGGTAGACTGCTAAATCTTTTGATTTCAGAGTGTATCATGGGTTTATCCAGAGAATATGTTAACTTTTGCATGGAAATGTTTGTGTCACTGGCATGTTGCCAGGCCAGAAGAAAGAAAGAAAGAAAGAAAGACAGAATGAAAGAAAGATAGAAAAGAAGAAAAGCTCTTTATTCCAACATTAAAATCAGAGGCTCCCTGTAGACAAAGCATAAAAGCAGTACGCTTTTTAAAGGCAATTTAAAGGTGACCTGTTCTTAAAATACTTTCTTTGCACATTTCACACAGATTTCAACTTCTGCCCCCTCAGGAGTTACTTTTTCTGGGGTTATAGTATTCAGCTGTGCCTATGTGTCATCTGGAGTATGCAAATCTCTTTCCTTAACACTACGTTTTGGTCCATGAATAATTATAAGTCATCCACCAAGAAACTACACCTTACCTGCACCACAGGAAAAAAAGATGTTGTTTTATCTCATTGAGAACCCTCACTTTTTCCTCTTTGAAATCGTAGAAGATTCTATATTAAGGCTGGAAAAATACTCCTTAGCTACAGAAGAAAGCCCTATTTCTTAACAAATGATGATTTATCATTTTAGAACAGAAAGCTGCATTAGCAAACCAATGAAAATGGCTAGAAGTGTAACCACTTTTCCTGGCAATTATATATGTGACAGATTCATTTATCTACCTGTATAGAGCCTTAATTTACGCCAGCACTTAACAGCTAATTGTTGAAGTGCACTTTTCTGCAATAATAATGGAATTTTTTAAAGTATCCTAAAACAGAAAACACTTAAATAAACACCCATGCCATTAATTATCCGATCAAAACAGCACTGAAAAATGCCAGAGAAGAGAGATAACAGGAAAAAAAAAAAAAGGTAAAATGCCATTTGTGTAAAGAAATTAAAACATCAATTATTGAATGAGTAAATGATATCATCACGTTATTTCTGGACCAATGGATAACGAAATTTAAAAACAGTCCTTGCAAGAAACCTCTTAAAAATTTTTTATAACAATAGTAGTATTTTACTTGTTCATATTAATTTAGAATTAAAGCATAACTAAAAATCTTTAAATACAACCAAAACCTTTTCAGCACTTGCAATATTCTATATTCGTCTCCAGTTTTCTATCTACATTTGATACACCTTTCTATGTATTTTTTGTGTTTTTAACTGTTACTTAATGAAACTCTCCTACATAAATGGATTAGTGATAAGAAGGGTATTCCATCAATATTAGCAGCTTTCATGCTGCTTGCCTAGGGAACATAAAACATGGGGCAGGGATTTTATAGATTCCAAAATTGTTTACATATCAAGTCAGTAAAATTATAATCAGAAGAATTTGAGTGAGATAAATATTTAGACGTTTTTCATCACACTGAGAGGCTTCATTATGAATTTTAAATAACACATTCCCTGAGGATTTAATGAGGACCTTGGAGGAAGGAGAGGGAGTCTCAAGGTGATAATGGTGGTCTGAGAAACCTGGGGCCAGACATGTTGAACTTGAATGCTGGCTTCAACCTACTCTCTGAGTAGCTGTAGGCAAATAACGTGAATTCAAGTTCAATTCAAGCTTCAATTTCTTCAACTCAAAGAAAAAAAAAAATAATAGTAATGCTTTCCTTATAGGTTGTGTGTATATGCATGTGTGTGTAAGAGAAAGAGAGAGAGAGAGAGAGAGATCAGCTGTGATACTGCAAGCCCCCCATTACAGTCTCAGCTGCTGCTCAATACGGACAGTTATCATGGCCTCCGTCTACCACCTCCCACAGATTTCCTTCCTTTAAGATTATCAAGAATTCAACCAACAGATTGTCTCTTATGAACCGGAAATCGATTAAGTCCTACAAAGATTAATAAACCGTTTCCTGTGGACCCAAGAGACCCTCAAATTGTCTGTCTTCTGTTTGTCTTTTTCCTTTCTTCTTTGCTACCACTTCTGGAGGTATTTTCCTGGACCTTGCCAAGCACTGCCAATCATCTCTCACTGTTTCGCCTGTCAGCGAGTAAGAAGCGGCCTCCCTGCTTCTTCTGATACTTCCGGTCCTCTTCTCTTGATCTGGTGCTTTACAAGCACCTCCACTCAGGGGGTGCGTGTAAAACACTCCCGCTCAGGCGTTGCCCTTTGTGAGTCAGGCTTCAGTCTGATCCCGTCTCCTCTAGGGGCAGAGGGATGTACCAGGTGCCCCAAGGATCTGAGATGCGTTTTTCTTGCCCAGAGCCATTATATCAAAAGCAGAATCCAAAGCTATATCTAAGAAAGAGAAGGAAACTGTGAATGGTCCACTTGGGGATTTAAAAGAGCACTAAACTTTGCTGCTACTGAATATACCTCTTCCCCTAAAGCAAGCTTTTAATATGGGTCCCTAGAAAGAAATATAATTTGTATACCCATAGAGACTGAGCTCACTTATTGATTTTTTTCTAAATCTTTTGATCTATAATACACATATTTACTAAATTGTTCTTTAGTTTTTAAATCAGGATATTTAACCTGACTAGAACTTCGTATGTCATCTGAAATAAATGCTCATTATATGGTTTTAATTTTACTATGAGGAGATTGAGCTCGAAGAGGCAAGAGAGAAAGAAGCTAGCACTTCTTAAATACCTAATTTGTACAAAGCATTAGAAGTCTGATCTACAGAAATCTTCATTTTTACAGATAAGAAAACTGAGGCTAGGGTCACCTGGATGGCTCAGCTGGTTAAGTATCTGCCTGCGGCTCAGGTCATGATCTCAGGGTTTGGGGATTGAGCCCTGCGTCAGGCTTCCTGCTCAGTGGGGAGTCCGCTTCCTCCTCTCCTTCTGTGCCCTCCCCTTGCTGTGCTCTCTCACTCTCTTGCATGTTCTCTTTCAAATAAAGAAAACTGAGGTCCATAGAGCTTCTGGAACATCTTAAAGTCCTACAGTTTAACAAAGCACTCAATAGAAGAATTGGAATTTGAACAATGAGATAGTCAAGTATTTTTGACTTTGCCATCTGACACAGGAGAAATATGCTACTTAGAGAAGTGAACATGTCTTGTTCTCAAATTTTCAAACTAGTTAGGATAAGAGATACAATCTGTAAGATCAGTCTGTTTTCCAATGCAACGCCCACTCCACCATGTCAAAATGCTTGAAACTTTTAATTTGGAGATAATTCAAAAGCAATAATCACCATATCATAACTTTAATAAAGCCCTTTTTTTTTTCTTTTTGGAATTTTCTTTACTTGATTTATATAAGTTTTAGAGCATAATTTTTCAACATTAATTTGCTTTTAGGATTTGTGAAAAAGATTACTTAAAAATACAATTATGATTACCTTTTATTAGACCTTATGATTTCGACATGGAGAAAGCAACAAATATGCTATTTTAGGGATAGATGGTCATTATATAATCTTTGTTGAGATAGAGATATGTTGCAATTGTATAGACAAAAATAACTTTTAATGAGATACTTACATAAATTCCACTATCTTTTTTCTTTTTTATTTAAATAGCTTCAAGTAGCAAAAGTCTTTTAAAAATGCATTTCGGGGTGCCTGGGTGGCTCAGTGGGTTAAGCCGCTGCCTTCAGCTCAGGTCATGAACTCAGGGTCCTGGGATCGAGTCCCGCATCGGGCTCTCTGCTCAGCAGGGAGCCTGCTTCCCTTCCTCTCTCTCTGCCTGCCTCTCTGCCTACTTGTGATCTCTCTCTGTCAAATAAATAAATAAAATCTTTAAAAAGAAAAAAAATTAAAAAAAAATTAAAATGCATTCCATTGCAATGGAGAATTTTGAGGATTTTTACTTCTGATTTTCTGCTCTGATTCAGTGTCTTACAGATTTATTTGGGGAATAAATGAGAATATACAAAACTTTTAATACAGAAGCAGAGTGTATGGTGTTCAGGAAAGTTTAGTTTCATTCACTGGCTTACAAAATATATTTGCTAATTACAAAATATAAATTGCTAATTATAACAACACAATTTATTAACACTAAAACAAATGTTAAAATACAAAAGAATAAAGCTGTACTATTAACTCGTTCCATATACAAAATTAAGTCAAAGTGGATCAAATACCAAAATATAAAAGCTAAGATTATAAAACCCTCAGAAGAAAACACAGGGACAAATCCCCATAATCTTGAATTTGGCAATGTCACCATTAAGTACAAACAGCAAAGAACCAAACAGATAAATTGGATCTAAACTTAAAACTGTGTGTATTAAATGGCACTATCATAAAAGTAAAAAGACAACCCACAGAATGAATGAAAATCATTTATAAATCTCCTATCTGAGAACATGATTTATAAATGATATATCTGTTAAGACTGTAGTATCAAGAATATATAAGAACTCTTATAATTCAGCAACAAAAATACAAGCAATCCAATTTTAAAATGGGCATAGGACTTGAATCTATATTTCCCCCCCAAACACGATATACAAATTGCCAATAAGCATGTGAAGGGATGCTCAATGTCAGTAGTCATTAATAAAATGCAAGTCAAAATCACAATGAGATGGCATGTCAGATCAGTTAGGATAACTATAAACAAACAAACCAAAAGCAGGAAACAACAAGTATTGACAAGATTTGGGAGAAACTGGAACCTACTTAACATTGTTGGTGAGAATGTGAAATGATGTAGCCACTGTTGGAAAATTTGACAGTCCCTCAATAAGTTAAGCATAGAATTACCATATGACCCAGCAGTTCTACTCCTATGTGTGTATCTCTAAGAATAAAAAAAAAAAGAAAGAAAGAAAGAAAGAAAGAAAAAAGAAACAATCTTAAAGGAAAAACTTGTACACAAATATTTAGAGCACAATATTCACAATAGCGAAAAGATGGGAGCAACTCAAATGTCCATCAACTGACAAATGGATGAACAAAATCTGGTATAAATGTACAATGAAACATTACTCAGGCTCCAAAGAAATTCAGTATTGACACATGCTGCAACAAGGATAAACTTTGGAAATATTATGCTAAGTGAAAGAAGACACAAAGAGCTACATGTTGTATGAGTCCACTTACACGAAATCTCCAGAATAAGGAAATACATGGGAATGGAATGGAACACAGATCAGTGGTTGCCAGAGGCTGGGAGAGAGGGAATGAGGACTGACTACTTCATGAGTACAAAGTTTCCTTTCGAGCTGATGAAAATGTTCTGGAAATAGATTGCGGTGATGGTTGCACAACATTGTGAATGTACTAACCACCACTGAATTGTAAACTATATATAAACTGTTTTGTACTTTACCACAATTTTAAAACACACATACACACACCTTTATGTATGTGATATATAATGTATATATTTTATATACTATCTATGTGCATATGTGTATGATAAGTAAATACAATCGTCTATGATAATTACTGATAATCTGATAAGAATATTTTACAGTAACAGTTCATTATTTCTCCATTTAATTGATGACATGCTGTGATTACTGATCTTTCCACTACACCTAATTTTAAATTTCAATTATGAGTTATAATGTCCTGTTAATATACTTATTTACAGTTAAATACATGATTCACAGCAAATGCTAAAGGCAACAGTAGGGTTTTGAGAATTTTTAAAATTTTAGATGAATAATTATTCCTGCCATCTTATTAATAAGGACATATAAAATGGTGTATTGATAAATTGAATATACACAAATAAAACTTTGTTTTCATCTACTCCTTACCTGATATTTTTCCTCTGGTATTTTTACCAAATATTATCTGCTAACTTTCTGTTAGGAATAAAATACATGCAAAGTAGTACCCTGTTTTTTTTTTTTTTTTTTTAAACATTTCTTTTTTTTTTTTTTAAGATTTTTATTTATTTATTTGTCAGAGAGCGAGCGAGCGAGATCGAGCACAGGCAGACAGAGTGGAAGGCAGAGTCAGAGGGAGAAGCAGGCTCCCTACGGAGCAAGGAGCCCGATGTGGGACTCGATCCCAGGACGCCGGGATCACGACTCGAGCCAAAGGCAGCCGCTCAACCAACTGAGCCACCCAGGTGTCCCAGTACCCTGTTTTAAAAGACATGAGGGCGACTGGGTGGCTCAGTGGGTTAAAGCCGCTGCCTTCAGCTCAGATCATGATCCCAGGGTCCTGGGATGGAGTCCCGCATTGGGCTCTCTGGTCAGCAGGGAACCTGCTTCCCTCTCCCTCTCTCTCTCTGCCTGCCTCTCCGTCTACTTGTGATCTCTCTCTGTCAAATAAATAAATAAAATCTTTAAAAAAATAAAAAAATAAAAAGATTAAAAATAAATAAAAAATAAAAGACATGAATATATTTTATACCAAAGAAGCACAGTTCACAACTGTAGTTTTAGTAACTTAAATCTTAAAAAGGTATATAAGAAAAATCTGTAAGCACATTGCTTTTGACACTTATCCAGCTAGATATCTTTATTACTAGATTAAGAAAAAATAAAAGTAGTGCAGGATTAAAAATATTTTAAATACAAAAATGTACATAGCAAAAATAAATCAATAAAATGTACTTTTGTAAACACGTACCCATCCACATGTAATATTTTTTAAATAATCATTATAATAATAATGAATATATATCATTTATTATGAACCAACCACTATTCTAAGCACTTACTATATCTGATTTAATCTTTATGACAATTCTATGAAGTACTTAGTCTTATATCACTTTATTTACAGGCAAACAGAGTCAAAGGGAAGCCATGATACAGATAAGTTTCTGAAAATCGCTCTTTTTTGAAATTAGTTATATTTCAATATTATTCTTCCAAGCAGTATACCAAGAGCTAATTTATTTATAATATGTTAGACAAAGGCTGTTAGCTTTTTACCAGTATCAAAAACCCCTTTGTCTAAGTAGTACAAATTTTAATTGGTCAAATGACCATCAAGAATATTGACTACCCCCTTGGCCTTCTGACTAACTTTTAACCAATAAGATGTGAACAGACATGTTTTCCTGCAGCTTCTAGATCATTCTTAAGACAACCCTTGATCCCTCACCCTTTCCCTTCTTCACGCATTGCTCCAATCTATATATTGAACATGGTTATTTTTAAGCTGAACCATGAGAATGAGGGGTCACACCATGTGGATGGTGGGACAGTGAAATGGATAGAGTTTGTGTCCCTAAAGGTTTTATGAAGTAGAGATTACATATAAACCCAACATTTATATGTGAGAGGAATTGAGGATGCCTGGATGCCTACCTGGCTTAATCAATAGAGGATTGTGACTCTTGATGTCAGGGTCTTGAGTTTAATCCCCACTTTGGGTGTAGAGTTTACATTTATACACACACACATACACACACACACATATATATATATACACATATATATACACACATATACATATATACACACACACACACATACATACATTTATACACACACACACACACATACATATATGACAGAAGAATCCATTTCTAACTTGTGCCATGCATTCCAATTTTATTCTTGTTTTGTGTTCTTGCTTTTTTGTTTCCTGCCACTTGCAGCTGAATTCAATTTTAACTCACCAGTACAAGTGTATCAAAGCTTATTTAAGGGGAACCTGGGTGGCCCACTTGGTTAAGCCTCTGACTCTTGATTTTGGCTCAGGTCATGAGCTCAGGGTACTGAAATTGAGCCCCACATCAGGCTCCAAGCTTAGGAGAGGATTTTCTCTCTCTCCCTCTGCCCCTTCATTTGCCATCTCTCTCTAAAATAAATATATCTTTTTAGAAAGTCTCCTCATTTAAAAAATACTTTATTCTAATATTCCCCTATTCCTGGATATGTTCTCTTCATTCTTTTTCTTTTCTTTTTTTTTTTTTTTTTTTTGCTAGAGAATATGTGGAATGAATTTTCTCACTTTTATACTAATACAATAGTATCCTGATAGTCTACTATTACCATTACCTACTGTTCTAGAATGTATTCTTAAAAGTGGAACTACTAGGGTAAACAACATGCAACTTTTTTTTTTTTTTTTTAAAGATTTTATTCATTCATTTGACAGAGAGAGATCACAAGCAGGCAGAGAGGCAGGCAGAGAGAGAGGAGGAAGCAGGCTCCCCGCTGAGCAGAGAGCCCGACGCGGGGCTCGATCCCAGGACGCTGAGATCACCACCTGAGCCGAAGGCAGAGGCCCTAACCCACTGAGCCACCCAGGCGCCCCAACAACATGCAACTTTTAAAAATTTGATAGTTCTCTTCTTCTAAAGGTGGTACCAGTTCCAACAGTATATGAGATAAACCCACTTCCCAGGCTTCCCAGCTGCATATATCTTTTTGAATTTTATTTTCACTTCTGTGACTCTGCAGATAAAAATCTATTTTGTTTATTATTTTAAAATATTAAATAATAAATCAGGAACACTCAAATTCCTAGTAAAAATTAAGATTTCCTATACTGATAGACATTTTTATTTCTTTTTCTAATTGCCTATTTATCTCTTTGACTATTTTTATATGGCATTGCACTTTTTTGAGATAAATTTATTAAGCTTTATTTTTTAACTTATGTGTGAAATTTTTATATTTTTAAATTTTCTCTATATATCTCTTACCATTTTAATGTCTTGAATTTGTATTTGTATTTTTTCCTCTACAGCTTTCTCTCAAGCTTAGTAGGAGGAGAATTTAGTGTTTTCCTACATTATTTCTCAGTACATTAAATTTATTTTCAAATGTAGACTTTATTGACTTTGGGGGGTGGGTGGGGTTTAAAGAGCAAGACAATGATCTATTTTTTTCCCCCTTGACTAGATACTCACTCCAGCACAATTTATTGATGAGTACCACTTTCCCTAGAGATTTAAAGATCTCACCTTTATCACATATATTATTGCACAATGATTTATTACTCTGAACATTGCCATGTTTATGGATCCTTATAATACACTTTGGATATCTAGTAAAATAAAAAGCTTCTTCCTCATGAGTCTTCTCTTACCCTTCTGTCTTGCTAATTCTTGATTAATAATAACATTTAAATATATTAATTATATTCCATGATTATCTAAATTTTGTACTATTCTTTATTTTTTTAAATGTACTCAAAAATAATTTATTATAATTGATTAACTTTTACATATATAGCATTGGAGACCAAAGCAAATGTTTATGCAATAAGTGGTGCATATTACTTGTTTTATTAAAAAACAAAGGGAAACCAGGCATCCTTGGGTCAGCTACCAAAAAGTCTCTTAAAAAGACATCTTCACAGTATATTCAGAATCCAGGGCTTCCTCCCCAGTCCTGTATTACTGATCTTGTAGGCTTCTACCGTATGTGTGTATATTTCGTAGATATGCCAAGATATATAAGGGAATCTTCTACATTTACCTCTTCATCAGGCCATGGTGGTTCTTACAAGAATGGTCACAAGTCAAATAAAAAAACCTTTTGATCAAGGTTCTCCTCTGATTTGACCTCTTCTGAGTTTCCAGACCCACTGCCCTTCTGGAGAGACTACACCAGAGGGGAGAATCCTGGGCGACACCTCTACGAAAACCTTCAGCTTTATGGGGACAGTCCATCTCAGCATATGTATCAGCACAATACACTCCTACTTCCTAATACTCAGTAATAGGACAATTTTTTCATACTGTAATGATAAAATAATATTTGGGTTTGATTCCTGGTTCTGTCACTTGCTAGTTGAATGAACTTGGAAATGCTTGAGACTCCTTAGAACTTCAGTTTACTCATCTCTAAAATGAGAATGATAATATCACCGTGTTAGGCTGGTAAGTGTTTTAAATGAAACAGTAATTGTAAGTACCCATTACCATGCCAGGCATATGTCACACTCAACATAAACAGACTGATATTATTGTGCACTGGGCATCTATATAAGTTTGGACATTGAATCCCAATACTAATCTCCAGGAAAAATAGGAATATTTTATTATCACAATAAATAAAATATGCATATAATATATATAAGGTATAAACAAAAATTTAAATTTTCATCAAGTTTAAGTCAGAATTTTGTTAATTTTAAACTCTCAAGTTTTATGGAGTTTGAAACATTTTGAATTCAACACCTAGTAGCAAAGAATAAAACATAGTATATAACTGATGATAACTGTACCATACAAAATTTTACAGGAGTGAAGTGAAATATATATTTTTATTGTAATGGTGGGGCAGAGTGTAGATTTTACAGAAACCGGTATTGATTTGAAAACAGCATGAGTCCTAAATTGAAAAATTTAGCTTCAAATAGAAATGTACAGGTTAAAAAAATATACAGTTTAGAAAATTTGGAGCAACTGAACCTTTTTGAGATTTGAAAAGGTGCACTTAAATGATTTGCTTTTCATCATTCAAAATGAATCTCAAAATTTTTTTAAAAAGGAAACTTGGGACTTCTAATCAAATACATGTTTTCAGGTGACTAAACAGTTATTCCAATTCCATTACTCACATTGGATAGAAAATATACAATGAATAAATTATAATATTCTTTTTAATAAATTATAATACTCTAAGCAATTTTATAGAAACTAAATCAAGTGCCTGATGAAGTTTACAATATTTCTTAAAAAGAAAAAAAAATGGTGGTACATTCAGACAATGGACCATTATTCTGTACTAAAAAAAATGAGTTATCAAACCATGAAAAGACATGAAGGAAACTTAAGTACATATTGCTAAGTGAGAGAAGTCAAACTGCAAATGCTACATATACTGTATGATTCTAACTATGTAACATTCTGGAAAAGACAACACTATGGAGACAACAAAAAGATCGTAGTTGGCAGGGACTGGAGGGGTAAGAGATGAACAGGGCACAGAGGATTTTTAGGGTGGTAGAAATACTCTGTAGGATATTATAATAATGGATACATGTCATTACACATTTGACCAAACCCATGGAATGTACAACACCAAGAGTGAGCCCTAAGTTAAATTATGAACTTTGGGTGATTGGAATGTATCAGTGTAGGTTCATCCTTGGTAAAGAAGGTATCATTCTGGTGAGCGCGTAGATAATGGGAGAGGTAATGCCTGTTGGTGGGGGAGGTATATAAGCAATCTCTGTACTTTCTCCTCAATTTTGTTATAAACCTAAAACTTGAGAAAAAAAATAAAGTATTAAAAAATAATATTGGGAAATGCTATAGGAATAGAGGGGAAAGGAAGAAATCACATATATATCTTAAATATATCAGTAGGAGATGTTTTTGTATGTGGGTGGTATACACCGCTAAGGTTTTCAGATTTTCACAGAAAAAGAAAACAGGACCCACAAAACAATAACCTTGAAAGACAGGCATCAAAGCTTGTATTTTTCTTTTAGGTATGGCATAATATAAATAATTAGTGTATTCCCAAGGAAATGGGATTTTGTTTCTTCTTGCTTGTTTTGTCTTGTTCAATTTCCCTAGTCGAACAACAAAAATCTTTTTATTTTAGGTACTTACAAAACGAATAATCCTCTATAATTTTTGCCCTCATTGCTCTCCATAATAAGGTTAAGTTCAGTTCAAACTACTAATATAAGCAGAGTCAATATTTCATTGTCCAGCGTTTGCCCATAAAATCGACCTGGGTAGCCCCTTTTGTAACACATGTCAGAAAACAAAACAAAACAAAAAAAAAACTAACATTCCACTGATACCATGACCAAGTCTGTACTTTCAAAGAGCATACTTTTTACAAACATCTTCATTTTCCTTTGCAAAACTTTATATTTAGGGTATCTGTATTTGAAAGAACAGTGAATCTATAAACATTTTCTTAGTAGATCTTAAACTGCCTTGAATATTCTCCATCTCTCCTTTTTTTATGCTTTGTTTTATTTTAGGTTTGCATTAGCCATTTTTTTAAACTGTGAAATGAACATTAGTGAGGGCTTGTTGTCTCAGAAATTGCTTGTTCCTCTTTCCATCCCCACCCCTCCCACTGCTGCCAGATGATCTTTCTAAAACCTTGTTCAGACTCTTTCATTACTGTAGAACATAAAAACTCCTGATTCCTTCATCTCCCCTAGCAACATACACACTCTACACACACACACACACACACACACGCATACGCACACTACACACACACTACACACACACACTACACACACACTACACACGCACACTACACACACACACACACTACACACACACACCACACACACACACTACACACACACGCACACTACACACACGCACACTACACACACACCACACACACACGCACACTACACACACACACACTAAACACACACACTACACACACACACTACACACACACACTACACACACACACACACCACACACCACACCACACACACACTACACACACACGCACATTACACACACACACTACACACACACACACCACATACACACGCACACGCACACTACACGCACACACACACACACACTACACACACACACTACACACACACACACACACTGCCTGGAAGATAGAGTCAAAAATTCTTACGCGGCAGAAAATGCATTTTCAGCCACATTCCCCTAACTGCCTCAGAGGCAACTCTTTGCTCCAATCAAGTTGATTTGCTCATTTTTCTCCAAACACAGCTGGAATTTTCAAATCACTGTGCCTTTCTGTATCTTGTTCTTATCTCCTGGAAGTTTCCCTTTTCCTTGTGACAATCATATTTTCTATGGAAGTATCACTGACTCCAGCAGGCAGTATGGTGTGTCTTTTCCTATCGTCCCTAATTGCGTTTGCTCATCTGTGATTTCATTTATCATATACCTAAGATGGTTTTCTATCAAAACATTTGTTGCCTCTTTCTGATGAGATGGTTTCTGAGGGATTCCCCATTGTAGTGATCACCTGTTTGGCTCTGCTATCTGCCTTATCCAATGGAATGAGAGGGGCGTGGACACTTGCCACTTCTAAAGCAGAGAACTTTGGCAGAAGGCAAATAACGTTCCCTAATTCTCAATTTCCCCATCAGTATTATGAGACACAAAATGAAAGGTAGTTTAGCCAAACTGCTTAACCTAGTTCTTAGCCCATAGTAGTTGCTTAAAAACTCTTAAAATATTTTAATAACGATAGAATGATAATCATTATCTTCTAAGTTTAAAAGAAGAAAAAAAGCATAAAAGCCATATATTCAACCCATACTAGAATAAAAATTATCTGTGACCACTCATCATTTTCAATGTAAATTTTTTGCTTCTAATAATTTCTTTTTTTTCTTTTTTATTCTTTTTTTATTTTTATTTATTTATTTTTAAAGATTTTATTTATTTATTTGACAGAGAGATCACAAGTAGGCAGAGAGGCAGGCAGGCGGAGAGAGAGAGAGAGAATGGAGGAAGTAGGCTCACTGCCAAGCAGAGAGCCCGATGCGGGACTCGATCCCAGGACCCTGAGATCATGACCTGAGCCAAAGGCAGCGGCTTAACCCACTGAGCCACCCAGGCGCCCACTTCTAATAATTTCTAATTAAGGTAACTTACCAGCACTTATACGAATTATGAAAGTCCTAACAGGGCAGTAGGAATAGTGGATGGGTCTCTAGTGATTCTGTAAGAAACAGCATAAAATAATTGGATGATCTCCTAGCACTGTACTCTAGTATTGCACATGTGAGGACATATGGGAAGAGCTATCCTTTGGTAATGATATAATCTAGTATTTAACATTAATCATATTTGTTCACTGAGTGCCAACATTTGCATAAAGTAGGAACTTAAAACCAATCCCAACTGATCAGTTCTCAAATTCACTGTTCAAAGTAACATTCAGCTTTGAGATCCGGAAGAACATTCACGCAATGACGTGTTATCCAACGTCTCCCCTAGAGCACGCATCGTCTACTCTCCCTCAAGCAAAAGAATGATGAAAAGGAAGTGAAAGCAGACTTGTTCAGGTTCTATAATAGAATCCATCTTCTGAACCAAGGTCATGCTTGGCAAGAACAATCATTGTCCAGAAAACAGTAAAGCCAATTTATGAAAAATGTTCTTGGTTTCCAGCATACACCGAACTGTAAATCACTATTTTTGAAGTATCCAATTTGACTGGTATTCTATATGATCACCATAGTCAATAACAAATAAAACGGTTCTAGAAACCAATTTAAGTTTTTAGTACTAAGAGATGTGATTCGTATTTTTTAATAGAAGAATCACTGACAAAGTTTATATATGTAACTAATCTACAAGATGGATATACATACTCTTGTTTTGTCACATAATAAATTGAAATTTATTTCATGCCTTCAAACAGGTGTTTAGAACTGATTGGAATCTGGACTGAAAAAATAGTTTTGGTTAAATTAGTTTTGTTTCCCTTCAAATAGGAAAAGAGTGCTCATTGGCTATAATAATAAATTTATTGAAAATCTATTAATCTATATTCCAAATTCAGTAGGGTATACTGAAATCACACAAAAAAATTTCTTTTCATTCTTTCTTTATAAAGAATCCATAAACAACATATTATTTGTGTATATTTTTATCTTAACAGTATCATATGTATTTGCTGAGTCTTGGTCTTCCAAGAACATGAATTAATCTAGGGAAAATCTTTCTCTCTCTCTCTGTCTCCCTCTCTCATCTTAAAGGACATAGGTGGGAAAATGAAGCTATCTGAGTTGAATGACTTAGGAACAAATGAAGCTGTGGCAGTTCAGACCGCGGTAAGAGATCCCCATTCATAACATATTTGGAGATTCCATTTAAGAATGCCACTAGAATAAGGTTACTCTGGACAGAGAACTCATATGAAATCATTAGCATTCACTCTCTGCCCTCTGGTGGTGGGTACTGCCAGTATCTAATATGGGATGAAGGTTACAAATCAATCAGTGATATTGATAATGTGCAGTGTTCCTAATACAGCGCTTATTAAAATGAATGTGTATTTGTATTAAAGTATTTTTTCATTTTCTTTTAGTGATACTTTAATATAATTTTAAATGTAACTGCTTTAATTTTGCAATTGTATTGTTCAAAACACTAACATAAAAGTGCCTGATTGGAAATCAACCAGGAGATCTAATTACAAGCCCCAGATGCTGCAACGGTCTTCCACTTTTCTGTTCACTGTAATCAGATGGCTTTGTCGTGCTTATACAGCAATACAAAGAATTTGAGAAAACCAGTGTGTAACATAATCGCTGCATTTATCTACATTTATTGGTTGTATTTTGGAACACTGTAAGGCTGGACAACTCTGCTTTGAGGGATAGATTTATTTTTTTAGACACTGCTTTTGTTTGAGCATTAATTAAATGTCTGCATTTCTTTGTATACCACATATATAATTAGGAGCACTTTGCCACCCTCTCTTAAGGAAAGCCTCATATGAGAGCTTTATGAAGCTGGTTATGTGATATGATCATCAGAGTAAGGAGAATTATGTTTTATAGGCTTCTGTACAAAACACCTTTCTTACCTGCATGTTGGTGAGTGAAATTGCCACAACTGTAGATTAATTTTCCTGACGCATCTCCAACATTTAAGAAGCTATATTCCCAGGAGTGGTAGGGCAGAATGCAGGTGAAATCACACACGCTCTCTTGCCCACCTGCTCACTTTCTCTCCTGCTTTTTGGCTGTCACCCTCTTTTTGCTCCCCACCCACCGCCACCCACCCACCTGAACACTGCACGATTCGATTTGTACACACAGTCCTTCTGTGAAATGACTCCTCTTTACAACGCACAGGACAGGCTGAGGGCTTGCGGCTGTTAACGCCTGTGGCCTTTCCAGCAGCAAGAACAGTGAAGAAGTTCCTCTTCTCAGCTGGGGCCAAAAGTAGCTAATGGTGCTTGCAATTTACGAAATATGGATAAAATAAAATCAGACATAAGCAGTTTTTATGATAAAGTTGCTAACTTAAATCGTTTGTGACTTCGTTCATTTCTTCTCTGCCCTTTTAGCTGGCCATCCCCTGCTGTTTCTACTCACTTGGTTTCATTCAGGAGAAACCAGGATAGGACGGGTTATGCTTTGCTAACAAGCAACTCCAAACTCTCCGCTTCAAACAGCAGTGATTTATGTCTCTCTCTCAGCACATGCCCACTGTGTGTCTGCTAATCGGTTACCCAGGCTGACGGAGCAGGCTCCTTCCCGATCATTGCCAGTGCCAGAGTGAGAAAGAGCGGGGGCGGCTCCCACTCCAACAATTAATTGCACTGGCCTAGAAGTGGCATAAATAACTTTCGTTCACACCTCGTTGGTCAAAACCACAAGGGCCCTTGGAAGCACAGTTTTATCATATGGCTGGGAAGAGAATAACCTCAAAATATTTGGTAAATTATATTAGTAACTACCTTACATGTTTGCCCCCAAAGTACCTCCCAGTCCTGGAAGACAGCTGCTTGGGTCTGCTGCGCCTCCTGGAATCCGTCAGCACAGTTCCTCATCTCCTCCTGGGTATTCTGTTTTCTCACGTTCCTGATTTGCCACTGAGCTCATGTTCCTTCTTCTACTTCCTTGCACTTCCAATACTCCCTGTTTTCAAGGAGCTAATATTCTGGAGGAGGAAAAGAGCATGTACGTTAGAAATGGCCCGCAGAGATTTCAATCCAGTGAAAGGACAAATGGAGGATCCGTATGTCAGAGTGGTGGGGAGAAGAAAACTCCCCAAAGGGTGATATTTGAATGCAAGTGGAGAGATGCAAGATTGTTCCATTAAGAGTGAAAACAGGTTCAGCTGCAAAGAGATATGATAAATGCAGAAACTTGTCAATTATTCTTCAGCATAACCACATTTTCAGAGTGTCTGATTGTGTGTCTCCTGGCTCATGGGCCTCTCACTTCTCCCAAGAGAGCAGACCATCCTGATTGGCAATAACATCAACTCTAGTTGCAATGAAGAGGGTTAGTTGTTACCAAATCGATAGATAGATATGTATAAATGAGAGGGAGGGAAAGTGTGAGAAAGAGAAAGAGAGAAAGGGAAAGAGAAAGGGAGACAAAGAGAATTAATGTTGGTCAAGACAAAAATACGTAGTTGTCCACTACAGCAAAGTGGTAACAAAAATGACAAAGGGTTTGTTTGTACCATCAATGTGTCTGGAATTCATTCCCAAGGTGATGTAGGACCAACTAAAGCAATCTAATAATTGAGTGACAATGACAGGTCCAGGCTATAGTGAGGCAAGATCTCTCTTTCCTCTTTCCCCCCCAGTATTACAGAAGACCAATTCAGTGGGACTTGAAGCCATTGCTGTAGATTAATTGATGTGGGGAGGCCCTAAATAAAAGCAGTAATAGAAGTAGAGGTAAGGAGGTCAAAGATCCAGGATAAGTAGAAAATATATAATGAGTAGCATTTAAGGATTCAGTAGCATGACATTAGTACAAAGGAGAAATGCAAGACGACTAGATTTTCTGCCTTTTGCAGATGGGCGGTGCCTGCTGCTTCAGTGAGCAGAAGAAAGGAGAGCAGGTTCCCACGTAATGGTGGGGGCGGCGCTGAGCTCAGCCCCTCACCAGCTCTCTCTCCGCTACCCTTGTACCTTGGAGGGAAATATCTCGAACAGCAAAATTACTTTATTATTAGTGATATCTGACAAATAAGACATCACCTTGGCTCACACCATTCCTGGGCTGAGTTGCATGCTGCAAATTCAATTTGTGCCTCATTAGTTTAGTTCCTTTTTTTTTTTTTTTTTTTTTAAGGTTTGTTTACTTATTTTAGAGGAAGTGGGAGAGGCAGAGGGAGAGGGAGAGGGAGAGAAATACTCAAGCTGGCTCCCCGCTGAGCCCAAAGCCCAACGCACAGGGCTTCATCCCAGGACCTTGAGATCACAACCTGGGCTGAAATTAAGAGTTGGACACTTCCCTGAGTCACCTAGGGCCCCTGTGTTGGATTAGGTTTATAAAGAGTAGACAGTTTGCAGGTGCTATAAGATTCAGAAGAATATTTTCAAAGAAATAACCTCTGGAAACAGTTTAAAATCACCAAAAATATGGAGTGCTGATCTATAAAGCGGTAACTGGTAAGTAAAAAGGATAATTTCCAAAAAGGAACGAAAGGAAAATCCTTTCATCTATATCCCTACCATGAAAGGTAGAGCCGTGAGTTTCAATCTTCACAGTTTTCACTAAAAGGACCTGCAGGCACCTCTGGTGTCCAATGTTTTTATTCTCCCCTTTAGCTAATTGCATAAATTAACATAAGACCCAAGTTAAATGGGCTACCTAGACTTCATCACCAATTTTTACCTTTCCCCTTTATGGACCCACTTGGCCACAACACGGTAAACCTGGCCTTAGCTCTGTCTAGGCTGAGCGACAGCATATGACTTTCCCACGTTTTCCTTTATGTCATAATCCTCACAGTCTCTTTAATCCCACTTTAAGGCAGTCCAGGGTATTCAGAAGTAAGCACTTTTTAACAGATTCAAACACAACAGAATTAAACTTCACCTCGGATCTAGCTTTCAACTGTGCTCATTTGAGTTAACTTAGAAAAATGAATTCATCTTTCAATCATGTACTCATGCATGCATTAGTTCAGAAAATACTAAGACCTCTCTACGTGTAAAACACTGGGCAATAAAAACACGACACAGAAAGTGAAATACACGGGATATACTTGAGTGATGAAAATATGGCATAAAATATGTACAAGAATCTGAGAGAGCGAAGAGTAAACTCTGTTACATCGGTTACTCCTGAAAAGGAACAAGTGACTCTTAATTTACTGAGATGCCGTGCAAATTTGTTTTGGTTTTTGGAGAAAATTTTTAAATGAGGAAGGAAATGAGGGAATAATTTAATTGTGGTGAGGTCTTGGGGAAAATAAATGTAAATCTTCAAGACATGGTTCACATGAGCCCTTTTAACAGACCACAAGCACCCTTACACCAGTGCCTGACTTCAGCCAAGAAGTAATCAGGCTGCCTTGGGCGGGTCACACTGGTATAACAAAATCCTACAGGCTGGGGGAGTTAAACAACGGGCATGTATTTCTCACTGATCTGGAGAATGGGAAGTCCAAAATCAAAGTATCAGCCAAGGCCACTCTTGGTGAGGGGCCTCTTCCAGAAATGTCTGCTCACCTGGTGTCTGGATGCTCATATGCCTTGCCTGGATGTGTGCTGAGAAGAAAGGCCTCTGGTCTTTTTTGCTTCTTATAAGAGCAGTAATCCCATCATGGGGGCTCTGCCCTCATAATCTCATCTAAACATAATTATCTCCCAAAGACCCCACTTTCAAATATCACACTAGAGACCAGGGTTTCAATATAGAAATCTGGGGTGAGAGGGGGAGACACAAACATTTGATCCCTAGTGCAAGTCGACTTAATTCCCCAAGAAAGAAAATGAAAAGATGACTTCAATGTTTGCAACTAGCTTTAATTTGGAGTATGCAAGTCTTTAAGAGGCAAGGCAATTTTGGTCTGATGAGATATAATTTTTTAGGTAACACTATCTATAGAACAGAAAACATTTTTAATAAATTCCTATTTTGACATAATTTCAAATGCACAGGAAAATTGCAAGAATAATATGAGGAGGTGTCTGGTAACTCAGTCAGTTAAGCCTCTGCCTTTGGCTCAGGTCACGATCTCAGGACCCTGGGATTGAGCCCTGTGTTGGGCTCCCTGCTCAGCAGCGCGTCTGCTTCTCCCTCTCCCTCTACCCCTTCCCCAACTTGTGTACATTTCTCTCTCAAATAAATGAAATAAATAAATAAAAATAAATTTTAAAGAAGAATACTATAAGAACTGCCATATGTATTCCATGCACCATGACCTAGTTTAGGTCTTTCTCCTCCTGTTATCCATCTCTCAATGTCCATATGTCTAGATATCAATATACAGATACACATACATATTTGCATTTATTCTTCTTCTTAATCTGTTTAGAAAAGTTGGAAATATTGTGCCCCTTCATTGCTAAGGACTTCATATGTATTTCTAAAAATTAGGCATTCTCATGAATACAACGGATAAAAATATTTTCTATTTTCTATGCTTTTCTATGACCTTGATATTTTTGGAAAATATGTGATATATCTTCCGAATATCCTTTGTAAACCTAAAATAATAGCAGTTTAAAAGAATTATCTTTTTGTTTGCAAGTAGGATTTATCTATCATTTAAATTTGCCCGTGATTTGAAATCACCTAGGTTATTAATTGGGACTTAGATGGAAAAAAATTCTGTGATCAACAAAGCATAGGATATGGTCAGTTATTATACACTGTGATACATAGATCATATTCAGCCTTATGCCTGTCTTCATAAATAAAGTTTTATTGAAACACAATAATATCTCTTTGTTAAGTATTTTCTACAGCTGCTTTGTACTACCAGTGCAGTTGGTAAGTGCAATGGAAGCTGCACGGCCCATAAAATCTAAAATAGTTACTATCTGGCTCTTTCAGAAAATAAGTGTGCTAACCTCTTGTTTAAACCAAGTGTTTCTTTTTTCTTTTTAATTGTTAGAATGCACAGAGCCTTTAATTATGCTATCAATTTCTGAGATGTGTTTAAATAAAAATTCTTTTTTAAAAAGGTCCACAAAAAAATAGATATCCTCTTACCTAACAAGAATACAATGATCAAAATCATAATATGTGAGATTAATACTAAAGATATCTAACTCATAACCCACATTTAGCTTTTAATTACTCCAGTAATGTTTTAGGCTATTTTATTTCCTGGTTAAAGGTCCAATTCAGTTTCATACATTGCATTTGACATATTTTTTTAGTTTTCCTTAATCTGAAACATTTCCTGTCTTTTTTTTTAAATCTTTCTTGACCTTAATGTTTTTGAAAGATATAGTTCGGTTATTTTGGATATGAGTAAGCATGCCTAAAACTAATACTGTTTTCATCATATCAGGAGAAATATATTATCAATTTATCTGAATATTGATGATAACTGATCATTAGGTTAAAGTCGTATCTTCTAGATTTTCTCCCAACATATTTTTATACATTATTTTTAATATTCTTTGAAGTGATTTCCAATAATAAGTTGTAGATGATTACTGAGTTTCAATTATTTCAGGAGATATTAAACAAAAAACTGAACACATTCTACTGTGTAGCCATGAACAACATTCTGGCAAGTAGACAGAACAGTCAAAATTAGACTACTTTGTGGTGGTTTAATTCAATAAGACAAATATTGAGGGTTGCCCTGTGAGAGACACTATAGTTTTTTAAAAGATGTCTTGAACAGGTTATAATTCAGTAGGGAGCAGAGCAGGTTTATGAATCTCTACTCTGCTTTGTGAGTACTAAGTGCTTCAGGAAGTAGACAAGTCAATATTATAAATAATTTTGTAAAAAGATATTTAATAGGTTAGGATGAAATCATGTCATTAGAAATATGGGGTGTAGGAGGAAAGCATTTCAAATGTAGTGGAACACAGCAGCAAAAATAAATAACTTAGTGATAAAAATAATAGGTAGGTAGATGATAGATAAACTGGGCTCTTAGAAATATTTACAAAAGGATAATCCAGCTAGAGAGGTAGATATGTTATATGTTCTAGAGTAAACTTTGTGTAGGTTGAGGAGAGATAAGTAGAGATCTTAGCTAATAATACTAATCTACATTTTTTCACTAAGCAATGGAGAATCAGTAAAAGCATTTTACCAGAACAAAACTGTGATTAGTGTTGTGTTTAGACTAGGAAAGGGTTTTGAATAAATAACTTGGTGAAAGTCAATTATTAGGGCGTGACCCAAGCCAGGAGATACATGATTGGAATCGTTACTGTGGTGGTAGCAGTGGGAATTATAAATATCATGCCCACTGTGCAGATGGACAATTGAGGATGTGTGTATGCACGTGGAGTAGACAGTGTAGTACTCACACACATTCCATTTACATGGCCATACACCTACCCATCAGCTGTAAATACCATCTCCTAAAAGCCCAAAGCTACCTTATGTCTCAGGGGGTTTGCCTTCCACTGAATGGGAGTGGGCATTCCCGGGAAGTTACCTACTCCATCTCTGGAAACATCTATTGTCATTTACTGATTGATTCCAGAACATAAAAGGCCAGGTCCTGTGCTCAAGGGTAAACAGTTCTATGGTTTGGTTAATACTCCAGAGCCTTACCACCTCTTTTTACCTAAGTCACGTTTTTGCTATACTCCGTTACCTTTTCGATTTTCCTTTTCACATGTCTCTACAGGTGTTCCCTGAAGCACTCTCCCTTGATAAACCACAGCATCAAATTCCTGGCTCAGGCTCTGCTTCTCAGGAGCCCAGTCTAACACAGTGAATGTGTGTCACCTTTGAGGGTAAAGAGACTGGAATGCTGAATAATATTGCTGTTTTCAACAGAAACAGAAACAAAGTTCTAAAGAAAAAAAAAAAAAGTTTAGTGATGGGCTTTTGAAGTACACATTCTGAAATTTAAAAATGATACTTGGAAAACAAAGACCTAGATACCTTGCATGGGAGGCTGGTTATAAGGAGGTGGTGGAGAAAAGAATAATAATAAGAGAAGAAAGGATCTCATGAGACTATTAAGAAGAAAAAGAGAAGATTTAGGGGTAGAATTTTAGGGGTAAAATACAACTTGGAGATGTCAGGAGGAAAATAAGCCTATGGAGGCAGTTCAGAAAATCAGTCTCCAAAGAAAATGGAATTTTCAAAAAGAAACAACATAATGTATTTTAAAGAGGAGTCAACAAGGATAAAATCTGAGAAAAAATGGACACCGTGGGCAGTTACTTAGGGTGTTAATGGAGAGAAATCCAGGGCTTCAGGAGGTTGCACGCACCGTAAAAATGAAAGGCAACCGGCGTGATCGTTTTTGCCAGAGATTTTTTAGGTTGCTAGTTCAGAAGACTGTCGTGTTTCTCTAGCACTCCCAGGACCAGAGAACTTGAAGTTAAGCACCAAATGGGCAGTTTATAGAGGTACTGGAAGGCTCATACTGATTTATTCTCTGGGGCTTCAGAGAGAATATCTCAGAAAGTCTTTAAGGCCCGAGGATTTGCCTTTCTGATTTATCTGTACCATCTTGATTCTCATTGTCTATTCCTAATTTTTCTTGTCTTTGAACAGTATCAAAAGGAGACACCATAAAATCATGCCTTGTCAGAGTCATTTCCTGTATCCGTCATGTATAAGAAATTCAAACAATTTCATCTTTTTTCTTCAAACGCCTTATAATACTCTGTAATTTAAGACTGAGCAAAAAAGGTTCATTTTAAAGTGGCCTATAACATGAACTTCAAGCATTAAAATATAATCTCCTTAATGTGCTAGTTCATCTTTAAACCAGCATAATTTCAAAAAAGGTCAAAACAGTGAAAGTCAGGTGTTAAATATTACCAGAAACACAAAGTCTTTCACAGATGAACAATTATGAAAAATATCCAAAACATTTGCATATTGTACAGAAGTAAATTAATTTGCCTTAAAATTCTACTTTAAAATGCACATTCTTTTCTGTCTCCTCTCTAATATTGACAGTTTTACTATTTCTGTGATCCAAGACTTTCATAGCATTAGTACTGCCTTTAAATAATCGTTAAACACATTTTAAACTATCCAAACCCTCCACAAAATCCATCTTTTGTTTTAAGAGTTGTAGCAGGATTATAAATAAAATGCCATCCTCATTTTTGGGGGGAACAAATGGTTAATTACTAAAGTACCCTGGAGTGGCAGTTCTCATAACAAAAATTTCCTAGACCCAGAGTTGCACTCAACATTTCCACCAAGAAGACGTGATAAACGTTGTCTGAACACATGGATTTGCTCACCTTTAAAAACTGATAGCTACAAATAAAAAAATAAATTTCTCTTTTGCTCTACAAACAAGAGCACTGTTAGTTTTATTCCCCCAAGATCAATACTAATCATGCTATATAACCAACCCAGAGCACTTGGTAACAAGCAGGACATTGTGAATTCAATTCCATTTTTTTTGTGAGAGAGCTTCGAGTCAATATGTTCTGAAGACAAATGAAAAAAAAAATCTAATTTGTAGGCAAGGCCATAATGGGAACACACTTATAATACATCCCTCTCAATATTTATACAAAGACATTGCATGGGTCTAGTTAGATATTTAAGTATTATACTCCCCACTGTCAAATGTAACTTCTCTCTCACTGGTGAGAGTTACCATTCTACCTGGAATATTATTTCAAAACATGTTTCCACACATATGTGTGGGGGAATACTTGAGGTTTGAAAGGTAAAAGGGACTGCAGGATCTTGGAGTAGAAACAGGGAGGTCATGTGTCATGTGGCAAATGCAGAAAAGAGAGAACTAGGGAAGCAGTTGAGTGAGAAAGAAAGAAAATGCAGTTCAGGAAGACAACCCCTGTTGTGGAGAGCAGAGGGTGATGCTGAATTGATTTTACAAAGAAGCATAGGTCTGATCCCAAAGCACACGGGAAGTGTCAATGGATTCAGCGTTTACTGCTTTCCTTTACACGTGGAATGGAAGAAGACACACTCTTTAAACTGTATGAACTTTTCAGAGAATTCTGGCTGCGCAATCTCAGCCAGCAAACCAAGAGAACTGTATGGCTTGATGCCAAATTAACGTCCATTCTGTTTGACATTTGATTGGTATGCTTAACATGTTTTAACTTTCCTCTTAAAACACAGACTGTTTTTAAACTTATCATATTGACCTAATGAGTCTCTCTTCTTCAAGACCATAAATAAAAACTAAGGATACAATCATCACCGGAACCCACTGTCCTCGGAGGAAACAATGTTTCACAGATGATTCCTTTTTTACCTCGAGACCTGAATGGCCATCATTTCTAATCTCCTCTAGTATTCAGTCATTTAAAAGTTTTTACCTTTATGCAGTGCCTGGGTGTCTCAGTGGGTTAAAGCCTCTACCTTCGGCTCAGGTCATGTTCTCAGGGTCCTGGGATCGAGCACCTGGGATCGAGCCCTGCATCGGTCTCTCTGTTCAGCAGGGAGCCCGCTTCCTCCCTCTCTCTCTCTGCCGGCCTCTCTGCCTACTTGTGATCTCTCTGTCTGTCAAATAAATAAATAAAATCTTAAAAAGAAAAAAGTTCTTACCTTTACTTTGATTCACTAAGTTTAACTACTTTCAACTTTCTCCTGTTTAAGCATCTCTTGTTTGAGACCCTCTAAAATCCTTAAAACTGCCTTTTGGTCTATTTTGCATTCAAGGACTCCAGTGATAGTTGGGGGGTGAGGGGAAGTACTATACATCCGACTGTTTTCTGGTGTGTTTCAGACACTGATTCCGGATCTTCTTTAGGAGGTTATCATTTGCTGGGTATATCAGTGTAGGGAGGCTGCAGAAGAGAGTCAATCTGACCCGGAGGACTGATCAGTTGAAGAAATTATGCCAAGGGTTTTCAGAAGCATTCAAAAACAGATCGAAACGGTCATCTCCTGCCTGAAGCTGCTAAGCATAGCCACACCACTCTTAATGTTTACCCTAGGGTGAGCCCCAGCAACTTGTCTGGAAATAGCGGTATCATAGAATTTAGAATCAGAGTGAATAGAAAGTCAGGATATAAGCAGAAACTTCTCTTGGCTTTATGAAAAGAGAGAGAGACAACCAAAGAGAAATTGCTTTTCCAGAAAAAAAATATTGCTTAGTCTTTTTATAAAGGTTAGCATCATTTGTGAATATCATGAAAAATATGCCGATCTGATTTGTTTTAGAAAATCATGTCATGGTGTTTTATATGCATTAAGAACTTTTTTCCTCCTATTCCAGAGCTTTAAAGAAAGGGGTTATTTTAATATATATTGCATAAAGATAAATAACAGTCACAGCACGATTCATCAGATCAATTTTCTGAAACTTTACCTTACTTTGTTTTTTAGAACAAAGTCCAAAATTAAGGTTATCAGATCTATTCAATCTGAGGGATGATTTAGCTTAAGCTTGCATCCCACTCAAATTCTTATCCCATATGTGTACCCTATCACATCAAATGGAAAGTAAAGATAAATTATGTTCCTTCTCCATTCACAAGAAAGTAGATGTACACGTTTTATGAAGATTGCCAACAATAAGGCATGAAATAAAAAAGCTTTCTGATTTATTCTTATTTACCCAGAAAATAAACTTAATCAGAGCACCTGTTCCACAATTAGGCTAGCTAGTTGATGTTATATTATATTACCTGGGATTCCTCTAGCTGCTAGTGGATATCAGAACTACTGGAAACAGATACTATACTTCCTCAAGCAACACAAAGCTTGCAGATTACAGACTTGTTTTCAGAGACAAGAATACAGACAAACGAGTTCATCCTCAAATTCTTCAATATTGAGTCTTCATCGGATGATGAAGCTTTTTTTTTTTTTTTTTTTTCTGTCTTGTAAACCTATACGAAGCTCACAAATACAAACTTTCAAAGATCACCGAGGACCAATAATCACACCCTAACAAGCTGAATGGTGTCTCTTCACTTATTTCTGTTTTGCAAAAGACACTGCTGATTATCTTCTGTGTAAAACTGGGTTTTATGTCAATACGTTAACTTAAAACTTCCCAAGTGAGTGTGGCTAGCCCTCTCTCGGGCTCAGTTCACCCACAGAGGGCCAAGTTTCTTTCAGCTCAAGGCTTTACTCACATTCCACTCACATCCCAAACTCTTGGTTTACCAAAATGGTTTTGGTTTATTCTTGACTTTCATTCTCCAACTCTAGCTCATCCTATATGAACTAAATATATCCCTGGCTCCCACAAAGCTTCTCCAAATAGAATTATATCCGAAGAAGCACTGTCCATAGCCGAAATCACTTAACAGACATCACATTTAACAGGTACCCCTCTTTTCTCTCTTCTCCAACTCATCGACACCCCAAAACTCCTCCCCCAATTTTTTTTCAGCACCAACTATGTAGTTTCTCTGTCCTTCCCATTCTAGCTCTCTTAGATCTTTATTAGGTTAATATCCCCAACTTCTACTAAGTTCCCTTTCTTTTCTGCAAGAGTTTTCTACTGCTGCTAATGAAGGATGGTCAGAAGAAAGGCAGGCTTCCCTAAGAGGAAACCACCCTTAAAAGGACTCCACACCACCCTGGGAAGGAGCCCTCTACCCTTTCCCACGTGAACAACTTACCTGAGATGCAGAAGGTTAATTAGATTAAAAAGAGACTGCCAACCTTCTCATAAGAACCGTTAGACTTAGAAACTCCAGTTTCAACCCTCTTGGGTTTCCTCCCTCTTCAGAAGCTTTGTGCTATCACTCAATAAACTTTACTATCACTCAATAACTTTGCTTTACTGTCCTGTCCACCGCTCTTTGATCTACCACTTCATTCTTCGAAGCAGCATGACCAAGAACCATGGGCACCAAAGGGAAAGAAATCCTGTAATGCTGCCAAAACAAATTGCCATAAACCTTTAAATGACATATTACCTCATAGTTCTCCAGATCAGATGTCCCGGTTGAACTTGGACACGTCCTTTGTTGAGGGTTTCACCAGGCTGGAGTTAAGGTGCCATCCCAACTTATCAGGTGGCTGGTAGAATCCAGTTCCTTAAGGATATAAGTTCCTTAAGGATTATGTCCTTAGGGATATAATATTGAATTCACCGTTCTCTTGCTGGCTGCTGGCCAAAAGTTGTTCTTCACAGGAGGAAGCCCCCAGCAATCTTTGGCCTGGGGCCCACTCCATCTGCAAAGCTGGCAAAGAAAGACAGACCCTGCTTATGGAACAAGAGTGGGAAAATTTACCCATGAATTCTTCTCATGCTTTCAATCTCTCTGACTTTCCCTTTAGCCTCAACCATCTAACCACTCCAGGTTTTAACAGCGTCTATGATTACATTGGGCCCCACCCTGGTAATTCACAAGAATCTCCTTATTTTAATCTCCCTGTGTCCCAACTGATTAGTAACATCAGCAATGACTTCTGCAGAGCCTGATTAGCCAGGTAACCCTACCTAACCATGGATATGTCACAGAAGGCAAAGGCCATGGGAGCCAAAGTTCTGCCTACCACAACTTCCATTACCAGAATACCTCACAAAAGAGGATCAACTCAGTGAAGAAAAGTATTCCCTTTTCTTTTTGCCTTTCCAGTTCTTTCTCTGCATATTCTTTCAAGTCACTGTCAAGAAATGCCAGGGGCCGGGGTGCCTGGGTGGCTCAGTGGGTAAGGGCCTCTGCCTTCAGCTCAGGTCATGATTCCACGGTCCTGGGATTGAGCCCCGCATCAGGCTCTCTGCTCTGTGGACAGCCTCCTTCCTCCTCCCTCTCTCTGCCTGTCTCCCTGCCTACTTGTGATCTCTGTCTATCAAATAAATAAATAAAATCTTTAAAAAAAGAGAAAAAAATGCCAGGAGCCAAGACTGTTTAGAGAGTGAGGAAGGGAAGATGTAAACTGGCAGTGACATGTGTCTCCTTAGACAATGAGGAGACAAGGAAGGGAATCTTTTTGTAAATATTCACATATTATTTGTTTTTCTTATCACTTAATGATGTTGGCAGACTTCTTTATTTTTTATTTTTTAAAATATTTTATTTATTTATTTGTCAGAGAGGGAAAGAAAGAGAGAGCACGAGCAGGGGGGGCAACAGGCAGAAGGAGAAGCAGAAGCAGGCTCCGCACTAAGCAAGGACCCCCCCCCCCCCAAACATGGGACATGGGGCTCGATCCTGGGACCCTGGGATCATGACCTGAGCCAAAGGAAGATGCTTAAACTGACTGAGCCACGCAGGCACCACAGCAGACTTCTTTAAAAATAACTTCTCTTTCTTTCCAACTTCACAGTTTTTTAAATCATAAAACTCTGCCTCTGAATTAAAATTCAACCCAGACCTATCATCCCCAAATAGTCAAATGACCCTGTTTCCCTTGCGAATGCTAAGTCTATTTCTGTCCTAGTTTAAAATTCTGAAATCAGACGGGATAGTCCCACTACAGCAGCATAAGGCAGATAGGGTAAGCAATGGAGTCAAAACCTGGACAGAAACTCGTCACCAGAGTGAGGAAGAAGTAAAGGAGAACTCCTATCATTGTATATAGAACATGGTCACAAATCAATAAATATTTAGTAAACAAAAGTGGGAAAGTATTTTTAGCTTGACATGTCCACAGATAGGAAAAGTATCATGTCTAAAGTACTGCAAGTATTTGAGAGGCCATTTCCGAGTTGAGAGCTGAGTCTGAGTCTCCAGGCTCACTTGTATAACGGGAATTACACCGCATTAGCTAGATGTTTCTTACAATAGTGCAATTTAAGAAACAATCCAAGAACTTCAGTGGCATACAACAATAAGAGTACATTCCTCAGCCATAAGTCTGCAGGTAGCCTGAGGCAGTTCTTTTTTCAACTGTGGGTTACACCCAGGACACACCTCTGTGGCTCTCCTTCTGGGATGCAGGCTTGAAGGACATCAGTTACTCAGGGGATTTTCTTATAGTGGAGGACAGAAACTTTTCAAGAAGCCAGCAAAAACACAGGATATGTGAGGCTAGAGAAAAGTCACAATGCAAACCCAACATCAATGGAGCCCTGGTGAACTTTGCCAAAAAGTCTTTTCATCATCTCCTCCCAAAAAAGTTAAGAGAAAAGGAGAGGTTAGTTGCTGAACTACAACACAGTCACCATAAACACTGACCTTGGAACTTTGTCATTTGTAAAGCAAGTTAGTGCTAGACTTGCGTTCAACCAAGTAGGTGGAACATAGTGGAGAATGTGAGTGAGAAGCAGGTGGAGGTATTTGTCCTCTGACAGATTTATCCTTGGATACAACGACAGGACTGTTGGGGGTCTGAACATGGTCTCCCGGCCTAAGAAGAGGATAGGAAATCAGGATAGGGCAGCATGGCCCTTGCAACTGGGTTAAGTCAGGGCAAGTCACCCACAAGTAAAGGAAAAGGGAAAAGAACCAAGGGAGTTGGTTGGAACCTTCTCCTCTGAGACAGACTGAGGGTTGGAGACATGTGCCAGAGTTTAGAATCAACAGCAAGGCTGATGTATAAGCTCCCACAGTACCTTGGATATGGGTCTGATTCTCAATGATGAAAATTTGGGAAACAAGTTCTAAGGAACTAGCTTACTTAAATTTGTCCATTAGAGAGAAAAGGAGCTGCGCTTATTAAGGTGAATTAAGGTATGCATGGTTGCTAAGGGAAGTGGAAAGGAAGAGAAAGGAAGAGGGCACAGGACGAGCAGTTGCTTCTAGCTCTTTCCCTCATGGGTGTAAGATTCTGAGTGGAACGTGCAGGTCATGAATTTGTTGTTTCCTTGGACTCTCTCAGAGACCAAGTGGTTCTCATAGACTAGTTACCATACTAACAGGGATTCTAGTGTTGTAAAATACATATGTTTCATACAATAGGACTCTTAAATGTAAGCTAGTACTCAAATCAAGAAGCAGTAACCTTTTCTAACAGTGGGGAAGAATTCCATTGGTAGAATAGACTGGGAATTTGTACCCTATAGTACCTTTCCAAGGGATTTTCAAGGATAATCACAGGCTGACCTTAGAAACTGAACCTCATATAAAATCAAGTCTAGTTATACAGCTCCTCTGCCCATCAAGAAACCAGTTATCTTGAGTTACTCTGCACCTTTATGACTGCCACCATCGCTCAGTTCACCATCATCTACTTCTCCACATCCAAACAAAACAGAAACCCTGTTGGCTCTACCTTTAAATCAATCAAGCTCATATCCAGCTCAGGATGTCTAAGCTCCCCTTCTCTTGCTTAGACTACTGCAGTGAGCTCTTAACTAGTCTCCCCAGAACCTTCTTCACACATTAATCAAAGTTTTAAACTTCTTGCAGTGGCTTCTCAAGCCTCATGTGATCTAGCCCTTCCGTGGGCTCTTGGTCCCATCCCCCACACCCCCGCTCCCCCACCCTCACTCTCTTTGCTCCAGATACGCTAGTCTTCAGTTGTTCTTTGCAAACACCAGAAATGCTCCTGCCTTAGGATTTTTGACGTTCTTTCTGGAGGTTTGTCAACATTGTTAGTCGTTTCAAAAAATAAATATTTACTTACAATAATTCTATTTTTCTATATTAATTTATTCACTTTTCTCTATCTTATTTTAGTTGATCCTATACAATTGTTACTTTTCTAACTTCTTATATTGGATATTTGCTTTATTTTTAATTTTTATTTTATAATAAGTTCTTCAAGAACTATTTTTTCATTCCATAATTTTCCTAGGAAGTATTTTCATTATCATCCAAATCTAAGTATAATTTCCATTGAGCTTTTTTCCTTCTGCCCATCATATATTTAGAAGCACTTTTTAAATATATAATCTTGAAAAATATTATTTTGGTGTTCATTTCTAACAATGTCATTGTGCTTAGAAAATGTGGCTTACATTACACTGAGTCCTGGAAATGCTTTTTTTTTTTTTTAATTTGCTTTATGCTTAGAATGTGATCAAATTTTATAACTATTACACAAGTGCTTGAAAAGTTTTTGGGTTGCAATGTTCTTTAGATGTCCTATTTGACTAAGCTTGTTAATTGCATTGTTCAAATCCATATTCCCATCGACTTTTTTTGTCTGCTTGATCTATCAATAAGTAAGAGAGGTGTGTTAAAATCAATTTTTTTCAGTTTTCCTTTTAATTCCTTCAATTTTACTTGATAGGTTTTAAAGCTATATTATTAGGTGCATAGAACATTAGGATTGGAATATCGTCCTGATAAACTGAATCTTTATCAAAACAGAGTGGACCTCTTTATCTCAATTAATGTTATTCTGCACCCAAAGTGTATTTGGTATGATATTAACACAGAAACTCTGGATTTCTTTTAGTTCTTATTTACTTACCATATATATTTGCTCATATATATTTGCCTATTATAAATATTTGTTGGTTTGCTTAAAAATTCCTATGGCTTTAAAATTATTTATGCCTTCTTTAAGGAACATATAGCTAATTCTGGAAAAAAAAAATCCTTTTCTTTTAGTTGGACACTTATCTTTTTTTTTTTTTTTAAGATTTTATTTGTTTTTTTGACAGACAGAGATCACAAGTAGGCAGAGAGGCAGGCAGAGATGAAGAGGGAAGCAGGCTCCCTGCTGAGCAGAGAGCCCTATGTGGGGCTCAATCCCAGGACTCTGGGATCATGACTTGAGCCAAAGGCAGAGACTTTAACCCACTGAGCCACCCAGGTGCCCCCACTTCTTATCTTTTAAATGTTGTGTTTATTTTATTTACTTTATTCCATTAGAGCATAAGCTCCATGGAATCATTTATTGTCGTTTTCTTCACTGGAGTCTCTGCAGTGTCTAGAATAGTACTTTGCACAGAGTAATGATTTAATATTATATTTGTTGAATGAATGAGTGAATGAATGGTTATGATCCATTTGGATTTATTTCTGCCCAGCCTCATTTTTATATAAAAGCGATGTTTTGGTGGTTACAAGTGTGCCCGGGAGTCAGACTACAAGGTTTCAAATTCTAGCTTTGGTGCAGAGCGGTTCTATGGCACTGAGGGAGTGATTTTGTCTCTCTCTGTGCTTCAGTTACTTCATGTGATAATGGGGATGGAACTTCACTCTTATCCTGAGATTGTTGTTAGGATTAAATCATTGAAACCATGTAAATCCTTTAAAAGAGTATCTTGCACATCATATAAGTGCTAGCAATTATCCCCCTCCTCCCACTGAATTGAAAGTTATATCATTTTTACAATTTTCACTTTCCTACGTAAACATACAAAGTCTAATGTTAATTAATACCAATGAATTGTGATTATCACCCCCCCAAGTATATCTGCAGTTTTAACTCAAGAGTATAATTCTAGCTTACTTTGGTGAGTCTTACACTAGACATAATTTCTATTCATTTATACAGTCATATATGTATGTATCTTTATTAATTTTTAAGACAACCATTCTCTTTCTTCTCTCTCTTTGTCCCCCAACTTCTTTGAAAAAAATCTCAATTTTTTTGGTGTTTTGAATTTTTACTTTTATTTGATGTGCCTAATTATAAATTTCTTTTTAATTTTGTATGTCTAGCTTTCATTGCACTTCTTGAAAGTGAAGATCCGTGTATTTCATCTGCTCTGGAAAATTCTAAGTCATTTAAATATTGTCCCACCTCCCCTTTATCCTCTTCTTCTAGGACTCTAATTAAATGTATGTTTTACTTCCCTTCAATCTTCCAACTTTCTTTAGCCATTTTTAATATGTACCTTTCTTTTGCAACTTTCCTGGATCTTTCTTCATGTTTACTAATACCATAAATGCTCTATCTAGCTATATTCAACATGTTCATTAATTTAATTTCTTGGTTTTTTATTTCTAGGAATTCTATTTTATTTTTAAATCTGTTAATTGTTTTGTTTTATAACTTTATGGTCCTTTCTTGGGCTTTTTATATTCCTTTTTACTTGTGCAATAAAACAGGCAAGTGCTTTATACTAGAAATAGTCTCCCTAGATATTCCATTAACTTATTTCCAGAAATAGACTTTGTATTCAGTGTCTCCTTTATGGCTCCTGCCCTTCTCTCTGCTGCCCTTCACAGTGCTTGCAACAGTAACAACCTCATCACCCTCTGGCCTACAAATCTGCCAGTCTCTGCCTCTCTCTAGGTGCATGACTTTGGCCTTGGCATTCAGGCTCTGCTTCAGAGTCATTTTCTATTTTATCTTGAAAGATAACAGCTGAGTAGCTCCATCAGCTTGTTCCTGCCTGTGGAATTCTGGGAGTCTGACATTCTTCTTTCATTTCATCTAGACTCTGTCCTTTTCAGTCCAAGCTGGCAGTGTCTCTGCTGGTGTAACATTCTCAAGGCAATGTGATTCTCCCATGTATGTCATAAAAATCTACACTGTTAGGCAAAGGTTCCATGGATCTTTCCTGGCTAACCCCATCTCTATTCCTGGCTTCTGCTGAGATGGAAAATGGGGTCCAATAGTCACATACTTCATCTTTTCAGCAAAAGCTTGTTCAGCTACAAACTTGGTTCTCTCTCTAGTGAAAACTTTCCCAATAGTACATTTTCTAATTTTAGCATCCTTAGCAATTTGAATAGACAGAGAATCTAAATCATCAAATGCTCATTCTTTTTTGGTTAACAATTCCTCCTTCAATTCATCTCTTTCCTCTCTCATTTTACACTAAGCACGAGGAGAAACCAGACTTTACCTTCAACACTTCGCTTGAAAAGGTCCTCAGCTAAATATCCAACCTTATTATTTACAAGCTCTGCTTCCTACCCACCAGAATACAATTCAGACAAGTTGTCTGCCAATATACAACAACATTTTCCTTTCCTCCAGTTTCTGATAACGTGTTTCTCATTCCTTTCTGAGACCTCACCAGAAGCACCTTTAATGTTCATATTTCTGCCAACACTCATCTCAAGACAGTCTAGACTTTTTCAATTGCACATTGAAAATTCTTCAAGTATCTACTTATTAACAAATTCCAGGCCATTTTCACATTTTTAGATACTGTTATAGCATCATTCCACTTTCATTAATAAAACCTGTATTAGTTTCATATGGATATATGACAAATATCCACAAGGTGATGATAAAAAACTACAGAAATTTATTCTCTCCTAGTTCTGGAGCCGGAAGACTGAAATCAGTGTTTTGGTGGGAAAGCTCTAGAGGGGAAATTGTCTTTGCTTCTTCCAACTTCCAGTGGCTCCAGAGGTTGTTCGTCTCATGCCAGTATAGGTCCAATCACTGTCTCTGTCTTCAGTGACTCTCTCTCAGTCTCTCCATAATCTCCTTTTTAGTATCTTATAAGACACTTGTCTTTGGGGCACCTGGGTGGCTCAATGGGTTAAAGCCTTGCCTTCGGTTCAGGTCATGATCCATGGGTCCTGGGATGGAGCCCCACATCGGGCTCTCTGCTCAGCAGGGAGCCTGCTTTTTCCTCTCTCTGCCTACCTTTCTGCCTACTTGTGATTTCTATCTGTCAAATAAATAAATAAAATCATTTTTTTTTAAAAAAAGACACTTGTCATTGAATTTAGGGCCATCCCTAATTCAGGATGATCTCATCTTGAAATCCTTACTTAATTATATCTGTAAAGCCCTTATTCTAAATATGGTCACATTGTGAAGCTCTAGGTAGACATGTCT
This sequence comes from Mustela nigripes, assembly GCF_022355385.1. NCBI lineage: Eukaryota > Metazoa > Chordata > Mammalia > Carnivora > Mustelidae > Mustela > Mustela nigripes. Next base: position 21,344,672 of record NC_081559.1, on the reverse strand, counting down.
TTAGGGGGAGACCTTTCAACCCACTGCAGATATTTTTGGGTAATACATTTATAAAAATACATTTCAAGTAGATAAAGCTCACCATTAATGAAAATATCAAGGCAAACCTATCAGCATTAAGTTCTTCTTTTTCTCTGTAACATTACAATAGAAAGATCAAAGAGTAAAATTTAATATTCACCAATATATGAAAATTCAGGTCTGAAAATTGAAGTGAGGGGCTTTATGATTTTTATTTCCTTTCTAATGTTGCAATAACACTTTTAATTACATTCCTAGGGGCACAGGTAGAAAAATATCCTAACAATATGACCAGGCACAATAAACAGAAATGATTAAGGTCTAACAATGTGACTGCTTGAGGACACTGAAAACAACAAACCCCATGTCACCTATTCACACTGAGATACAACATTCTTGAAAATAACAAGTTATTGTTTCCTTTTAACAAGTTACTACTGCTTCAAAGTATTCAAAAGGATTTCACAACCAACTCAGCCCCAAAAGATTGTCTTTTCCTTGAGATAATGAAAGGTTAAGTAGAAGTTTGTCTCCCATTTCAGTGCTTAGTATGGGAATGGCTATCACAATGACCTTCAATATGAAATACTCTTGAAGCTTTGCCTGACATGTGCATAGGTCTTGCATTATTAATAGACCTGGAATCTCTAATGAGAATTAACTATGTTGTGCTTGATTCAAGAAGAGTACAAAAAGTTAAGAAGGCAGAAGAACTTGTCCATGAATTGACTGTTTTAAACTTCATTAGTAGCTTTACAACACAGCAAGTGAATCACATGGGAAATAAACAATGACAGATGTTTCTCAATGGTAATGACTGTCAAATATGGGGCGCCTGGGTGGCTCAGTGGGTTAAACCTCTGCCTTAGCTTAGCTTAGCTGGGCTTAGCCTCAGCTCAGGTCATGATCTCAAGGTCCTGGGATCGAGCCCTGCATCGGGATCTCTGCTTAGCAGGGAGCCTACTTCCCCCACTCTCTCTGCTTGCCTGTCTGCCTACCTGTGATCTCTCTCTCTGTCAAATAAATAAAAATCTTTAAAAAAAAAAAACTGTCAGATATAACAAACTTAAACATACATCTAATTTTTACCACAACAATGCAAAGAGTGCTACGTCAGAGCCAGTCTTAGGTGAGGAGTGTGTCTTTGATTCCCAGTATCAGGTGATAAGCCCCTTTTCCCACCTCATGTCTATTTTACAGAATCTATTACCTTGACCCAGGTTTTTCATGTTATTCCCCAACAATCCATGGCTACTGGTAAAATATACATTCATATTTTATTACAAAATATTAAAAATATTTTTTAAAAAACCACACTCGTACCAAATAAGAAGTTTCTCTAGTGTTAAAACTTTTGATGAGTAATGGTACACTAGTTTTGGGTTTGTTGCGATTGTTCTTAAAATCATATTCACATTTTAAGTTATCACAAGAAAAAAAATCTTTAGCTATGTGTGGTGACAGATATTAACTAGACTTATTGTGGTAATCATTTTGCAATGATAACAAATCATTATGTCATACACATGAAACAAATATAATGTATGCCAATTATACCTCAGGAAGAAAAAGAAAAAAAAACTTACTTACACATGTGACCATGTTATGAAGTCAGATTTCCATGTCAACACAGGGATTCTGCTTCAGATATACTTCATATTAATGTCTATAATCATATTTACAATTCAAAGGTCAAATACTTCCTGAAAGAGAAATCACTAGGGAAGTACAGTGTAAATGAAAACAAATGTACCACAATGGTCCAAACAGCTTATGTGTTCCTACTTTTGAGCTAATTGGGAATGAAGAGAAGAACATGATGGCTTTTTTAAAAGAATGGTATTTGATTTGATATATATTTATCTTAGAAGAAACTCTCACATTTAAAATTTTTAATAAACTCTATATTGAAATTGCCAGCAATCTAAAAAAAAAAAAAGAGCTCAAGAGGTAGGTTGGGACAATGTTGAAAGCTCAAATAGCAGAGAATTGATGTCATTGAAACTCTACTTTATGGGAAATTAGTCTGGCAATAGTGTAGAATGAATAAAAATGAGTTGAGACCAATGATGGGAAAGCAGCTGAGAAGTTATTTCAAATATTGAGATACATCCAGGTAAGCTGTAATGATATATGAACTATAATAATAGGTATGTAAATGAGACAAAAGAGAGAGAGAGAGAGAGGTGGGGGGATTCTGGAAATAAACCTGTGTGATTTACAAGATTTGACAACAAATTGAGGTAAAATCCTGGAAGTTTGAGAATATGATAATTGGGAAATCAGAAGGAAGTTACTATCTGGGGAAGAAAGTAATTACATTTATCCACATATATTAAGTGCAGCCTTTTAATATGTCATCCATGGTTCAACAGCCACTGAAATTTTAGAACAAGGAAAAATGACAAGGCCATGGTTATTGGGATTAGTTTCGAAGTCATGAAACCCTTTTGTACAGACGTAATATAGAGGAGAAAGAGAATGGAAACAAATGTTTGGAAATGTTTGGAACTTCCATCATAGTGAGTGGTAGAGATGAAGAACCTGCAAAGGAGGCAACTAACAGAAGCTCACATGAAAAAAGCAAAAAAATCCTGTGTCTTAGAATTCCTGAAGTAATTTTAAGAAGGAGTGAAACAGTCCTTATTCTCCAGTGATGATTATAGCAAGGCGAAGAGCTTGCAAAACAGGTTTCAAAGATCACTGAAAAAATGTGTGTAGAAGGGGGGTTAATAACATAGCTCTCTCCTTTTTTTTTTTTTTTTCCAAATAATTTTGGCTGGAATCTTAGAAAGTTTTCAGGTCAAATCAAGATGTTTTGTTTAGCTACGACAGAACTGAGTATATTTACAAACACAAAAGAAATAGATTCTTTCAACAAATTGTGCTGGAACAATTGGACATCCACATGCAAACAAACAAAACACACACACACAAAACACCCAGTACACTCTTCACAAATTTAACTCAAAATGTCAGAGGCAGAATTATAAAAGTCTTAGAAAATAATATAAGAGAAAATGTAAACAACCTTGAATTTGGTGATAACTTTTTAGATACAACCCTAAAGGCACAATTTATAAAATAAATAATAAATAAATAGGACTGCGTTAAAATTAAAAACTTCTGCTGTGCAAAAAATACTGTCAAGTGAATGAGAAGTCATTAACTAGAAGAAAATATCAGCAGCAGACTTACTTAATAAAGGATTATTATTTAAAATACACAAAGAACATTTAAAAGTCAGGAAAAAAAAAAAAAAAAAAAAAACCTGAATAAAAAATGGACAAAAGACCTGAACATACAACTAACCAATGAAGATCTATAGATGGCAAATAAAAATATAGAAAGGTATTCAACCTCATAAATTATTAGGGAATTGCAAATTAAAACAATGAGAAATCACTACATACTTATTAAAATGATAAAATCCAGAACACTAACAACACCAAATTATGGCAAATATGTTCAAGCAACAGATACTCATTCATCACTGTTGGGAATGCAAAATGGCCACTTTGGAAGTTTGGAAATTCCCTACAGGACTAAACATAGTCTTACTATAAAACCTAGCAATTGTGCTTCTTGATGTTTACCAAAAGATGCTGAAAACTTGTGTACACACAAAAAATTTCACGTGCAGTATTTATAGCAGATTTATCGCAACTGCCAAAACCTGAAAGCAACCAAGATATTTTTCAATAGGTGAATGGATTAACTGTGGTACATCCAGACAATGGCATATTATTTATTCAGCACTAAAAATAAGTATCAAGTTATGAAAAGACATATTACTAAATGAAAAAAAAAAGTCAGTCTAAAAGACTATAATCCACATGATTCAAACTATTTTTGTAAAAAAATAAAAGATAGTGTAAATTGGAGATGGTGTAAATTCACAACCTCAGGAGCTTCCTGAGTATAATCTGAAACTTGGCCCCATACATGAAGGGAGGGGAGAGACTGAAGAAAGAGGCAGACCACTCCATATTGGTAGGTGGCAGGATTAATAAACAAGGAAATTTACATATGAGGTTTGCCTTGGGCCACCACAAAAAGTAAATCTCTGCACCTGCCTGCCAAATTTAACAGCTTATACAAAGGATTTAACTGAGTTCAGTCATTTATATTGTCCAGATACTTCCAACTCCACATTACTAACTCAAGACTATGTCCTTGGGGCACCATCACAAAATCTTTTTTAGAATAGAAAAAAAAAAAATTAAAGTCACCTGACTTTCAAGGTGTACCAAGTAGACTGAAAAATTATTATATATATATATCTATATGCACCTGGTGGCACAGTTGGTTAAACATCTGACTTTTGATTTTGGCTCGGGTCATGATCTCATTGTCTTGAGGCCGAGCCCCAAGTCAAACTCCTTGTTCAGCAGGGAGTCTGCTGGAGATACTCTCTCTCCCATCCCCTCTCTTTCTGCTCCTTCCCCTGCTTGCGCATGCTAGCTCTCTAAAATAAATAAATAAATCTTAAAAAATATATATATATATATGTAAATTATCTGTATTTCTAATATATATGTATATTCTAATATATGTGGATATTATATAGTATATTCAGATATATATTTCAAAAACTAATGTATAGAGGAAAAAGCATGGGAAGCAGATCACTGTCATAAAAGATAGAAAAAGTACTAAAATAATCCTTTGTTGCACAGTCATAGAGATCCTTATCATAGGATTTAGCCATTTGGAATTAAAAATCAGAATTGTTATAGTGGGTATATAATATGCACTGGGATCAAAAGTATCAAGTTTGAAATCAATGAGTTAATCAAATCTTCCCAGGATCATCCCCTAGTTACTTAGAAACCATTCAACTGGGATTTAATAGTCACTGCCCTGTAATTTCAACCACGTTCAAAATATGGGTAACAATGGCTAAAATCACAGAAGCTTAGATTTGCACAAAATGTGGAATATGAAAATGCTTTCACATATGCTTTTTTATATTCTTAAAAAAAGATAATTGCCTTTTGTCGAGTCCATTTTACTATCATGCCCTGTCTTCTGTTCTCTCTAACTTTAATACCTATTCTCTATTTCTCTCTCTGATCTCTCTCTGCCCCCACTTCACACACACACACACACGCACACACAACACTTATACAGGCAGATATATTACACACACTCAGGAACAATTATTTTCATAGCTACTATTCTAAATTAACTGTCTTACATGGATTTTCTCTTTGGTTGTTCTGGTAACAATTGCATTACTTATAATTACAACATATTTGTTTAGCTAGGGCAAACAGGAGACACTAGTCTGCTTTTTGGAGGACTTTAGTTTAAAAAATAGAAAGAGAATATGTTTTTAGTGTGTGTTTACTCATTTCTCTATGAATAAATCAAGTAGACCTTCTTAGGTGCATCTAGTGACCCTAGCATTATCCTTTTTGAGCAAAGAGAAGAAAGTTGTGGATTTTGACACCCTAAATTTCATAATCTAGGCCTATAAAATCATAAATATTGCTATGCCAAACTTAAACATCCCCTTTCTCAATGATATTGTGCTTTTGACGGGTCACCAACTACTTGGTAAATGGAAACTAAAGATATATATATCTTCCATACACACACACACACACACACACACATACATATATGTATGTGTGTGTGTGTGTTTGTATATGGAATGTTTTATAAAGCTACAGAACACTACATGCATAAACATTTAAAAATATAACTCTCTTTAAATTAAGATAAAACACTAGTCATAATAGTGATTCCATGGGAAGTTCATAAAATTGAGTTTTTTTTAAGAAATGAATAGAACTTATTGGTTACTAAAGAATGTGGTTAATGGATATGAAATGGATATCAAAGCAAAAATGTAAACAGCAGTAGCAGAAGCAAAAAAAATAAAAATAATTAATGGAATTCATTAGGCCCTATATAAGCACAATGCATGTATTATATAATTAGAAAAAAGGCAATACATTGACTTAGCTTTATTTATTTTGTTTTCTTTTGTTGTGATTTATTAGGAAATCATACTACATGTGAACAATGGGGCTGCTAAGAAAGATAATTAGAAATATGATTGATAGATGACAAACTAAACAGATGACTGATAGGTATGTAGATAGATAAATGGATAATGGCAATATGTAAGTGGTTTCAAGAGAAAAAATTATAAAACACAAAAGGAAATGTTTCAAAACTTAAATACATATTGGATAGGTTTACTGCATTAGTCAGTTCTTGACTTAAATTTATGTTACATGATTTCAGCTTGAGGCCATGATGAAATGACAGGGAATCTATCTATCCTCAGTCCGAAATGACTAAAAAATTAGAAGCTGAATCAAATGTATGAAACAAAGGCTTTCAGACATTGGACAACAGACAGCAAAGGGCAATGACACCAGAGAAAAATGAAGAGTCATATAACTGAACTAATTTACTGCGTGCAGAGAATTTCCAGAACACAGAGCATGAGGGGGAACCAAAACAGATCCCAGCAGTTATTGTGCAGAAGGTGGAGAGTAAAGATGGCTTATAATTCAGAAGACAGAGCACTGGAGTGGAGAGTTTTATAAGTAAAGAGTTTCATAAATATTCAGAGTTCCCCTAAAAGTTTAAGTTGAATACCCATCAAGGTATGCACAACAATAGCCAAGACAAAAAAAAAAAAATAAGAAAGGAAGACACAGAACAATCCTCACAATATCCTACTTGACTAGGAATAGCTTATGCTCTCAATGGTCAGCGAGAAGAAGTCTCATAATAGAGATTTCAGTAAACTGTTCAGAAGGGTATTGGGTAAACAATATATAATATGTGTGCATATGTTTTATCTATATTTATATCTATATAGGATATATGCAAATATATTCTCTCTATAGTAAGTGGTAAACAGTATATGAGCAATTTTCAGGTAACTTCACAGGGTCTGACAACAAAGCTAAAATACATTTAAAGAGAGACCAAAAAAATACAGTGCCTGGTGACATAAAATTTGTGTCTGGGATCCATTCAAAAACTAACGAGTATATATTAAGTCAGAAAAGAGGATCATGATTAAGAAAAGCTATCAATGGAAAAAGATCCCAAGATGGAAGAGATGATAAAACTATTAGAAAAAGACTTGTGTAAAGGTATTATAAAAATATAGTTTAAAATTTTAAAGAAAATTGTGGCTTCATTAAAGGAACATAGAGGGTATAAAAAAAACAAAAACAATGAAAACATACAATGCCTAAGTGATGAGCATGGCAAGCCACACAATGCCTAAGTGAATCATATGGGATATGATTATCAGCACAGTAGATCCTTTAGAAGGAAAGATTATTTTTTTTTAATTTTTTATTTTTGAGATTATTGAACCTAAAGTCTTAGCAATAGGAAGCTCTGAAATGAAACACACACACACACACACACACACACAAAATAACTGAAATGTATAAACTGAGTTGTAAGAAAATTTCATATACATAATATTTGACAATATAAATACATTTAGAATTATAGAGAGAGTGGAGCATGGGAAAACAAAAAGGATAAGAAGAAATAATAACAAAAACTTTTCAAATTTAATGAACGCTATGGTCACAGAAACAATAAGTACAATGAACTTCAAATAGAGTAAAAAAATGTGCATCAAAATTAAATGGCAAAACGAGTGATAAAGAGAAAATACTACAAGAAGCCAGAAAGAAAAGATATATTGCATAGAAGCATTATAATACAAACTATAACAAGACTTCTCATAAGAAACAATGTAAACTAGAAAACAGTGTAGCTCCTTATAATTCTGAAAAAGAAAAACAATCAACACAGAATTTTATGCCAATTGACAGTATCTTTCAAAAATAAAGGTGAAATAAAGATTTTCCCAGACATTTATAAGTACCAGAAATTTTCAGAACCAACAAACCAGAACTACATGAATTGTTAAAGGAAATTCTTCAAGCAGAAGGAAAATGATATGAAGGGAAAATCTGGATCCAATCAAAGAAATAAAACCAATTGGGAAAATCAATGAAACTAAAATTGGTGTTTTGAGAAAATCAAAAATATTGATGAACCACTGGCCAGGCTAATCAGAAAAAAAGGAGACAAAACACAAATTACCAATATCAGAAATGAGAGAGGGGCTATTACTACAGATTCTACAGATATTAAAAGATAGTAGGTGAAATTTACAAATCCCTTGAAGTTCACTCAAAAAGAAATAAATAACCTGAATGGCTATATTTCTTTTGAAGAAATTGATTGTTGCTGAAAGTCTTCCCAGGAAGTAAATGCCAGGAGCAAATGCCTTCATTGGTGAGATCTACCAAATGTTTGAAGAAATAACAGTTTAATACAAATGCTTTTAAAAAGAAGAGAAATTAAATCTTTCCAATTCTTTCTGAAGGCAAGTATTATTCTGATGACAAAGTCAAACGAAGACATTACCAAAAAAGTAAACTATAGAACCCAATAATTCATGAACACACATGAATTAACGGAATTTTAGCCAGTTGAATTCAACAGATTATAAAAAGGACATTGCATCATGAGTTTCCAGGTCCACAGTCTCTTAGACTGCAAAACTGACCTTGGGGGTTGGGAGACAGGGAACATAACATCCTCTCAATTGCTTGCTGAGAAATTTTTCTGTCAGAATAGCTCATGTTTTTTGTGTATTCTTAAGATCTTGATTTATGAACTATCGTTCCTTTTTTCCCATTATTCAATTAGGAAAACCGATATATTTAACTATATCAAAAATCTTCTGAATTTGTGTGTGTAAGGGAGGAGGGTTGACAGAAACTGGCTACATTTAAGTTGTTGGAACAGACGATGTATTCTTCTCAAGTATACAAAGTTATTATATCAAGCAGCCACAGCATAAATCTGGTCTTGTAATTCAGTGTCAGCCTCCCCGCCAGAAAGGAAAATTTGGGAGAAAAAGAAAATAGATGGCCAAAAATTCCATGGGTATTATATCTGTGAGGTAGTAAAAGAAGGCAACTATACAATTTTGTTCTTCTTCTTTTTTTTTAAATAACAGCAATGAATTGTGATGTAGAGTTGCTGAGAGGAAAATATATAGTTCTCTTGACTCACTGACTTTTCTGTAATCCTAGCCACTGATAAACATCTAAACACAGTGAACCAGAACGCTGTGTATCAGCTAACACTTTCTCATGGATCCCGTCCTGCAAGGGCTCCAACATTAGACAAGACTAATTCAGCTACTAGCCACTCCCTGTGATTTCAGAAAGGTACTCTCCTTGGCTTTTCTGGACCAAATTGCCCCACCCTTTGACACCCCATAAAGGATCTCTGTTTCCAGGTAGTGGCAAATGCACGTAAGTTTCAATATCCTTGTTCATTTATATTTTGGCATTATAGGATTTTAAAAATCTGATAATAAACATATTTTCTGTTCTTAATAAATGCCAAACTTAATTTTGTGACTTTTTAAAATGTATTCCTCTATCATGTTGAAATTTTAAATAAATTAAATGGAAATTTTATACGTGGAAGGAAAAAGTAATGGAATCTAAGGAAGTATGCAAAAACTTAAGTGAATTCCCAAGTTTCTCTTTGGATCACAAATATAATAACAGTACATGTTTACTAAGTACTATATTTTAGATACTGGGCTAAATACTTGCATGTAATATTTTACCTAATCCTCAGACTGTAACCCACTGATGATATTACTATTCTCTTTGTGCTTCTAAGAAATCTGAGGTTTAGTGAGGTTAAGCTACTTGTCTATGGTTATACAGCAAATAAGTGGTGGATACAAATCCAGCCCACCTGGCTCCAAAAACATGACTCTTAACCACAAGACTGTTTTGGTTTTATAAGAAGACACTTAATCCAAGTCCATTAATCATTAAAAGTATAGCTGCAAATACAAAAACAAATTGGTGTGCCAAGAGATGATGAAAGATTACAATTAGAATGATCTCTGTAAAAAATAAATAAATAAATAAAAGAAAGTATAAAAAAAAGAAAATGTTCTCCACCAATGAATAACTAATATTTAGACTAATAATTAATAAGAATTCACAATAATTCTTTATATAACAATTTATAATAATGGCATTATGAGTATTATAAGAACGTTGGTATTCTATATCTTATTACTTATGCATTATTCACTATCCACTCTATGATTTCTTCTTACAGATGTTTCTATTGAATTTATGTTTCTATTGAATTTACTAAAATCCTACTTACTTTATTCACCTGAAAGTTTAACATCACTTATTTCTTTCAAAGATACCTCTAGGCTGCATGTATTTTCTAAGGGAAATTTTTAAATACTTTAAATGAAATATTTAAAGTGTAACTTCCTGTGTGATATTTTTAACAAAACTAAAATTCTACTGTCCATGTTTATCCTATATAGAATATGTTACTGAAACCTTGCACAGTAAATAGAATATAGTGAGTTATAAACATAACTTTACTATTTCTTTAAATTTCTTTTCAGTGTAACAGAATTCATTGCGTAACTTTACCATTAAATTACAGCTTGCTACATCCTCCATGAAGCCTTCTTTACCTCATTATTTCCCTCAAATATTCACACTTGTTTGGATTATAGTTCATGGGAAAAAGAGGCCTGAAGACTGAGTTTTGGGGTACTCTAAATTTGGTCTAGAAAATAAAGAAACATAGAAGCAGAATGGGAAGAAATGACCAGAAGAAGATCACAGAAATTAAGTGTCTGGAGCCAAGAAAAGAACATGTTTCAATGTTTGAATCTTGGAACACTGCATCAAAAACTAATGATGTATTTTATGGTGACTAATATAACACAATTAAATAAATAAATAAATGGATGAAATTTCACCAAAAACTAAATAAAGAAATAACTAAAATAATGTGTTTCAAAAGGAAGACTGATCAAACTACATGAAATGCGACTGACAGATGAACTAAAAACGATACCTGAAAATTGATCGTTGAATTCAGCATCCTACACATTGTTGATGACCTTAATAAGAGCTTTTCCAGTAAAGTAGTTAGGATGAAAGCCTGTGTGCAGCAGAGAATGAAAGGAAGAGAATTAGAGTGTGCTAGTATTAAAAACTCAATAAATGTTGTAACAAGGAGCAGATAACTGGAATGGTGCCTGAAGAGAAATGTGGCCTCAAATAGGGTGAGCAACAGTCCCTGTTTGCCCAGGACAGAAGAGTTTCTGGAACACAAGACTTTCAATGCAGTTGACCATTGATAAGTAAAAGAAGTACTGTTTCATATTTTTCATTATAAGATTGAATATATAACAGATTGTTTGCACTTTGATGGGAAAGAGGCAGTAGAGATGGAGATGTTGCTGGAGTGATAAACCTTGAGAAGATGGAAGGAGATAAAATTTGGCACACAATGACCATCAGGGAGAGTTAAAACAAAGATATAATAATATAATCATGGCTATAGATGCAGACATCCTGGTGCAAATGTGGAAACTCCTTTCTGGTGGCTTTTATATTCCCAATGACATGGAAAGCAAGACATCTGAGGAGACTAACAGGGTAAGGCTGTTGAAGGTTGAAGAGAGGAAAACGAATGAAATCATAGTTTCAGAAAATGGAAAAGGCAAATGAAGTATGACTGTGGCTCCACATGAAGAGCCTTAGGACAGAGGTTATGATTTTAAAGCGAGGTTACTTCATTTTGTTCATTTGTTTATAGTCCAATTCCTCCACTTAAAAGTAGATACTGTTAGGGAAGAGATTTTTATGGATATGCCTTTTCTTACTATTATAGCCTTGTTGCCTAAGAGTGTAACATAGTAGAAACTGAAATATTTGTGAAGATTGATTGATTGATGATTGATTGATCAATTTTAGAGAGCAAGAATGGGGGGGAGGGTTGGTGGGAGAGGGAGAATCCTGAAACAGACTCCCCACTGAGTGATGAACCTGATCCAGGGCTCGATCCCACGATCCTGAAATCATGATCCAAGCTGAAATCAAGAGTTAGCCACTTAACTGACTGAACTACCCAGGCACCCTGAAATTCAAATATTTGTGATGTGCTTTCTGACAAAATTTTATAATTTTGACTTAAAAGTGATCTATCCTCAAAAAATAATCCATCCTCATGTGTAATATTCTCACAGATATTTATTAAAAAGTACAAAATTTAGGGAATAATTGTCTGATAAATTAAAATCTTTATTTACTATTTATATTATCTCACATATTTGTCCTGGGTTATTACTGAAGAATCCTTTGTTTTAACCGTGTTAAGTCTAATTACACTGGAAGGAAATTTTGAAATGTTTCTTTAGGTGATTGATTTCATGGGAGGTCATTTTAGAACATCTATTAATTCCTAGCTGATCATTATATATTGACATATATAATGACTCCGATTGATTGGAAAGGGCATCTTTTGAGATGGAGCAATGATATCATAGTTCTCAACTTTTGCTTCAATTAGCATCACCTAGAATTCTTCAAGGAGATTCTTCAAGAAATTCCAAGGCTTCATCCCATATCAATGGAATCAGATTTTCTAGAGCTGGGGTCCAGATATCAGTATTTTCAAAGCATTTTAATGTGCAGCTAGTGCTAAGAATCTTCATAATTACTGTTATTATGTTCCCTGATTCACATGGAAACAATGTATTTTATGTATTCAACAGGTTGTAGAAGACAGAGTTTAAAATCTAAAATTAATTCACTTCATCTATTGACCCCAGGTGTATCATCTTCTCTAAGAGGTAAATCCATTGTTAATGCATTAATCTGTTAAAATTTTTACCTTCATTCTGGTTAATATAGAGAAAGCATTGTGATAAAGGGGGTGATGGGGAACAATGTTATTTTGCCTAAACGGCTACCACTGGAGAGGTTCACCCTTTCTCTGGTCTAATAGATACTGCAAGTATTTTGGAGCCCAGAGTGCTAGGACATGGGTGTCCCAATTTTTTCTACCTCTTCGTGGTAGCACCCTAACTATAAGAATGTGTGATGTTATGTGCATGTGTTAAAATCCTTCACCTTGTTTTTGAGAGCCTGAATGTGAGATCTGGTGAGCGGTAACAATCAAAATACACATGGCTAAATTTCTATTTGAAGTAATTTCCTTGCAGTGCTGCAATCTGTGAGACAGAGTAGCTGAGTTTGATATAGAGAAGGTTTAAAACTGTCTTCTTTTCCTTTTAGCACTTTAAAACAATATATTTTTGCCTACTAGTTTTTTGAAGGATCACTTCTCTCTGGTTAAATTGGAAGAGCCTCACCGAAGTCTATTTCTTTAGTGTCATATACTCCCCCACCAGCTCCTAGTAAAAATGAACAAAGGAGAACTTGACCATGAATGAAAGTGTGGGTGTGGAACAATCTGACAGAATTTATGGACACCCTGTGATGAAAATCATCTCAAATTAACAGCTATCATTTTGCTGAATTCGAGACTAGTAACAGCCCATCTGCATTTAAGTCCCTGGCACCAAATGCTAATTGGACGTAGTACTGTTTGTATCAAACCCCAGTTTTCTTATTATAGAACTTCAGAAAACCAGTCACTATTATTTAATTGAAGTTGGCATGGAAAAATAAGCCCATTTGCTATCAGTATCAGAGGGATTTGCATAAATAACCAGATACAAGAAAAAGATGCCCATTATTGTCACAAGCATTTAATACTCTCCTGACATTTTAGGTGATTCAATATAAGAATAAGAAAAAGAGGTATAAATATTGGAAAGAAAAATTTAAACTAAGTGTTTCTGGAATAAGATAGGGTTGCCCAAAAACACAAGAGACTAATTAAAAACTTCAGAATACACAAGCAAATTTTTAAAAGTCATCAGATTTTTTTTTACAGAAATAAGCAATCCTAAAATTTTTATGGAAAACCAAAAAGATCCTGAATAGCCAAAACAATCTTAAGAAAGGAAAACAAAATATAGAGCTACCCTATGACCCTGTAATCGCACTACTGGGTATTTACCCCAAAGATACAGATGTAGTGAAAAGAAGGGCCACCTGTACCCCAGTGTTCATAGCAGCAATAGCCACAGTTGCAAAACTGTGGAAAGAGCCGAGATGCCTTTCAACGAACGAATGGATAAGGAAGATGTGGTCCATATACACTATGGAGTATTATGCCTTCATTAGAAAGGATGAATACCCAATTTTTGTATCAACATGGACAGGACTGGAAGAAATTATGCTGAGTGAAATAAGTCAAGCAGAGAGAGTCAATTATCATATGGTTTCACTTATTTGTGGAACATAAGAAATAACACAGAGGACTTTGGGAGATGGAGAGGAGAAGAGAGTTGGGGGAAATCGGAAGGAGAGACAAACCGTGAGAGACTATGGACTCTGAGAAACAAACTGAAGGTTTTGGAGGGGAGGGAGGTGGGAAGTTGGGTAAGCCTGGTGGTGGGTATTATGGAGGGTACATATTGCATGGAACACTGGGTTTGGTGCATAAACAATGAATTTTGGAACACTGAAAAGAAATTTTTAAAAATAAATAAAAATTAAAAGAAAAGAAGGAAAACAAAACTGGAGGCATCGTGCTCCCTAATTTCATGCTCCATTACAAATTTTTAGTAATTGGGACCCCTGCGTGGCTCAGTTAAGTATCCACCTTTGTCTAGGGTTGTGATCTCAGGGCCCTGGGATCAAGCCCCACTTCAGGCTCCTTGCTCAGCGGGAGCCTGCTTCTCCGTCTCCCTCTGTGTCACTCCCCCTGCTTGTGCTCTCTATCTTTCTGTCAAATAAATAAAATCTTAAAAAAAAGTCATCAGATATGATTATATATGTATATATATTTTTGTATTCTAGCAGTTTTCCCAAAACCAAAAAGAATGTAAGAAAATGTAATCATAAAAGATACTATTCCTCAAAAGTGATACAAATATAAATATTCTAGAATTAAATTTATTAACTGTGGAGAAACAATGTAAACAGTACAACTCTTCCAAGAAAGATAAAATAACACTTGAATAAAGACAGAGAATGAGCATAGTCTGTATGGCAATAAAAAATACTATAAATAAACCCCTAAACCTTATCTATAGATCTAATTCAAATCCAAATAAAATCCTAATAATATTATTGAGATAGTATAAAAATTTTTCCAAATATTATCTGGGAAAAATTCACAGAAATCGGCAATACAACTTTATCAAAGACTAATGAAGGCAGACCTGTATTACTATAAAATAAAATATTGTAATTCATTGATTTTTTTAACCCGTGAGGTATCGGGATAGACATCAGAGCAGTACGTCAGAATATAGCATGACAGAACATATATATTTGCAATAGTCAAAGCGATCCTTTTAAAACATAACCAGAACATATCACTACTCAGCTTAGATGCTTCTATCTCTCTGAGTAAATGCCAAACTCTGTAATGTCCTCAGCATCCTACACAACCTGGCCCCTGTCCTACCACACTGACATGCACTCGTTGTTCCAACTGATCATGCTTCTGCCTCAGGCCTTTGTCCTGTTATTGTTGTACCATGAATGCTCTTCTCGCAGAAAAGCCCACGTCTAGCTCCCCTGCTTTATTCTTGATCAAAAGTTGTTCCAACAGCGTAGATTTCCCTAACCAGCCCTTATAAGATCGCACCCTATATCCATCTCTCTTACTCTGCCTTATTTTTTTCTTGACACTTATTGTCTGAGATGCACATATATTTGCAAATTATTTGTCCCAGCTCACTAAAATGTAAGCTCTATGATGCAGGAATTTTGTCTTTCTTTCTTAGAACTCTATGCCAGCACAGCCTGTAGTATCTGGTACATATTAGGCACTTAACCCTTATTTGTAGAATAAGTAAATGAATGAATAAATGAATGACCTCCAACAGCAGATCAATAGCAAAAAGCATTTAGTTACTACTTTACAGCTTAATCCAAACTAAATTCCAGATGAACGAGAATTTTAAATAAAAAAGAATGATGACATTAACACAAAGTAATTAATACACACACTGTATTGGATATGGTAAAGTCTTTTGAAGAAGAAATCAAAAGTAGAAACAAGCAAATAAAAAAAACCACTCATAACTTGGTTGTTTAAAATTTTAACCTGATCCTCAAAACATTATAAGCAAAATATAAAGATAAATCAATTAACAAACCTATAAAGAATTATAAATTAACTGTTGAGTTAATATTCTCATAATCATTTTAAAAACTCAAGATTTATAAGAAGTAACTGAAAACTAAAATAGGAATCACGTAGAAATTATCTGGAGATAATTTATTATTATATATTTATTATTATTTATTTTACTTTTATTTCACTAATACCACTTCTGGAAAAGCACTAGATTAGGGTCACAGCTCTATGCCCCAGTCTTCCAGAGACCCTGAGGAATTCTAAACTGGCCAGGGCACTGGCAGCAAGGAAAATTCACTTGTTCCCTAAACACAGAGTTTTATAATGGTACTATATTATGCCCCACTGAGCATTAACAAAAATTAATCCTCAGAACTTTTAAATAGCTATACACTCCCATCAAGGATTAACTTTGGCTTTATTTTAACTGATTCATGCCTACATCTGTCCATTGTATGTATCTCGAAATGTTAAAAGTGATCACTTGAGTGATGGAATTACGGACGAGTTTTGTTCGTTTTCCTTTTATTTCTATTTTCTACATCAAATATGCATTTAACTTGTCATAAGAAAAATTGTAATTAAAATTATAAAATTATACATCCAATTCAAAAATAAGACATGAATACAATAATTGGAACCAAAGAAGGCATCATTTTAATAGGAATCTCATCACAGAGAACCCCCTTACCACACTTTATATTATGTAGAGAGGAAGGACAGGACAGAGGTGATGGAATGAGTTTAAGAATGATGCCAGTATGGCTGACCCTGTAACAATAGGAACCAGAAAAGATGATGAGATGTTCATTTAGAAAATATCATCAAATCCTTTCATTTACTCCTTGCATAGATCCTTGACTGCTTCTGGCAAGTGGCCCATTCTTTCTTGATTATGATTATTCTGAATATCTGTCTCTCATTTTTTCTTCTTGCCTTCTGTTCTGCAACCATTAGCTTTTGTAACAAATGACTCAACAGTATCAGTGTATGTGTCAGTGTGAGGAGGACTATAAAGAAACTTCTGTTGCCAGAAACAGCAGACCAAGGACCAAAAAAAGGACTGATAATGGAAACATCACATTTGGAAGAAGTGGTCCAGATCATAGCTGAAAATAATAATAATAATAATTAATATTTATTTTTTTTTAGGGAGGGGAGGAGCAGTTCTAGAGAAAGAGAGAGTCTTTCTCAAAAGGATCCAATGGGGAGCTTGGAAGCTGGGTGGGGCCTCAGGGCTCGATCTCATGACTCTGAGATCAGGACCCTGAGATCACAACCTGAGCCTAAGCCAAACCAAAAGCCGGGAGCTTAACCAACTGTATCACCCATGCGTCCTGTTCCAAATCACTGTTAAAAGACATATCCCTAAAGTGAGAAGAAAAGGCTAAAAAAAACCCAAAAACCAAAAAACTAAAATGACAAACCAGCAACTAATTCAATTCCCATACCTGTGAATACCAGGGGGGAAAAATATTTTAAT
This sequence comes from Mustela nigripes, assembly GCF_022355385.1. Taxonomy (NCBI): domain Eukaryota; kingdom Metazoa; phylum Chordata; class Mammalia; order Carnivora; family Mustelidae; genus Mustela; species Mustela nigripes. The sequence continues at coordinate 21,327,088 of NC_081559.1, read as the reverse complement.
CTCATTCTGGTTGATTTTCAGTTTGTTTTGGAGACTTCACATCATACTTTTGTTTTCCCTTTTTTCTATCTTTTTATCATTTTTTTTCCCTTTTAATGGCCGGCATTAAAAGAAATCTCACTATTGAATGCCAGAAGAAATCTATGCTTGCTGTAGGGAACTAGAGAGGGAGGAGAAGTCAGGCATGTACTTCTCAACCCAGGATTGAGTTATTTTCAGAGTTTCCTGCAACCCAGTAGCTCTTCTCCTTTGTATGATCTCTTCTCCCTCGGCCACCAGAATAGCAGATTTCATGTTTTTCCGGCTAGCAGACAAAGACACATGAGTCTGACAACTCGAGAAAGAAGTCTAAATGAATTTCTAAGTATGTTTTTCTCATCATAAAAGCAATACATGTTCATAGTGAGGCTTTAGGGAATATATAATGAAGAAAAGAAATATACTACTAATCTCAAAATCCACAGAAAACCACTATTATCATTTCAGCACAATCTCTATTTTCTTTCCCTGCAAGCACAGATACATACTGTACAATTGAGATATGATCATTATTGCATTATCTAACATTTTTTCACTTAATATTTTTATATTAACATTTTGATTAAATGGCTGATTTAGGTCCTACCAAATTTAGCTAGTATTCTCTTTCAGAGGTGGATCCTAGTTTGATTTTTCTTTCTTTTTAAAATAAAACTGGAAGGGAAATTTCAGGAGACCAAAAGACAGAAACCAGACAAAATTTCATTCTTTCTTAATGCATATGAAATACTCCACTGGAGTGGAATTCTTAGATAACCCAAACATTTTTGGACATTGGAACTGCAGGAATTTGCCCATAAACAAGATCCTTCAGGGCCAAGCAGACCAATACCTTCCTTGCCAAAGAAGTTGTATGTTCTGAAGCATTCAGTTATAACTTTCCTTTAAGTTATTGGGATAGAAAAGGACTAGTTTTAATCTAATTTACTTATAAAGACATAAATTAAAAATTAAGCAAGGAAGACCTCTTAATCAAAGGATCATCAGGCTAGTGATGCGAATTATCCTCTGATATCTTATGGATAGTGGAGATACCAGAGGATAGCACGCAGGATGGGGGAAGGGGAAGAGGGAGAGGGAAAGAGAAAAATCCCAAGCAGAATCCATGCCCAGTGTGGAGCCACAGGTCGGACTTGATCTCACCACCGGAGCCCAAATCAAGAGCTGGATGCCTAATCAACGGAGGCACCCAGGCATCCTCATCTATCTTATCTTTATTGGAAGGTTAAAAAGAAACTTAACATGCATAGCTTTAGAAAAATAAAAAACTCTAGACTATGAATTAATTCTGCTTCACATAAAATTAAAAAAAAAAAAAAAGTTGCATGGTGTTTTCAGGAGACGTCCCAAGACAAATTCCTTGAAAATATAGATTGGCCATGAGTTTGTGATATTTTGTGATGTGATGATCATGATTGACTTCATAACTTACTTGCCAATTCCTCTATTTAGCTAGGTTCCAATTTTTGTGACACTTCTACAATAGTAATAGTAATAACTAGAATTTATTTTGTGTTTACTATGTTCTAGGCACTGTAACAAGCACTTTGTACCTCAAAATTTACATATGTTAACTCACTGAGCCCTCACAATAATCCTATAAGGTAAGATCGACTATTTATCTTCATATTATAAATGAGAATATTGAAGCACAGACTAGTTTGCTCAAGGTCACATGGGAGTGGTAAGACACACAGCCAGGGTTTATATATACTAATGACTATGGAAAGAATTAAAAGCTTTAATACTATTACTTTCAAATTGGTCTAGTTTTATGAACTAGCTATTTTAAATGTTTATGCAAGCTTAGGTCCATATTATAAAATTTGCTCCAAAATATTGGATAAAGATGTAAGAATATATTATAATTTTAATTTATAAAGCTACTATAATTATATGTTTAAAGTCTGATAAAAGGAAAGAAAGGGAAAACTATGGTTTAATATTCCTTATTATAAATACATAGGCAAAAATCATAAATATAAACAAATTGAATTCAACCTCTTAATCAAAAAAGGTGTATCTGTCAATTTACAAGGATGATTCAGGTTGATCTTAAAATAAAGCAAAGGATCTTACATAGATTGCATAATTTATTTGCACAGGATAGCACATGAGAGATAATGCTCCTCCAGGTTTGTCTGATCTACACTTGTTTACAACCCTTCTCTTAGGAGAAGAGAGTTGAAAATGCACCCTTTTAGTTACTGCTCCTTCCTACCATGTTTACTCTAGGAGTTATTTCTGAATAGATATATAGAAAGAGACAGAAAGGTGCCAAACTGCTCTTACAAAGGACTTGAGATATGACACTAAACTTTCATAAGTTTACTTGTCCCTACCCATATACATGAAGGTGCCCTATTGGTGTCACTGGGTCTATTTTCCTCATCTGTTATTTATTGTAACAATAAAACTGAGAAGAAAAAACTGAGATGCAAATGACTTATATAACTTCCACTAGTCATTAGGTGGTTTCTTAACATAAGATCCCATCTGAAAAAGAACGTGAAATTAGCTGTCTGTCAAGATATTTGTTTGGAGAATAGCTTCAGACAACAGTCATTGTAGACTGGTAATAGTGCAAAGGAGAAGGAAAAACCAATGTCTGGATGCATTCTTTGGTTGATCTTCACTAGGAGCAGCTAGGGCACCATCCCACCACCCGTACTCTACAAAGATTGGAATAAAATGTGCTTCAGACTCGTCCACCTAAAGAACAAAAGAAAGAAGTGTTTACCCACTAATTCCAAAACCCCTTTGATCAATGTTTATCCTATAGGGATTAACATCTTTCACTTCCATTGTGCACATAGGTGAGTGCCAAGTTTGATCCCTCATGTGTCTCCACTCCAATATCTGAGAAGCTCTGGGATAGAAAGACAGAGATAGAAGACTCCTCTGAGATACATCTGCACAAAGATGGCTACCTCATTTATGACCAGAATAAAAAGTATGCCAAGACCCTTTGCTTGTACTGCAAAGTGCGAGCCCATTTGTAGAATTACTCTTCTTACTTCTCCATATTGTTCTCTTTCACACATGGCCAAGTTATTTCAGTAAATATTTATCTAATCTGTTATGTCATAAGCACTGTAGGTAGTAAGGGCTAGAATATAAAGGTGAACAAAAAATAGTTTCTGTCATTGAGTGGTTTACGTCTACTGCAGAATAAATAAGTAAAAAATAAGTAAATATAAGTAAATAAGTAAAATAAGTAAAAATAAAAAATAAGTAAAAATAAAACTATAACGTGGAGGGATGAATGCCACAATAATTGTGAAATTCTAGATGCTATGAGAGAACCAAAGAGGGGTAACTAATCAAGACTTGTGGGAGTTGGGAGTGGCTCAGGAGTTCACAGTAAATCCATATTAGTAACTTCTTATCTCATGGGCCATTTTGTTCATAAGTATTTCTGAACTTTGAAAACATGAAATGCCACCCATTTTAACCTATTTTGAACAGTGTAAAACACTAGTACAATCTACCTTCACCTGGCACATCTCATCTCTAATGTGTAGAAAATTATAGATTTTACAATTTGGACATGAAATACCTTTTGAAGTATAACTATCCACCATTTTCTAATTATGTACACTTCAGATGAAAGAAAATGTTCTCATCCCTTTGGCATTTTAGTATGTTATCTAATCAATTTCACTTTCAAAATATACCGATAAAAACTGTCCATGATACTGGTCTAAAATTTTTAAATGTATTTTTACATTACAAAAATCGTTAATGTAAAGCATCTTGCCCACATTCAAAGTCAAACATGAAATCACCAAAAGAGCAGCAAAATAATATCTTGGTTATCGAAATAACCATCTACGATTATGCATTCCACTTTCTGAAAATAAATGTTTCAACATAATGCAAATGACTTATCAAAACTTTTCATCAATAAAGAGATGTATTGAACTTGGAAAGTCATTACATATGTATATCTTATAAATAAAAAATTGTCTTCTTGCCCTCAAATACCTCATTTACATTGAAATACCCTTCACTTAAATCCTCACTGTTATTGTCAATACATAAGAAAAACCACAAATGCATATATCTCCTTTTAAAAAAAACATATTAAACAGAGACGTGTTTAAGTTTGACAGAATCCCTTTTTAAATGTATGTTTTCTTCTAACACTATAAAGGTCTTAGCTCTGTAAATTGGCACTTGATAAATACACTGTAGAAATTAAAATTATGGTATAATTTATAGTTTCAAAATAGCTCCCTTCTTAAAATTCTTCCTATGGTTACATCCAGAATGGAAATAATTTGTAAAATTGCTCTAAATGAGAATATTTTATTGACAATGGGGAGAATTTGTCTTCACTCTACTTGTCAGAACTTCGGTAGCCCAAAGAGCTTAGACCAACATGAAGTTGAATGATTTACAGGAATTCTGAGGAATTAACAGAGGTTTCATGGTTAAAAGCCAAAACAAGCAAAAGTGGTTGCTTCCAATTATCAAATTGTGCATTTCCTAGTTGCCCACCTGGACTTAACATCTGGAAGGTCCCATGGGTCATTCTGGATTTGTCCTATCACCTTCTATGGCAGTGTGGTTTTAGACTATGACCCTCTGTGACAGCACACAAAATAGGAACATTTAAAGAAAGGTGGAGCTCAGGACATAGAGATTGTTGGATGTTTGTGCTAAATCAGGTGCAGAGATATTTGAACGCTATCTGTGGATAAGCTTAGATCTTAGTATCTGACCTCTTGTACTTAAAAGGAGATTTTCGAGAAGAAGTTCAAAGATGTAGCATTTTGGAAGCTGCTTGTTTCAGAGGTGGCAACGAAAGCTTAAAGTCTGGGCACATCATCTCCCATTAATTCAAAAATACCTCCCAAGTATTGCAAAGTTTGGATTCACCCTCAGATTTGTCCTTTGGCTCTGTGAATTCTATTCTCCACACTGCTGTCAGAGTTATCCTTTTAAATGGATCATCTCTCAAGCCTACCCTCCAAAACATCACTCTTGTCCCTTCCCATATTAAACAGGGAAAACTCGAAGTCTATAGACTACATGACCCTAAGCTTCCTCTCCAAATCTTATTTTCTACACCCCCGCCTCCCCACCCATTCTTAACCATCCTTAAAGAACAAAGGCACAAAGCAATTCATGTAGCATTTGCACTGTTGGTTTCCTCTTCTTGGAATGTTCATTTCCCAGATATCTTCACGGCTTCTCCTTTCATTCATTCAGCTCTGTGCTCATTTATCTCCTTACCTATAGGAACTTTCCTGCCCACAGATATAGAATACCATCCCCTCCATCACTTCCTGTGCTTTTCTCTGCTTTATTCTATACAGCACTTATCACCTAACATAATTTGTTAGTGTCTTTTGGCCTGACATAAATTGGAAGTGCCTTGGGGACACTAACTTCATCTGTTTTGTTCAATGATATTTATACCACTAGCATGGACAACAGTGACTGCACCATAGCTGGCTCAATAAATGTTGCTGAAATATAGAAAAGCATGGAAGGAAGGAAGGGAGTGCTAAAGAAGCCGCTCAATTTTAACACCACCAATAAGCTGGTAGCCTCATTGGTCACAGCAAATACCATAATCATTATGAAAATTCCTTCCAGTGGGAAATGGCATCCACAGAGCTGTTTCAGTATGAATTTCATTTGCCAAAGCCATTATATCCGTTCAGGAGATAGGAGATTTTATTGAAGCGTAATCAGAGAATCTTATGCCACATAAGCTTAGAGACAGCCATATCATGACTTCAGTACACTCTTAATATCTTTCTGGGTCACTGGATATGTTTGATGCTGAGTGTAACACAATCAAACTTAGCTTTGTGGAATTCTCTAGAACCATGGGCCTCTGTCTAACTGGAACAATGCCAGTGATTAGAAATCCATTCATCATTCATCTATATGGGGCACTGACAGGAAAATGCTCTTGATTGCAAAATTGCCCACAGTTTCTCTGAAAGAATCCAGCAGTATAGATGTGTCCTGTGTTTCCACTTCAGCAAACATTCTATCAGGAAGACAGAAATGGAATTCCTCAATCTGGACTCTGTACTTTATGCTCTGGAAGACATACTATTTGTTAATACTCTAACATTGTGTGTCCTAAATAAATATGAAGAGAAAATGCTAGAATAACAAAGATGTTTGTTAACATCTTTAGCATGCAGGACTTGGCCAAATATTTAAATTACCATCCTGCTACCTCCATAGGTTGCATCAGGCGTTACAGAAAAATAATTTGCAAACTTGTCTCTCAATTTCATTATTAATAATTTGCAACATGGGGCTGAAATGAGATGTACTCTTTCTACCTTTGATCCAGAATTTAAATTCTGTAGTCAACCAAATAAATAATCCCCAGTAGAAAGAACACTCATCTTGCAATCAGAAATCTGAGATTTATATTTCAGTCCTGCCAATCTCCCTAACACCAGGTTACAATCTGGGGAGGAGTAAACTATTTGGGCCTATGGAAAAAAAGATAATGTCTACCTTGTGAGGTGGTTGAGAAGGTCAGATTAGTGACGTGCACATAAATTATATGCACATGCCTGGTGCAATGCAAACTATTCCAATAATGCCAGCTAATTTTTTTCTCATTATTTAACATCACATTGTAAGTTATTGCATGGAGCCAGAACGATTTTATTAAAAAATAGATGGTACAGAAATGAAATCTTGCCATTTGCAACAACATGGATGGAACTAGAGCGTATCATGCTTAGCGAAATAAGTCAAGCAGAGAAAGACAACTATCATATGATCTCCCTGATATGAGGAAGTGGTGATGCAACATGGAGGCTTAAGTGGGTAGAAGAAGAATAAATGAAACAAGATGGGATTGGGAGGGAGACAAACCATAAGTGACTCTTAATCTCACAAAACAAACTGAGGGTTGCCGGGGGGAGGGGGTTTGGGAGAAGGGGGTGGGATTATGGTCATTGGGGAGGGTATGTGCTTTGGTGAGTGCTGTGAACCTGGTGATTCACAGACCTGTACCCCTGGGGATAAAAATATATGTTTATAAAAAATAAAAAATTAAAAAAAAAAAAATAAAAATAAAAAAAAAAAAAAAAAAAAAAAAAAAAAAAAAAAAAAAATAGATGGTACAGAGCTGAACAAACCCAGCTCTCCTATTATGTTCTCAGGTCAGCACTGGTGATGTGCTTTCTCTTTACTGATGTTTTATGCACCTGAGATTCATGGACAGCCCTGGTCTATTAATATGATCCATGATGAGGACAAATGCATTGTGAAATGAACTGTTCATAATACAGTTATTCTGTGGCAGAGCTCTTCCCGAAACATATTTTTTATTCATTTGAAAAGGTCTGTAATGCAATTTATTATCTTTATTGCAAAAAAATATATATTAGAAAATAATTCACTCCCTTTCTCTTTCTATCCTCTTCTCATCTCCAAAAGTCACTGGGACGGAGGGAAGTTGTAAACCCCTGGCAGCCTGTGGTTGATTTCTGAAGTGACCTGGCTTTGTTTCTCATTTTTCATTGTGGTGATCTGCCTAGAAGGTGGAAATTATTTTCATGTTCACAAATATGTGCCGGTGGCATGTAGCTCTGAGAACTCTCCTGCTGCTGTTGTCTCAGACTCATCTTAGATCATTCTTTAGGCTTGCTGCACTATAAAACCATGCCCTTTTCATGTTAGAACAACTGATGTGAAATAATGATTATCAATGAAATAGGCATCTATTACTTCTACTTGATATTTCCCAGGCAGTTATTTTTCTCATTAAAAGAGTCTTTTTGCCCCTCAAGGGGAAGTTAGATTGGGTATTACAGAAAATAATTTGTAAAGTTGACTCTAATTTTATTGTTAATAAATCCTAGTAGGAGCTAACTTATGGGAACTTCAGGTGCCCTCACTGCTATTCGTCTTAACCTCAATTTATTTACTACCTATCTTTACTCTTATATTTCACCCGATAACATAAAATATTAGGTTCAGGCATCTCTAATCTTAACAATGATAACTTAAAACTATTGATGTTAATGGGTGCTTATATTTGTATAAAACTCATACATGTTAAACATATATGCAAAAGACAGTACAAATGTATTTATATGTTACACACACATATGTCTATATCAACATTCCATTTAATTCAATAAGTTACCATTAAATTTTATTATCATAAACCATAACTCAGTGTGCTAATAGGTAGAGAAGGAGCATCATGGTTAGAGGAACCCCAGAGGAGATATATATATATGGTAACCAGCTTTCCACCAGCCCCTATATTCAGATGTATACATTACTTCACCCTTTGCTTTTCCCTGGTGACTCTAGAGGTTTTGTTTACACATCCTTCAAAGCAAAGTTCAGGCAGACATCTGTTTCCATTCCTCAAAGAAAGCCCCTTTAAAGACAGATTGTGCAGTGCACATGGCTTGGCATCTTGGAAAATGTAGTTTTGCAAAGATCTATTAGTTACATATGCCAGATCTATTGAACAAAAAATTCTCCAACCTGAGTCGTCCAGAGGATAAAATGAGGGAAATTGGTACCTCGATGTTTTTCCCCTGGATGACTCAGGATGAATAATTTATTTTTGGTCTTTTGGGTTTTTTCCTAATAAAAATTATTTTTATCTGAATAATCAAATCTTTGCCAGGGTGCACATCACTAATAAAGGGCTTAAATAGTTTTATTTTCCATACTCCCCTGGTACAATTTAATCTTAACTGAACCCCCAAAGAATCTCTAAATGCTGCAATTTTAGATAGAATAAAAAGTCAATGAAAAATGTATTTACCAAGAGTGCTTTTCTATTAGTTGGATTTGTTGAGATGACTGTCATTTCCATTTACTTGCAATAATTTCCCTCCAAACCAAGTTAGTAGTGAGATTATAATCTAACCATTCTGTCTTAGTCTATTCAAGTTGCTGTAACAAAATACCACAGACTGGATGGTTTGCAACTAACAAAGTTTATTTTTCATAGTTCTGGAGCTGAAAGTACAAAATCAGGTGCTGGCATGGTTGGGTGAGGGCCCTGGTGGACTTCTCATTTTATCCTCATGGTGGAAAGAGCAAGGATCCTTTCTCGGGCCTCTTTTGTGGAGACATTAATCTTATCTCCCAAAGGTCCATGTCCTAAAACCATCACACTGGGCATTGGAATTTCAAAATATGAATTTGGGGGGGACACAAATATTTAGTGTATAGCACATTCTATAAATTGCTGTCACTGTTTCTATTCACTGTTGAACTACAGGTCCTGGATAGCACATTGCAAAGTTAAGTAAGTGATAGTTTGAGATTCCATTTAAGACAACATCCAAAATATAAGGTCCCTAGAAACATACCTGCAGAAGAGGTGAAAGATCTTTACTGATATAAATTATAAAGGCTTATTGAAAATTTTAAAGAAGATAGAAATAAGTGAAGAGATATATTTGTTTCTGGATAGAAAAACTAAGAGGTCATTCCTCTCCAGATTTATTTATAGAGTCATTGCAAATCGAATAAAAATTCCAGTGGAGGTTTTGTGGACTTTCACAAACTGATTCTAAATACTATTTGAAACATCAAAGGGCCAAGCATAGAGCTCTATGAAGAGGAGAAACATGGAGGAAATGGTGAACATAACTAAGAAAGTTTAATTATAAAACTGTAATAATTAAGGTGGTGTCCTAATTGTGCAGAGCTGGACAATAGTAAACATGAAAAGAACCAATGAAGTTTGACGACTATATATGAAACTTGGCTTATGGCCAAGTTGGCATTGCAGGTCACAAGAGTAATGATAGATAAAAAATGGTACTTAGACAATTTGTTTTCTGTTTAGGAAACAAAAGTAAATCCACATTTCGTACTATCTATGAAATTGATTCCAGGTCTATCAAAGACCTAAATGTGAAAAACAAAACCTTAAAACTTTTAAATATAGGAGGAAATGCTTTCATAAGTATGACACAAAAACCTTACACCATAAAGGGAAAAAAAGTTACTATTTAAAAGACACAATGAAGATAAAAAAAGACAAGTCATAAACTAAGAGAAAAATCTCTATAATATGCATAACGAAAAAGGCTTAGTATCTTTTGAATCAAGAATAAAAGACTAATAGCCCTATTGAAAATGAGCAACAGTGTAAGCAAATATTTCATGCAAGAAAACCAAATATCTAATAAATATACAAAGATGTTCAAATTCATAAGTAATCAGAGAAACTAAAACTGCAATAAGACACCATGTTACATACACCAGACTGGCAGAAGTGAAAACATTTTATAATCCCAAACACTGGGGAGAAGTGGAGCAAGAAGGCTTCTCAGACGTGGCCAGTGGAAGTGTAAGTTGGTTCCATCAATTAGGGAAGTTGGCGTTATCAGGGAAAACTCATATTGTGCATACTCTAGGATGCTTGCTTACATCCTAGGGTAAACCCCAAAGAGCAAACTATGTACCTATTCATGGCATCTATTTTCTTTCCATTACAGAGAAAATAAGCTTATATCATTCAAAATATCAATTAATGAGAAAAATGAAATAATACAATGAGAATAATACATAAATATATAAATAAAATGAGTTATATGCAATAAAAACAACACAACTGTTGCTATAAAAACAACACAGATGAATGTCAAAAACAATGATGAATGAGGAAAACAAATTGAAAAATATGCAGAATGTGTTATAATTTACATAAAACATTAAAAGAATGAAAAGTAAGTAAATCACAGATTGTTAAGGATCCACACAAGTGTAGCAGAACTGTGATGTCAATGAAGTTAATATTGAAGACCAACAACAGAATTAGAGAACTCCTGGAAAGGGGTGAAAGTGATGAAATCAGGAAGGGGCCCACAGATACCCATATAAGATAATTCAACTCTATAAGCTAGGCAGTGACACATAGGTGTTAATCTCAAAACATTTAGCCCACCTGTATGACATTGAACTATGTCATTAACACTCTGTCCTACACATTTTTACTAGGTCTGTTCTTCCTTGTTGGATGTTTTGATAATACATTTGAAGAAAACTTAGTGTTTATTCTATTTTTGTTTCAATGGGTGAGTTACCTTGTGGATTGCATGTATCTAACTTACTAAATATTTTAAACCATTTTGTTTTCTTTTGAAATTATACATTTAATAACAATTTTCAGTGATATAATGTTCTTATTCAGTTTACACATTTTAACCAGTGCCATAAATTTCGTTGCCTTAAACAACTCTTCTAAAGGAAAGGTTTTCATTTTCTCAAGGTCAAGTATACATTCAGACAACATGGCATGTTTCAGTGTGGCTCCGTAGAACGCTTTAATACTATGGTAATAGATGGCATTGGCTTAGAGATGTCAAGAACACAAAAGTGAACAGTCTTGCAAGTGATCAGAGTAAAAACTCAATGACACGGACATTTCAAATCATAATGTTGAAACCGTAACCCGTAATCACTTAGGCTATCTTAGACTGGAGTCAGTCAATAACAAAGAGCTTAAAAATATTCTGTGACAGGGGTGCTTGGGACACACAGTCAGTGAAGTGTCCGGCTTGGTTTCAGTTCAGCCTGTGATCTCAGGGTCATGAGATTGAGCCTTGCCTGGGGCGCCACCCTCCGTGCAGAGTCTGCTTAAGTTTCTCTCTCCCTCTCCCTCAGCTCCCCCCCGCCACACTCTCTCTCTAAAATAAATAAATGAATCTTAAAAATATATATTTTCTGTGACAAAATTCCATGACACAGCATTTTTCTCTTAGAAAGCAAGATTCAAAGAAGAGTAATTAGTAAATGAATAAATGGTGAAAGGCTATAGTCAAAATGATCCCGGGCAACTAAAACCTGAAGGATGGCAGGTCAAATCCACTTTGAAAAACCAGTCTGAGCTTAACACGAATACCTTGGCCATACAATATCATTAGTCTCTTCTATAACTTTTCTTCCTCTTATTTTTTTCCTAATCCAACAAAAGAGTGTTTTGATGCTGATTTGAGGAAAAAGGAAAATATTTAAATTTAAAGGTAACCATAATCTAAGTAATCTACTTAATACTTTAGACTCTGCTTCTGAGTGATTTTCGAGCATCTCTTCAACATGTCATTTTAATCTAATCAGCAGGTCACAATAGCATAAGTAATTATTGAGAGGGTTATAACAGCAAGAGTAAAAATGAGGTTCAGAAAATAAGCATGTTCAAATAAAAACACAATAGGGTAAACACTGCAGACATAGGAATAATACAGCCAGTTTAAAAAGGCAGAGACTTTCAACCCTGTATTAACTTTCATTTATACTCACTTCCATTTCATTCAACGAATGCCATACAGAAAACCAAGGACCCTGATTACAGCATTACTCATTATCAGGCAGGTATTTTTACCATAGGCAATGAAATTTGAGGGAAAAAAAAATCTAACAGCAGCAAAAGCAATATAAGAGAGGCTTCTGAGAGATTTTGCTTTCATACATTTTTCAATGTCATTTCCTCCACACAAACAATTCACTTTTAAAATATGTTGTGATTCTCATAATAATTTCAGATGCTTTTATGTCCCTAAGACAAAGCGTAATTCCTTGTGGTAATATCTACTGAGTAAGAGGATTTTGTTTGTACACACTTTCAATTCAGAATGCTAAAAGATATATTTATATACAGAAGAGACTCCTCCCTGATTAGAGTGACTCAGAGGCCACACAGTCTAAGAAGAAAGATTTATTTTAGATGGAGTGACTTTTCAAAGTCACTTTTTAGATCCAGATGTTGTATATGGACAAAGGGGATTTCATTTGGAGAGAAAGGCAATGGGTATAATAGAGTGAGCCATGAACTATGGGACACCCATCACTTTCATTTACTAGAAGAGTGACCTGAGATAAGGAAACATTCTCTGAGTCTCAAGTTCCTCATATGTTCAGTGGATCTCAGCCAACAAATGAAATAATATTTACAAAGTTATAAATTACTTCATAAATTTCTAGGTGTTCCCAGGGAGTCAGGGATAGGCTAGGGTTTAGTCTGGTAACAAACAACCCCACACTCTCAAGTCTTATACTATCGAGATTTATTTCTTACACATGCAAAGATACTTATGGACCTAAGCAACTTCCCAGGGTACCTCTCTTCCGTGCGATAACTCAGGAAACCATATTGCCTTCATTTTGTGTCACCATCGTCCACACAAATCTTCCCATTCTGCAGGGACAGAAGAAGGGAGCTGAAATAGCCTACTGATCAGAACCAAGTGTGGGGCGCCACCAAACCGCAAGAGGGCCAGGAAACTGGAGAATGGAAATGCAGTAGAAAGTAACCACTGTCTTTCATCCAGTTCTAAAAATAATGCAAAGTGGTATTACTAGCTTTCAGTATATCAGAAGTGACACAATGTATAGAGAATCCAAGGAAATGAAACAAAAATAATTTCTATTCTTCAGAAATGCATTTAAATTTAAATGTGAGTCTCTTTTTGAGGAGGCACTTGACATTTATCAATGCTAATCATGAAACTAAAATGGTTTGACTAAGCTGAAGAGCTGCTCATCACCCAAAATAGGACCCCTTCCTTGGATAGTCATTGGAAAGCTTTCTCTGTGGATGTTAGAGTAGTGTCGAAAATAATACCATCAGGAATACAATAGAATGAAGCCTGTGCTACAGAATCCTTCTATAGCATCGCTTTTTGTTAGTGCTTCTATATCCAGGAATATTCTAGGCTTCCTTCCATATGGGGAAGACATAACCTTTTCATCTACTAAGGAAGGCAGAATTAGTGCAGGCCCAAAATAGATAGATATAGGTATAATATTAGATATGTATTGTTTTCTCAAATATGACAAAGGGTTAGCAAACACCCTAAGTAAGAGTAAAATCATCATCATCATCATCATCATCAAAACGGCAAAGCAAACAGAAAGAAAACTCATGAAATCATTCTAAAAAAATCAACAACATTATGTGGTCAAAATGGTTTAGTTGTCTTTGTTATGCTTTGAAGGTTGCCAAGAAAAGAGAAAATACTTCAAAATAATTCAGTCATAAGAACAAAGAAATGAGAAGCCTTTGCACCCTTGTCACATTGAGGAATAAGACTCATTATTGACTCTGCAGCAATAAAACCAGAATCCCTCATGGGTTGGGACTGATTCTCCTAGGTTCGGTATAGCTTTAGCTAATGACTTATAGATTATAGGATCATCAGGCCTTGCTGAAAGAGCCTATTAAGTCTGGCGACGGAAACAAAAGGTCAGTGGGCCAGGGCCAGGTGAATAGATTTCTTCAGTCAGGTAGAGAAAGCACTCACTAACAAGTCAGCCTACCTTCTTAAACCCAGATAAATATAGACACCCGAAGATAAGGCCATAAAGATTCCCCAATCATTTATATCACTCGGCCTCTGTGACTAAGGAAGTCTTAGATCACAGGGTGCCGGCAATGCTAGTTGGGACGTAAAACAAGAACTGCCCCAGTGAGTCAGGGCAATCTCAGTGGATTCACACAGGAGCAGAGCTGACAAAATGAGCCTGTACTTCACTCTGTCTTTCTGTCATCTCCCTGCAGCCACTCACCTGGGAGAAACTGATGTATGTATCATGTAGACACAATGTATTTACCCTGATGGTTCAATGTAAAGGAATAGAGAAAATGGGGGAAGGGATATAAAAGTTATATGTTTTTATAAGTTACTCCCTACACTAAGGATATCAGATATTGTCTCATTATTGTAAAATGCACACCAAGAATTTGGAATGCTAATTTTTATAAAAAGAGAACATTTTTCCCCCCAAGGATATCTTGATGATAAACATCAGAACTCTCAGTTTAGCATTCTACACATTATTCCATAGAAGTGTTAGAAAACAAATAGCTTTGATTTTAAGTTGTGGATTAGAAAGCTGATCCAAACATAACACCCAAAATGCTCAGTATTAATTCTGGACCTGTAACCATTAAAAGATTGAGAACACTCTGAAATGCACTAGGGCTCCAGGTTTTAAATGCTGCTATGGGGATCTCTTTGTTTGAATTATCCGCATGATCAAAGTTCCTACTTTTGTCCAGTCTTATCTATTTTAAAACAATTTATTTAGATCAAAAAAATACACAGAAGAAAGATATCAATAACAAATACAAAAAGTAAGCATATTGAATTAAACCATCTTTACTAACGCAAAATTGATCTCTAGATGTTTGTAATCTGCTTAACCAACTGAGCCACCGAGACACCCCTAGATGTTTGTAATCTGAATAGCTAAATATATTCCTCACTTAGTTGGGTCCTGGCATTATTAGTTAAGTGCTATTCTAAAATGATTCCAATAAAAATGTGGGTCATACTCTTAAGACAAAGTAAATTCACAGAAGATGTATTTCTTGCAAGTTCTCTCATATTTTACAGTATTATATATATTTATATATTTACATATAATATATAAATATATAATATGCATTTTATATCTAGATATAAAATATATATTGTTATCCAAGCAAACACAAAATGTCAATTAATATAAAACAAATTTCAAAAGATAACTCATAGTATCACCTATTAGTGGTTTGAGCATTTTTTTAAAGATTTTATTTATTTATTTGAGAGAGAGACAGTGAGAGAGAGCATGAGAGGGGAGAAAGTCAGAGGGAGAAGCAGACTATCCAAGGAGCAGGGAGCCTGATGTGGGACTCGATCCCAGGACTCTGGGATCATGACAGAAGCTGAAAGCAGTCGCTTAACCAACTGAACCACCCAGGTGCCCTGAGCATTGTCTTGATAATGTTGCAATGTTACATCTTTCCTCTTTCAAGATTCATAAGAGATTAATACAGTCAAAAAAGAATGTGAATATCATTTCATTGACATTTGGGAAAACAATATCCTCCACTTTAGGGATTCTCTGGTAAACCATGTTCTATCACACAAATAAGGCTATTTCTCTTCCTTTCTTAGTATTGAAGGAAAAAAGATAATAGGTTTGTCTTAAGTAATCTGATATTTATTAATATTAATATTAATATAGAAATATGCTTAATAAAATACAACATAGAGCAATTATTCTTACCCAACACATCTGGATTGGTAGATAAGACATACTATTGCTTAAGGAAATGAATACTTTTTAAAAACATTACTTAGACTTTAGTATGTGGCTCTGAAAGAAATATCGGTGGAGAGCCTGAGAAATATCATGGAAAACCAGTTACAGTCTTGGTAATTGGTGTGATCTCACTTCCATTTTTGAACAATGTACAAGAGTGGTTGTACATCATACTCTGGCACCAATTCAGTAAGTGGTACTTCTAAGAGACACTCCAAGATTTCCATCTCAATAATAAATTGTTGTATTGTACACTGGGGCATATTCTGCTATAAATGTTAAGAACCATAAACAGATACAAGTTATATAAAAATATTGAACAATAATATCTATGACAGCTGGCCACTCTTCTACTTCCTTTGCCCAAGTATCTCAAGCAGATAAAAAAAGGTACTATAAAGTAAATGAAGTTTGTACAAATTATTGTATACAACACTATAATTATTCACAATTCCATATACGAGTTTAGTGAATCTGACTTTGCATACCCAGTCTCTAAAGCTTTTTCTTACTCAAGCTCACTATTCATTAGTGATTAGTGATTAGTTCTGATTAGTTCATTAGTGATTAGTTCTGATTTGATAAGTGATTAGTTCATTAGTGATTAGTTCTGATTTGATAATTAAGTACAAAATACCTTACATACTATTTAATTTAAATAGGGAGTTGTCAGTTTCAATACACACACACACACATCTATATGGAAACTACTATGTGTGTTTGTTTCTAGATTCTAAAGGGTTAAAAATTGTATAAAATATGTTTCTTACATTTAGCAGCTTTTACTATATTTAACAAGTCCGCATGAGTTTGTAACAATCTCTGCAGGTCAAAGAGGAGGTCTTGGACAAGATGAATCCCAGCGATGTATAGAGCTAGTGGAGGGGTCATACCAGGGAGCCCAACCTGGCAATTCCAGTCAGGACAGTATGGCAGTGGGAAGAAGAGGGGATGACCAAGTTCAGTGAAATATGTTAGATGTTCTGCAAAGAAAGCATTTCAGTGGCAATATTTTTGGAAACTGCTACGTGTTTACCCCTCATGACTCATACTTATTGACATATTAAAGTTCTGAGATGTCCTGAAGTAAATATACTGCATATCTTTGACCTAACATTTCTCAAATTATTTGACTACCTTTTTTCCACCTCAGGACACTCATTAATATCTCAAGGAATGTTTCGTGACACTCAGTTTGAGAAATCCTACTATATGCCAGGTAATTTCATATGTGATGGTTTATTTACTCATCCACATTACTTTTATATATGAATCAAATAACAGAGTTTTACTAATTTGTTCTAATTTACACAGTAGCTATGTAACTGGAATGTAATTTAATAGGATCCCTGATTCGAGCACATGATCAGTATTTCTGAGAGAAATATTAAAAGGCAATCAACCAACCAACAAACAAAAGCAAGGCAGAATTCCAGAAGGACTAGTAGTAATGCACAAATGAAGTGTAATGGGAATATCTTACAGAGGATAGCATGGAAGCCCACTTACAGTAACTGGGGCACATGCTTGGGATCAATTATTATGAACAAATTATTCGTGTGGATCTGAGATTAGGAATCAGCTAGCAATTACAAACTCATGGCATTGCAATAGAGACCCTGAAAATAAAGGAGTTCACTTTCTGGATTGGTCCGAGACACTAAGGTCAGAGTCAAGCCAATGAATCACCATAAATGGCATTGAATATTAGGAAATAGAAAAACAAAAGGAGTCTCCATAGGAATCAGCATTTGGGGTTAAGCAAGCCAAGACAGTTATGAGGGGACTTGTAAATTTGTCAGAAGAAGCCAATCTAAGACTAGAAGGCTATATATTGTATGATTCCAACTATAAGAAATTCTAGAAAAGGCAAAACTACTGAGAAAGTAAAACTCTCAATTTTGCTATGGTTGTGGGAAGGATGAACAGTTGGAGCACAAAGGATTTTTAGTGAATGAAAACATTCTATACAGTGTTATAATGATGGACATATGTCATCATACATTGGTTCAGACTCCCAGATTGTACAACACCAAGAGAAAACCTTAAGTAAGGTAAACTATGGACTTTAGGTGATTACAATGTGTTTACACAGGTTCATCTATATATATATGTATATGTATACAAAATGGTGTACAAATAAATCACTTTGATGAGGCTGTCAGTTATAGAAAAGGCATGAATGTGGGGGGACAGGAGAGTGTACTGGAAATTTCTGTACTTTTCTCTCAATTTCTTGTCAATTTAAACTGTTCTAAAGAAATTGAACCTTAAAAAAGTTGTCAGAGAATTAGAGACTCACTTTGGGAGGTAGGCAATAGAGAGACATGGCAAATTCTACGGCATGGAGGAGGAGTTTTAGGAAAATTAACAGGCTCCAGGATGAGTAGAAAGAGAGAAGGACTAGAGTCAATTGACAAGAACCGTGACTTAGGAAGAGGGGATGCAGATTAGGGTAAGATTTATGTGGACAGAGAAGGGGGAAAATAAAGAGAAGTGAGTGAATCCTAGTCATTGCATTGGTGACAAGAACTTAAAAATACTGATTACAGAAAAAAGTAAAGAATTATGACATGTTTCTAATAAGTGGATATTAAATGAAATAACTCCAAAATTTCCTACAAAAATTTGAAATATTTAAATAGCTACCAAAAAAAAAAAAAAGGCAATTTAAAGAGAAGGAAGGGGCAGTTGAATTTGATCAGTAACCCAGGTTATCCAAGCATTTTAAGTATGTCACTGAGAGATAAGAGTTGAATTTCTAAAAATGGATGAATTCAGACTTAACTCAGGGAAAAATTACAAGAAAATATATGATAATTTTTTTTAATGTTTTTGGTTATTCCACTAACATTTGTCAATTAAATCAGGTTTATTTAAAATAACAGAAAGATGAAAACAGGCAGTATTTTTGGTAAGGTTTAGCTCAGAATTATATTAATAAGAAGCATCAATATATCTCAGACTGTTATCTCTGAAAATGAATCAAAATATACAATTTAACACCTGCCTTGTGTTATTTTTTGTAACAGAACCAGAGGTTTTGAATTCCCCAAACAACAACAAAATGCAAAATGATAGCGTAACACCCAATGCCTCCTGCTTTGAATTAGAATTCAATGTACATTTCTTCTAGTTATAATTTTCTTGTCTATCATGCCCCAGATCCCAAATTAGACTTATTTGGCACCATGCCAGAGGATGGGTCTTTAAATCATAATGACACTCAGCTTTTTACATACAGCAGTATTGATGCTAGGAACAGCAAAGCTGGGCAGTGCTAGAATGGAATGGGTGACAGATGTAGTTCCAATTCTGGCAGAATGACTTAAAAAAAAAAAAAAAAGCCCTCAATTTTAAATGCTGTTGAAAGAAATTAGATACACATTAACTATCAGTAGGGAGGAGGGAGCAAGTGTGAGACAGATAACACCAAGTTAGAGTATTTGTGGAGGACCCATCAAATGCTGTGCTTTTTAAAAAATTCTTAATACCAGTTTTATTGTAGTTAAATACTTCAAACACTTTGCAAAAAGGAGCTAACAGTTGACCTTACAAATTTGAATTGTGGATTAAGATCATCTACAGGTTTTTAATAATAAAAGTCTCATAGAACTACTCCACACTCAAAAAAGAATCTTCCCCTCTGTTCAGACTAAACCCGATGTCGAGATGAAATAAAGTGCCCTTAAAACAAAGTGTTGATATATGTTTGAGCTATCAGTAACTGTAAAAAGGGAATATGAGAGACTGGCATCTCACCTTTTTAGAAAAATTTAAAAAATTAATGATTTTACCAAAAGATTTCAGAATTTCAGATTTCACAACAGCCTTATAACTAAAAAGTATTTAAATAGCATAGGTAATTTTGATTAGTCTACATACAATTAATATTTCATTTGACATTAAAATTCTTATCAGCTTAATTATTATTTACAATTTTTAAAAAACTAGTATATACAAGTATGCATGTTTGTGGCAATATAATCCTCCCAAAAATGAATTTATTGTGCAGATTTTCTGTGGTATTGATAAACATATTTGTGCTATTAAGTACATAGCCAAATCATACAGACATTTACCATAAAAACAAACAGGGGAGTGTGGCCTTCTGCCATGGTGTATCCCAGTGTGCCTTGATGACAAAACAGACTTAAAAAATTCTTCTAAGGGCATCCTAGGAAGGTTTACCATAATGATAAAAAGGTTAATAAGGTATCTCCAATAAACACAGTACAGAGAAAGGGGAGGGTTTTTATTTGTTCTTGCTTTTTAACCATATATTTTTAAAAGATTTTATTTATCTATTTGACAGACAGAGATCACATGTAGGCAGAGAAGCAGGCAGAGAGAGAGGGAGAAGTAGGTTCCCTGCTGAGCAGAGAGCCCAATGCAGGGCTCGATCCCAGGACCCTGAGATCATGATCTGAGCCGAAGGCAGAGGCTTAACCCACTGAGCCACTCAAAGTGCCCTTTTAACCATATTTTTAACCTTATTTCAGGGAGTGTCCATAAAATTTGTACAAGTCACGTAAGTCCTAGATTGGGCCTTCCAGAAAACAGTTTTTTGGACTCAGGAGATAGTTCATAATGTCATAATGATAAAGTCTGTGACCCAAAATACTTTCCAAATGCTGTATCACTTGCCATTGAAAAGGAGACTTCAGAATCATGGGAATATATTCAGGATCAAATAATATATCAGTTTTACAATACAGCAGGTACGAGGTTGACTCAGATAAACTATACTGTGGAGAATCATTCTGGTACAAATTCTTGATTTGTACATCTTGTACATGGTTGTACATCTTGATTTGACTTCTAAGTTGTTTTGAAATTGTCTTCAAAATTCCTCACCAGGATAACAGAAGGCTGTTGCCTCAATCTGTACAGAAAATCTTTACAAGTCCTACCAAAGATGTTTAGGGAAGGTGATGCCAAAAACAGGAATAAAA
The DNA here is from genome assembly GCF_022355385.1 of Mustela nigripes. Lineage (NCBI taxonomy): Eukaryota > Metazoa > Chordata > Mammalia > Carnivora > Mustelidae > Mustela > Mustela nigripes. The sequence goes on along the minus strand of NC_081559.1, from coordinate 21,306,032 downwards.
GAGGTGCGATGTGGCTAATAAAGTATGCCTGATTAAACCTGATACCTACCATCAAGGGTGAATAAGCCTGAATCCCTTAGGGACGTTCTGGAAAACTATGCAAAAACACATGTATCAGACTTTCCCCACCCACAGGGCAAGGGAGCTGTGTGATATTTATGCAACTCCCAAAAGTCATTTAAATAGTTTAAATAGGGTTTCTAGAAGAGGATGTTAATTCTTGAACTTGCTGTGCACATAGGAGGTATGACTGTCCTAGATGTACAAATCATGGCAATTGGAAAGTGGCTGGACTACATTAAAAAGTCTGGAGAATACAGATAGAGCACTGAAGTCTCTACTAAATCTTCCAAAGGGAATAGAAAATATCCCTATGCTTTTACTCAGCTTTGCTGTTCTTCAATTCTTGGAAAAAATCACAAAACAGAAACCACATGTGAATATGGCCTGATTTAATTTCACTGAACTTTAAAGCATGAAATATATGAAGCCAATTCTCTATTATAGAATAAATCAGGAAATATAGCATAACTTCTTCATGGTTTCTTTCTCATGGAGCCTAAGATTCCATATTCAGATGGACAAAGCTTTGCCCAAGAAATCCTGTTTAAATTCACAACAATTGTCCTTTCCCAAGATCATAAAAATACATGACTAACTTGATGAGAGGAAAAAAAAAAGTGTGTGTGTGTGTGTGTGTGTTTGTGTGTGTGTATGTATAGGGGGGTGAATTCTATAAAATTATTTTAAAACTAATTATTTTTCTTTATTTTCAAATGGAAAACGCACAGACTGTAAGTATATAGTCCATTTGGACAATTATATACATTTATGTAATGACCACTCTCATCGAAGCATAAAATATTACTACCACCTCAGAAAGCTTTCTTGTACTTGTAAGGACCTATTTAGAAACTGTCCCTGCTCCCCTTCCCCCAGGGGATTTACTTGGAGACAAGTCCTGGAAACCAACTTCAGGTAACAAAGCCCAGATACAAAGGTGGGTCAGGCCAGGTGGAGATATCCGATCAATGGGGGGATGCATACTATCTCCCTGATTACCAAGGAGTATGGGCCCCGCCCTTTGGGAGCCTTTTGGACACCAATCCCAATCAAGGTATAATGGGCTGATCAGAGTTCTTTGGGACTTTATCAAGATCAAAAGCTTCTGCACAGCAAAGGAAACAGTCAACAAAACAAAGAGACAACCCACAGAATGGGAGAAGATATTTGCAAATGACAGTACAGACAAAAGGTTGATATCCAGGATCTATAAAGAACTCTCAAACTCAACACACACAAAACAGACAATCATATCAAAAATTGGGCAGAAGATATGAACAGATACTTCTCTAATGAAGACATACAAATGGCTATCAGACACATGAAAAAATGCTCATCATCACTAGCCATCAGGGAGATTCAAATTAAAACCACATTGAGATACCACCTTACACCAGTTAGAATGGCCAAAATTAACAAGACAGGAAACAACATGTGTTGGAGAGGATGTGGAGAAAGGGGAACCCTCCTACACTGTTGGTGGGAATGCAAGTTGGTGCAGCCACTTTGGAAAACAGTGTGGAGATTCCTCAAGAAATTAAAAATGGAGCTTCCCTATGACCCTGCAATTGCACTATTGGGTATTTACCCCAAAGATAGAGATGTAGTGAAAAGAAGGGCTATCTATATCCCAATGTTTATAGCAGCAATGGCCACGGTCACCAAACTGTGGAAAGAACCAAGATGCCCTTCAACAGACGAATGGATAAGGAAAATGTGGTCCATATACACTATGGAATATTATACCTCCAGTAGAAAGGATGAATACCCAACTTTTGTATCAACATGGACAGGACTGGAAGAGATTGTGCTGAGTGAAATAAGTCAAGCAGAAAGCGTCAATTATCATATACTTTCACTTATTTGTGGAGCATAACAAACAGCATGGAGGACAAGGGGAGATGGAGAGGAGAAGGGAGTTGAGGGAAATTGGAAGGGAAGGTGAACCATGAGAGACTATGGACTCTGAAAAACAATCTGAGGGTTTTGAAGGGGTGGGGGGTGGGAGGTTGGGGGAACCAGGTGGTGGGTATTGGAGAGGGTACATATTGCATGGAGCACTGGGTGTAGTGCAAAAACAATGAATACTGACTGTTACGCTGAAAAAAATAAATAAATTTTTTAAAAAAGGTGTAATAGGCTGGTTCATATGTCTACTAGGATAAATTGTAACTCAAGTGGTCACCTGGGCATCACTGTGGAGTTTCCTGTGTGTGTTACAATCTCATTGGCCACCTGTGCGTGGCCAGGCCTGACCGCATGACCTTTGCCCTTAAAAACTAGACTGTGAAACAGAGAAGGGACACCCTCTCTTGTAGGAGGTGAGGCCCCGAACCTTCAGTTAGATTCTTGATGCTTGGCGCGAAATAAAGCTTTGCTTGAACTTCGTTTTCTATCAGTCTCACTCCTTTAATCATGGACCCATTATTGGGACATAACAGTACTACTTGCTAGTGCATCCTTCCCTTCCCTTCCCTGCTCTCACTGTTCTGAGTTCTATCATATTATTTCAATTTTGCTTGTTCTAGGACTTGATAAATGGAGTTAGACTGTATAGGTTCTTTTGTTCATTGGAATGAGACTCATCATGTTTTTGCATGTTTCAGTATTTTATGCCTTTTTTCGTTGCTCAGAATTCAACTGAGTAAATATACCAATACTAGCTTATCTATTGTCATGCCATAGAGGCTAAAGATACCTTTAGCCTCTGGTTATGATGAATAAAAGCTGCTTTGAACATTTCTGTCAAATCTTTGGTGGACATATGATTTCCTTCTCTCAGATAAATATTTAGGAATGAAATGACTGAGCCACAGAATAGTTGTGTTGCTCCATTGCTTTATTTCCCTATTTTTAGGAAATACTACTTTCTAGATTACCATAGTCATCAGGTAAGGTAAATCCTCCTCACTTGGTTGTTTCTCAAGATCGTTTTGATTCTTATACATCATTTGCATTTCCATACATGCTTTTTAGAGATTTCAATTGCTACAACAAAGCCTGCTGAGATTTTTATTGAAATGGCATTTCAATTTTTATTGAATGGCATTCCAACTATCCTTCCTCATTGTTTTTTATCCACTCTGGTAGAGTGAACAAAACATTAATTACAGTGTTTTGTCAACCTAATTCTAATGTGATTACTGATCTAGTTAGGTTTAAAACTATCATCTTGCCACCTCACACTGGTCAGAATGACTAAAATTAGTAAATCAGGAAATGACAGATGTTGGCGAGGATGTGGGGAAAGGGTAACCCTCTTACATGGTTGTTGGGAATGCAAGCTGGTACAGCCACTCTGGAAAACAGTATGGAGGTTCCTTAAAGAGTTGAAAATAGAGCTACCCTATAACCTAGCATTTGTACTACTAGGTATTTACCCCAAATGTTTATAGCAGTAATGTCCACAATAGCCAAATTATAAAAAGAGCCCAGATGCCCATCAACAAATGAATGGGTAAAGATGTGGTATAAGTGTGTGTGTGGAATACTGTTCAGCCATCAAAAAAATGATATCTTGCCATTTGCAACAATATGGAGGGAACTAGAGGGTATTACACTAAGCAAAGTAAGTCAATCAGAGAAAGACAATTATCATATCATCTTACTTAAATGTGGAATTTAAGAAACAAGACAGGATCATAGGGTAAGGGAAGGAAAAATAAAAGAAGATGAAATTAGAGAGGGAGACAACCAATAAGAGACTCTTAATCATAGGAAACAAACTGAGGGTTGCTGAAAGGGAGAAAGGTGAGGGGATGGGGTAACTAGGTGATGCCTATCAAAGAGGATTCATATGTAATGAGCACTGGGTACTACATAAAACTGATGAATCTCTGGGAGGAGTCAAGATGGCGGAAAAGTAGCAGGCCGAGACTACTTCAGCTAGCCGGAGATCAGCTAGATAGCTTATCTAAAGATTGCAAACACCTGAAAATCCATCGGCAGATCGAAGAGAAGAAGAACAGCAATTCTGGAAACAGAAAACAACCACTTTCTGAAAGGTAGGACCAGCGGAGAAGTGAATCCAAAGCGACGGGAAGATAGACCCCGGGGGGGAGGGGCCGGCTCCCGGCAAGCGGCGGAGCAACCGCGC